>NW_027472590.1:25976640-26479140 GCF_030347505.1 Rhynchophorus ferrugineus | reverse complement strand
AGCTATAGAAATAGTGATGAAATTATTAAAATTCCAGCTTAGAGAATGTCACACATCTCTTACAAAGTTATCCAAAGTCAAAAATGTCATCATATTAATTAGATTTTTTTGAAAATCTGAAATACTATAATATTCATTAAAATACTATAAATCTCATAATAAGAGAATAGTAAACATACTTTTAACAAAATACTGGCAGATCGCCTTTTTTAAATTGGTTTAATTCAAAATATAGTACTTCCAAAACAACAATGGATTCACGTCATCAATCTATAATGTATTGCCTATTGCTGTTTATAAATTCGTTTTAGAATGAGACAATATTTTCTTTCTCATTTTATTCTAGTTAAAAAGGGACACAGTGCTGTCTGAAGCGTCCGAACATCACCTATAAAATTTGTCTAGTTGTCAAATGTCTGCAAAAATCTTTAAACATTAGTGATATGAAACATAAGAGGTTTTGGCACTCTGCTTGTTTTGGTGATTTCAAATCGCTGCTTCACAATTGTGATTACTGTGATTGAAAATTCAGAAACAACTAAAAAACACTGCTGCCGAAAAAGACTACGTAAAGGGGCTCCCCTTCCTACCAGTAAAATGCGATAGAGAAGTAATCATTGACACTATTAAATATTAAGTTACTGGGGTTTTTATTGGAAATAATTTTATTGTGTAGCAAAAAATTGCCCTGAATATTTGTACTAAAATCGTCAAAAAAAAAGAAAAACAATATAATGTGCACAAATGACAAAAAAACATCTACACACTTTGATATTAGTTATATTCGATATTAAATTTATGAAGCGTATAAAAACAGTTAGTAGTATTTTCCATATAAACATTTTTCTAAAAATATCGAAATCGATATATAGATATTTTTAAAAACTGTCGGCACACTTTCAACATACCTATTTTATATTCCGGAGTTAATCAGTGTTCCTTATTGTTTAAGAATAGAATTATTGTCTGGCAAATTAATTTTACGTATTAATTTATACATAAATAATATCATAAAAAATTACAGCCATACCGAAATAATTGGATTCTTTTTATAAATAAAATGTAGCGTCTGGCACACTATAAACAATCATAAAAATGTCTGGCAATGAATTAAATATTTCTGTTAAGGCTATCAAGTCATTAAAAAAATTATCCATTCCTAGTTAATTTAAAAATTGAGTATTTTTACCTATACAGATAGAATACGCACTGGTAAACGCAACCCTTACCGCCACCTAGATGATCCAAAAATTAGCTTACTGAAATTTTTGTTTTCTCTACGTTGATAGCTTCCGTACTATTAAAGCCTAGCTAAACAGGCACCAGCTATGTTACATGTAATCAGTACATTCAAATTTTTAATATATGTTCCATATTTTACACCTAGATTCCACAATCACCTTTTATCCTAAATTTACAATTGGAGGTGATTTCAGAGCAAAAAATACAAGCTGGCTATCCAGAATGACAACAACTAAAGACAATGAACTGCATAAAGCAGCTGCTGAGCTAAGATGTAGTTACATGTCAACTGGAAAACCAACTTATTGGCCGACTGATCAAGAGAAAACTCCAGACTTGTCAGATTTCTTCATAGTAGGAAACATGACACCCAACTATGTAAAAGTCGAAGAAAATTTTGAGCTAAGTTCAGATCATACGCCAGTGATTCTGACGTTGAGCGAAAATATAATAAGAAAAGAAAGAAACCCAACGTTAACAAACAAGAGAACAGACTGGGAAGGATTTGCTGAAGAATTGAACAAACGAATTCAGCTGAATGCACCCCTCAAGACAACTGAACAATCATATTTTGAAGCAGAAAAATTGTTATCTACTACCAACAAGCTGTGTTCAACAAGCTGCTGGGAATAATACACCAGAAATTAAGAGTACAATTAAATTAATTAATTATCCAAAAGAAGTGAAGGAAATGGTAGCTAAAAAAGTAAAATTAGGAAAAAAATGGCAACAAAACAAAACACCTGAAAATAAAAATACTTTAAACAATATAACCTAAAGACTGAAAACGGAAATACAATAAATTAAAAATAAATCCATAAATGACTATCTGAGAAATTTAACAGTTGATAAAGAAACTGATTATTCACTCTGGAAAGCCACAAAATATTTAAAGCGTTCATGTCTACACAGTCCACCTATAAGAGACCTATGTGGGAATTAGGCACGTGACAATTTCCAAAAAGCAGAAGCATATGCTGAATATCTAGAAAAAACTTTCAAACCAAACGAAACTAATATTGAATATAATTTACCGAATATAGGAGCTGAAAATTGGGATGACTGAATTAGTCACGCCGAAAGAACTAATCAAAGTTATTAAAACTGACATTAATTCCAGGAAATCACCAGATTATGGTTTAATAACAAGAGAATTACTGCAAAAACTAACAAGGAAGGGAATTATAAAACTGACCAACTTGATCAATACAGCATTTAGATTAAAACATGTCCCAGGCATTTGGAAGATGGCGGAAATAATAATGATCCCAAAACCTGGGAAGTCACCAAACGAAATAAAAGCCTATAGACCTATATCACTGCTGCCAGTAATATCTAAGGGTTTTCAAAAGCTCCTGAAAAAACCTAATACCAACACACCAGTTTGGATTTGTTAACAAGCATTCAACAATTGACCAGGTCCACAGAATAATAGATGATATTGAAAAAGCCATATTCTTAGATATAGCACAAGACTTCTATAAAGTTTGGCATGAAGGCCTTGTTCATAAACTACAGAAAATGTTACCAAAATAACACACCTAAAAATCGTACATTACAGCCAGAATGTTTAGAGTTAAACAAGAAGAAGCTTACTCTACAAAAAAAGAAGCTAAAGCAGGTGTACCACAAGGAAGTATACTGGGGCCGATGCTTTATCTATTCTACACCTGTGATATGCCACAAATGGAGAATATTACGATGGCTACATTTGCTGATGATACTGCGATTGTAGCTGTCGGAGACAATAGTGAAGAAGCCACACGAAAATTGCAACAGGCAAGTGACAATATAAATAATTCGACCCAAGCTTGGAAAATAAGAATTAATGAAAGTAAATCTGTACATGTGCAGTTCACATACAATCAGACCATACAAGCAACAATAACATTAAATAATACTATCATTCCATATAGCAATAATGCGAAATAGCTCGGAATGAATCTTGATGCAAAACTTGACTGGCATAGTCAGCAAAGAAATCAAGAGAATTGCGATGGGACATGAAGAAAGAATCCATTCTCATGAGAATATTGAAGCAACTTTTGGATACCACCAGAGCAGGACAGAGTTGAGTCTCTGAAGAATCAAACCATTTGATCTTGTGTAGTGTTGTGTAGTGAAGTGCATATAATAAAAAATACAGCAGTGACATTATTCGTTCGGGCTCGTTTTCTCCATGTACGTAATAATTTTTTTTTAATTTCTGGAAGACAAAGCAACATTTTATAACTCTACAAACAATTAGCAATTCACGTCTCGCGAATTAATAATTCTAACAGGTATTTATTTCATTTATAGAGACCGGCGAGTGCCATAACGAACTGAGAGTGGAGCCTATTCGAACATAGATCATCCGAAATACACAACCCCGAAAGCGGGAGTTTTTTTCGCTGAAATTAATGGTCCTTTTAGTCGTTTACAGGCATCGCTATTCGGCCGAAAACATATTATTCCCCCGTGCAAGCGGCATTTTTCATTATACCACTGTTTACGGGTCGACGTGGTGGCCGCGGGGAGAGGAAAGGCTCGGGGAGGGGGAGCAGGTCAGGATCGAAATGCTGGCATATTAATGGGGCGGTATTTAGTGAAACTCTCGAATCGTCGTCATACGCGGTTAATTGCGAATTATCTCGATCTGTTTCAGGACAATTTGAATATAACGTCGACGCCATGTGATCGTACATGATACGCGATTTACGCGGGGAATCAGATCATGACAACGCCAGGTCACACGCCGCAGTTTTGACAAGGAATAAATTGGAAGGCATGCGCTGGGAAACCCTCGAACACCCTCTTTATAGCCCTGACTTGTGACCTTGTAATTATATTTGGTGTGTGCTGCCTGGAGGCAAGAGATTTGAAGGCAATGAAGAAGTAGAAGAGTATGTCCGTAATTGGCTGACAACTCTCCTTCAAACTATATTGTCTCCCTAATGGCGGTACGATCTTTTTGAGTCAATCGAGTGAAAACAACAAAATAATGTAGAATATTTAGATTTTGTTCCACATTGTTGTTGTTAGTTGTATCAGTTTCGGTGGTTTTTAACATACATTAGTTTTAAAATATGGAAGAACAAAGGTAGGTGCAGAATGTAAGGTTACATTTCTAAAGGTTATAAAATCCAAACAGCAACAATTTTCTTTAAGGAATTTCTTTCTCCATGTTAACTGTCAAATTTTTAACAAATCACTTTTAGTGACATCAAATAGGAATCCACATATACCTCGAAATAACTGCAATGACAAAATGATAACAAGAAAGATTTTGTTGTTGTATTGGAACTAGTTAATCAATTAATCGAGTTTGTCCATCAATAATAGTAGCAAAAACTGTAGTAACTGGTAATAATTAGAAGAATTATTATTTTAGTTTTCAGTTTTTAATTTATAGGTCAAGTATATCTAGAATTTGTTGAAAGTGATAGCCGAAGAAAGTGAAATTAGAATAAGAGAAGACTAAATTAGACAGGTTTTTGCCAGGTTGCAAAATTTGTGGAGGATGATACTTAGAAAAGATTAAATTTGCTAATAAGAGTTGACGTGGTTCGAATAAACAAGACAATAAAAAAACAATCAACTACACAGTAATGATATAGGAGTATAGCTAAATAAATTATTGTTTTGCAAAAATAATTATGTATCGTCTGGAGACTTCTTTCAGCTGAAAAGTACGATCATCCATTCGTTGTATGTCATATCAACAAAAAGCTGGAGCTAGTCAACTTATTAATGGGGTTTGTCTATTAACGTTGGGGTTTTATAAAAATAGAAATACTGGACATATATTAATTATATTATACTTTTGTTACATTGTTCGATAATTTTTTTAATAAATGTTATTTAAAAAATTTCCCAATGTTTATCTACCTCCTGAACCTATTTACCTATTTATATATAGTTTCAAAATATATAGGATGAAAAATACATTGGTACCAGAACATACATTATAAAGTATTAAAATCATAGTTAAGAACATGGAGGCTTCAGAAATATCAATAGAAAAGTGATTCAAAACAAAAAGCATAAGACGGAAACAGCAATACTTTCCGACAATCAAATGTTTGTAGGAAAAATATCTACCAAAAGCGCAATATATTACCTCATTATTCTTCTCACTTTTAGAAGTAAATATCAGTCAGGGCAATTAATGAAAACTTACACAAGGTGGATTAGGCCTACAGGGAAAACAATAAAATGAAAAAAAAAACGCCGAAAATTTTACCTCACAGGTAGTATGGAGTTTATTTAGTTACTACAACGATTATTATGTACACATTTTACTTTAAAACTAGCGACCCGCCCCGGCTTCGTACGGGTGCAATGCTGATACTAAATTAAATACACTACAGAAAAAATATGAACGTTGTATATAAAAACATAGCGGCTCGCTCCGACTTTGCACGGGCATAAAATATATATGCCTATGTCACTCAATGAAAACATGATTAAAATCGATCCAGTATTTTTGGTTCATTCATTACTGCCTTTGGCCTGCACGCATTAAATTTGGAGTAAAACAATTCCTCTTCCCCTATACTTACTATGAAGATTTCCTGCTATCTTTGGATTATCTAAATTCATACAATTTTTATTACATTACACATTTTTAAACGCAAATTTTAAATTTGTAATATCTCCGAAAATATTTGTTTAATTTACATGCTGTAAGGAACCATATTGATCTATATTAATTGCACACTGTATTTATGGTACTTAATTCGATAAGGATTAATGCCGTATTGCTTAAAATAGCTGCGTAAATAAGCCATTTTCTCACGTAAAAAGTAAACAATAAAAATGGTTAATGTGGGTTATCGCTAAAAGATAAACATATACCATCGCGGACTTTTTTGTAGACCTTTTTATGGTGTACAATACTGTAGTACATTAATTTGATCTAACTCGTAGGGTTAGGCAGCGTTTTTGCTAATTGCTAAATAAGCCTAAAAAAATAGGTTAATTTACGACATCACGTTAGAAACCTCTAAAATTAGCAATGTTGCCTTAGTATATTATGCATGTATTATACATATAAACCTTCCTCTTGAATCACTCTATCTATTGAAAAAAACCGCATCAAAATCCGTTGCGTAGTTTTAAAGATTTAAGCGCACATAGGGATATAGGGACAGAAAAGGCGACTTTGTTTTATACTATGTAGTGATGTAATTTTTTGTGTTACAAATCTAAGTTTGATTATTTTTTTACTTTTTAGTGAGTTTCATTCTTAGTGAATTCCATTTAGGTAACGCTAATTTTCTGTATTAAATAATAAATCAATATACCAGCTCAACAAACTTTTGTAAACATAAAAATAACTTCGAAATATTTCCCAACCACAATTCTCGTAAGCAACAACACGTAACAGCGAACTCTGTGTAGATGGTTTAGAATAAATGCGCATGAGTAGTGCGCAGGCCTTTCTCCTTTTAGTGTCGTCGGTCGAGATTTATGTCTAGGGGGATGCGTCCCTTACTTTCACGCATGAAGGAGAACGCTTCAAAAAGCGGATATCGGAATTTTTCTGGATTGTTTTTATGCCGTGATCGATGTAGCTGCCTGTAGCAGTTACATCAATTATGTATAGCGAGTTTTTAAATCCCCGCCAAAGCTATCTAAAAGAAACAATTTTTGACTTATTTAAACGTACGTTCCCTTATTTTAAAAGAAATTCTAGAAAATCCACAAGAAAATCTAAACCTATCCTCCACATTTATAAAGTTCATCTTTCGTATATTTGTGTTCGTAAACCTAAAGAAATAGTCGATTAATTAACTTCAATATTTCATATGATATTATATCTTATCAGGGAATTGGAATTCTACGATAATGACGGGATAGACAAAATAATATGAACACCGTTCAATATAGTATGTCTTGTTGCATGTTGGTAATACTGTTTCCGCGTAAATAATGCGATGCATATTGCTCAATTTACACGCAGTCTTGTAGGTTATATTTCAGTGTATTATACGCTTTGTTTTGCGAAGGTTAAAACAAGCGATCGGTGATAGACGTGAAAACAGTTGAGTTGTTTAACGTTTCATACCCCCGACCAGGTATCTGTAATAGGATTCAACTTCCCCGTTTCAGGCAAAAAAAATGTTGATTTGTTCGATATATTCTTAATAAATATTCACGAATATACATTATGTTTATATAAATAATGTAATACAATAATTACAATGAACAAGAGTATCGAAAAAATAATTTCTGTCTTTTTTTAACTAACTTTAACTAACACTCGCAAAACAACAACTTTTAAATAAAAAACGTGTGACCTAATAATTGAAACTAATATTTAATTACGAAAAATATTTCACTATTAAATTATAACATATAACAATAAACAGTAATTTTTATTTCCTGTTATTGGCACTTTCCTTAAATCAATTTTTACATGAAGTCGATAATAAAAGTATTCACAAAAGATTATACTTATTAATTTTTATTGAGGTAAAAGCAAATTTCTAATTAGTTTACCTGGGCCTCATAAAAAGGCAAATTTATATAAAATAAATTACTGCATATTTCTCGAGAATACCGAGAAAAGTAAATTAAAAAAAAAGAACGAAAACATCTATATTTAAAACAAGATAGGGGCGTTTTCTCTGATTGTCTCTTTTAATTAAGTTTCTAATTTTGATAGGTTTTTGGACAATTTTTTTGGTATTCAACATTACGTTTTATTTATAATTTATTAAACATTCTTTGTTATGAATATTTAAGATGTATTTGTATGATTTAATTAAAATTACAATCTAATTATAATAAATTCTTATACCAAACAGTGATATTCTTTTAATTTAAATTACCAGAATATCTCTATATTTTTTATTTGTCTAATAATATTTGTATATAGCATAGTTATAAACATGAAAAAGGAGTTGTTCTTCATGGCCTTTGTTGATTTCGTTTACGGTCTGTCTTTATCTTCATACCATTTAGAGCACAATCTTTTTGAATGATAACTATATTATAATGACTATAGAATGATACCACGGAGTTTCAAAAGCATCATATATATATATATATATACATATATATATATATATATATATATATATATATATATATATATATATATATATGTATATATATATATATATATATATATATATATATATATATATATATATATATATACTTTACCAAGCAGATGTCAAAAATGGAGTTAGAGTAAGTCGGCTTCCTTAATGATAAATGAAAATGCTTTGGAGCTGTGTAAAAATGTATTCTTACAACATAAGTTGTGTTTATTTGGGCTCGTAGAAATTTGTTGTTGTTATTCTCCAGTAAAAAAAGCAGTTTTAATGCCCATTTTTAGATGTTTGAAGTGCTGCATGATATTTACGGTATTAAACGAGTTAATTGAAAGATGGTTACATTAACTGGCTTCGAACAATATTTGATATGATAACGTTGGACTACTCTGTATATTTGTATTGTATGTGACTGTGATCAACTTTAGTGAGACTTGAAATACCGACGGGTAAATTATTTATCTAAATGTATGTCTTTTGAGAACGTCATTATTGGATTTATATCAACGTTTCTTTTAGTCACTGAACTAGATTTTTGATATGGTCTGATATGGAAATCCGACAGAGATGAATAATAATACAATTTTAGTTGCCTTATGTCAAATATCTTGCGAAGAAATACATCGAGAAGAGTAAAAGCAATACTTAGATATGGAAACTATTTTCGTTCTAATCTCTTGGATAGTTCTCGAGTTAGATATGTTCACTTAAAATTTATTGTAGCTGAAGGAGGGTTCCAAAAGATTTGCCAGTCTATATTGATTTTAAATATAGCGGTAGATGCAATTATAAGTGCGTATTTTAAAAGAGATATAGCGCTCCAAATAATAACTAATATTAGCTGATGATCGGCGATACACATGTTGAAGTATCCAAAAATCATGATAATGCAGAATTGCAAAATCATATGGTTAATAATAAACGAAGAGACCAAATTAATGATTTCAATCTAACGAAATCTGGCTAGAATAAATATAGGATTTTAAACGCTTGGGTTCCGTAAAATAGGAGAAGAAAGTGTCATTTACCATTGAAGTAATAAGTGGAATTGGTCAAGATGCTGGAGCTTTGTGTTTCTGATGGAGACATATTGACAAACATTCAACGATTGACCAAGTGCATAGAATAACAGATGTAACTGAAAAAGTCTATGAGGTAAAAAGGTATGTTCAACTATATTCTTAGATGTAGTACAATCCTTCGATAAGGTATAGCTTGACAGCCTTGTTCATAAGCTACAGAAACGTTCTCTGCTCTACACCTGGTTTTACCAAACAGCAAAATAGATCAACGATCAAAACGGCTAGTATCTGAAATATCAATGAAAAGCTTTTTACTCCAAACTTATCCCCAACCAATTATTTAAATACGCATATATTTCAGTAGAATTATTTTAACATCGCATATTTAAACTAACTAATTTATCATTCCTGGTTTATTCGTTATATAAAAGAGCTCGAAATTCGCCCACACGCATTTAGCCACACACACACACGTACAGCAAAATATCCAAAATAAGTTAAATGTACCAGAAATTTCGGCAATAAATTAATTTGGCGACGACAAAAACTTGTATCTCCTGTAAATACAACTCTTGATCGCGATTTGAATTTAATATATTCCGTGTTGGTTTAATTAAAATGGACGAATCCATTACGCGGATTTCCATTTGCGAATTCTCGAAATCAGAATGATCGGCGTTTGACATAACTCGATAAAAATGAAATGTTCCGAATAATTCACGGTCTTTTCGTTGGAAAAGTGAAAGCAAAGTATTTATGTTTGAAATTGTTTTCTGATTCAAAATGCTTATGTGTACTTCGATAGCTCCAATTAAGTTCTGTTTCTGGTAATTCGTATACGCTTATCCAAGCCATATCGGTGTTTAGCAAAATTGTTATCACTGATGACAAACCCATCATTTTCCATAAGAAGCGTTACGCACTGCGCGTCTCGCAACTTAAGATCGACACCGCAATAATTCCAGGGCTGGATAACGTCACGTACCTAGGTCTTCACTTCGACCGGCGGTTCGGTTGGCATTCCCAAATCCAGAAAGCAATCCAAAAAGGTTCGGGGATAGCAAACCTGCCATCTTCTCTGATCTACCCTTCTAGTAGACTTCCCATTTCCATCAAATGCTTATTTTACAAGATGTTAATTCGATCCGTATTCTTCTACGGATCTAATGTTTACTTCAAGCGTGTTACACCCAACCAGCTGAAACGGTTTCAAGTTTTCCAAAATAAGCACCTCAGGTGAATATTAAACGCTCCATGGTTTGTCAGAAATAATCAAATTCATAGGGAAACTGACACTCCAGAAATCAAGCACTTCATATCTCAATCATTCCACAAACAACAACTCAGCTCAAGTTCTTCTGAAAATGCGCTTGTTCGCGAGCTGGTCGACATGCTGGGAGCTTAGCACCGCGTCACCGCCAAGCTCCCCCCCTTTTCCAGGCTGAAACGACCTCATCCGTCGCTACAGTCATAACTTTTGCCCCCATACAACAGTACCCAGTTGTGTGTTAACTCAGGTTTGCGAATCAATAGAATCGCCGGACCCTCATGCCCAATAACGGCTGCCCGATCAGCGGGTGCCATATCCCCAAATTTAATGCAGTAGCAATAGTGATCCACAGGGGTCAACTGTGAGGCGGTTTCGGTTTAGTGTATTGGTAAACCCAGAGGCAGTCCTACATAACCCGGTCCAACTTGTCACTCCAGCGCAAGTCTCCGCGACCAGGTATGCGTCATGCATTCCACCGCCTGGTTTTTAGGCCAAAACAAAAAAAAACTGATGACAAAGCCTGTGTGGAATTCTTTCACCTTCCATTCGAAGAAATGTTCAAATCGTTATAATAGCAACTTAATTTTTTAAACATCTTTATTACATTGTTACTAGTGGTAGCCTACTAATCTGCAATTGGTTTTTATAATAACTATTTTTTCATTTGATATTGTGTCCTGTTTTGGTGTTAACCAAGAGTTGTCAAACTTCGATATTTACAATTTAATGGAGTCTATATTCATGTCTCCTTGGAATTCTCTTGATTATCTGAGTGAGAGTGAAAGAATCTGAAGGTCTCTGGGTGAGTAATCAGTCCTGTGGTATCTCGGTGCACCTACAATACTTCCCAGGACTTTGTTCTGAAAAACTTGTATTGTACTTATATTAATATTCCCGGAACATCCCCATAATTCAATTCCGTATGGCCATATAGGTTTCAATATTTGCTTCTGTAACAGCAAGATATTATATACTGATAATTGTGATTTTCTTCCAATTAACCAATACATTTTTCTATATTTGAACTCCAGTTCTTTCCATTTCTTTTTTACATGTCCTTTCCAGCGAAATTTTGCATCAAAATTCATTCCGAGGTACTAGGCATTGTTAGTATATGGAATGATAGCATTATTTGCTGTTAACGGAGCTTGTGCACAAATTTACTTTCCTTAATTTTATTTTTCAGGTTTGGGACCAATTATTTACATTGTCACTTGCCTGTTGGGTTTAATTTTATTTGGTGATTTTTCAAGTCTTGATATCATCATAATTTTAGTCAACTTCCAGAGTTTGGAACATGTTTTAGATGAAAAGCTGCATTGTTTAAGTTGGTGGTTAAGGGAGTGGATTAATATCAACTTTCGTTACTTATTTCGGCGTCACTAATTGAACTGTCGAATTTTTTGATATCAATATCACTTTCCTTTGGTCTGAAGATTTTTTCAAGATCAGCAAATGCGTCAGCTTTTTGTTGATTGCTATGTGGCCAATCCCACGTAGATCTCTTACACGGGCTTTTTATCGTTGATATAGCAAGCATTATTAATTAAGCAGCACCATTACCATATGTTTCTAAAAATATCTGATTGGCTTCGGTGGAAGCTTCTTTTAAATCAAACAACACAAGTAATGTAGTTGTTTCATGATTATCATCTGTATACAACGTATAAGCAATGCCAAAACTGTCGAATTAAACAAGGTTGTGTAGGACAAAGTAGCAACACCATGTAAGATAGTACATATTATTGTAGATTAGCAATACAGCTTTTGTGTAAATAATTCGATACGTATGAACAAAATGATGATGAATGGATGAATCAAATAGGAAAAATCGAAACCAAGGCCTAGAAAGGCCATGGCATATATAATGATCTGGAGCATAATTGGAGTCTAACGAAAGAACAAAGCGAACTTGTTAATAAATAATTATCTACCATATACATGGAAACACCTATTATAAATAAATAAAGCCAAACTATTGTTCCATGTAAAATTCATTTTATTTAAAACTCATGAGCACATTGTGACACAGATACAAGAGCATATCTAAACGGATAAATTTTGCATCAAATTATATTTCAAATGACTTCACCATAAACATTTTTGCGTTTCCAACTTTTTGGAATGAATTATTATTACGCAGTTTTTATTTTTAATCGAATGCTGTCAAGGGCACTCACTCTGTTTCCAGCTCGAATATGCTCGGATGAAAAGCCCTGATGGTAGATCGTGTGATGGAAGTTAATTTTAATTAGAAAACAAACACCGAATACATTAATATTTAACTGAAGAGTTGCCTTCGTTGATATCACAACGTTATTGTTCGCGATAAAATTGTCCGGTATGTTTAATTTTAATCGGTATTTTTTTATGGTTGAACTGGTCGATATATCCTCTTATTATTTATTTATAACCTTTTTTTAAGCAATATTATTTAATATATTTATGATTAAAAATGTTATATATATATATATATATATATATATATATATATATATATATATAATATAAATTCTCCTGACCTCAGCCTGACACATAGATGGCCCAACTATAATTAAATCCATATGTTTTTTAGTTAGCCCTAACCCTCAAAAGATACGTGTATCAATTTGACAGCTGTCGGATAATTACTTTGTGAGTTATAGCGTTTCGAGTGAAGCAACTTTTGTTATTATGAAAAAATATGATGAAAAGGAATTTCGCGTGCTGATAAAATATTGAAGTTTGAAGGGAAAAAATATAGTTGAAGCAAAAACTTGGATTGATGCCGACTTTCCGGACACTGCCCCAGGAAAATCAACCATTAAGGATTGATATGCTAAGTTTAGACGTGGTGAAATGAGCACCGAAGACGGTGAACGCAGTGGACGCCCAAAAGAGGTTGTTACCGACGAAGACATTAAAGAAATCCACAAAATGATCCACGATTTCACTCCGAAGTTCAATCGAGTGGGCTGCACACGATGGACCAGCTCGAAAGAGTGGGAAAACGCAACAGTCGGCTGGCAAGGCACCATCAACACCATCAACAGCGACTATTACATAGCGTTATTGGACAGTTTGAAGGTTGAAATCGCAGAAAACGGCCGTATTTGAAGAACAAGAAAGTACTACTTCACCAAGGCAATGCACCGTGTCACAAGTCAGTGAAAACGATGGCAAAAATTCATGAAATGTGCTTCGAATTGCTTCCTCATTCACCAGTATATTCACCAGATATGGCCCCCAGCGACTATTTCCTGTCCTCAGATCTTAAAAGAATGCTCGCTGGGAAGACATTTTCGTCGAATGAAGAAGTGATCGCCGAAACTGAGGCCTATTTTGAAGCAAAAGACAAATCGTACTACAAAAATGGCATGGAAAGGTTGAAGGGTGCTATAATCAGTGTATCACCCTTGAAAGGAATTATGTTGAATAAATAAAACTAATTTTACCAAAAAAATGTGTTTTACTATAGTAGGCCGGCGACTTTTCAATTGACCTGTTACATACAGTAATGATATTTCACAGTGTTTATATTATTTTGTCTAAATATATTTATATACATGAGTATTCGCAATTTAATAATAATTCACAATCCATTTTTTTATTCAAATTTGTATGTTATAAATATAAATTTGTACGTATACAATTACCTATTAATGTAAATGAGTTAGGAATGTTTTGTAATTATACAACTAATTGCGAAGTCTTGTATTATTGCAAAATCCGGCCTTACTACGATATTGAATGTCCCATTCCCGACAAAATTACATTTTAAATGCCATTCGCTCGTTTGAAATCATTAATTTACATCATAATCGACATTATGTCGGCATTAAACAGGTAATATACTGGACGTTCTTTAGGCTGATGTAAATATGGTTAGGACATAGACGAAATTAAAATAATCAAATTGGAATATGCAGTGAGTGAATATTCATAAAGTCTGAGACTATAAGCTATATCGGTTTTGGGGTATTAATTTTTCCAAAACAATCTACCGACTATGGTACTTCCATTTTATTTTTGGATGATTTCAAGTCTAGTAACAGATGAAATAGATGGCAATGGTACATTCAGGGTATTTTTGCCTCAATGCGTTATCAGCGTCATCTATTGGTGAAAATACAAAGTATCTATACGATACACTGATGAAGTTTGAACACACTTTGCTTACTAAACGTACGTATAACACAGCAATCGATTGAATTTCATTGCTCAGGAATGTTATAAACGAAGTTCATTTTTCTATAGCAGAAAAATCTCATATCGAAACCGATTGTTTCACAACATTCCTTAGCTATTTTTGATTCAAATATTTGCGATAAAGCGATACATGGATTATCAAATAATATCAATATCCATCCTGCTTAACACTGCAATAAAACATTGCGTTATGTTAGCCAACTATTAGCAGCGATATCTGTTGCTTTTAGTTCCTGAATATTCAGAAACAAACAATATGAAATTAGCAAAATTCCAACTAACAACATTAAATAGAAATGCTTTATAATTAATTACCATGTTTACTTATTGTGAATGGTATTAACACTGTCATCTGAATAGAAATAGCCACTAAAGGGGCAAATATATTGTAAATCCTTTCATAATATTATGGATAGTATTTTGAATAGTATGAAGGCATCGCATTTGTACCCAAATATTCTATATTTATTAAAAAATTGGGTCTATTATTTTATGAGATTATGATACCTTAGATATGAGAAACGTATGAAATTGATTAAATTAAATTAAATACATTTAAATGAAATTTTTTTCTAGTGAATGTTCTTTCATCCTACAGGCCAAAAGTGTTAATATAATGACCAAAGCCTATTACCTTAGAACTGTTATTGTAATATATGCCTGAAACTCCTTTTTGCATACCAAAATAATATATACGGTCGAAAATCAGATTCCACAAAGTTTTTTGTTCCTCATTCCATGATGACCAGCTAGAATCAAATAGTCTTTTGCTGATGTCGCTTCGGGTTCGGAATAGTGAGTGTTTTTCGGGTGGCAGAGAACTTGTATTACGACTGAGATTGTCGTAGTTGGTTTACTACCGAGGTTTGTGGATGGGTAGGGATTTAATCAAGTTGTCGTATTTTAAAGCGCCTATGGAGAACCTTACACTGAGAATGTTCGTGAAATTCTTCACAAACGGAATGCCTGATTCGAGGTGAGTATTGACGTTCCTCATAAACCATGGGGCATTGAGTAACGCGCGGACTTTATTGGATTGGAACACTTGGAGTAGTTCAAGTTGTTTCTCAGAGATATACCTGTACCACACCTGTGCTCCATAGAGGCAGACTGGACGGACTAGCTTTTTTACAGAGTCGCTTTCTGGGTGATTGGAAGTTTACTTTTTCTGAAGAGGAGTGGAAATAGTAGGCTGTACACGCCATTGCCTTTGCAAATAGCATGCTGTATTTGAATTGATCATTGGAATCTGCGGTCGAACTAGAGACCGAGGTACAAAAGTTTCTGGAGGCATGGTATAGGGACTTTATCAATTTAGAGGCGATAGACGAGGAACTCCTTCTTGCGGTGGAATAGAATAGCCTGAGTTTTGCTCGGGTTTATCTGCAATCGCCGGAATTTGTACCACGTAATCGCCTGGTTCAGAGGGTCTTGAAGTCTGCTGCGAATAGCGTCGGGAGTATAACTGGTTGTGAAAAAAGCAGTATCATCTGCATAAAATGCTCTGTGGGAATGTTTGTGGAGTGGAACATCAGTCATATAGAGGTTGAATAGGGCTGGGCTAGTGGAGCACCTTGAGGGAGTCCTGAGGAAATCTGTTTATGAGGACACTGTGTCACCCATTCTCACTTGAAAGCACCTACCCTCCAAGTATGAATCTATCAGGGAGATTAGGTCATTCGGTAGACCAAGCTGTTTCACTTTGAATATTAGATCGTGGTGCCAAACTTCGATCGAAAGCTTTGTACACATTTTAAAAAATGGCTCCAGTTTTTCGACCTTTTCTTAAAGCCTGGTGGATTGTTGCTGCGAGGCGGGCAGCTTGATGAAAGCTTGAATGTCTGATATGGAAACCGAATTGTTAGTTCGGGATTATGTGATATGTGTCTGTGAAGTTGGTTAAAGCATGTAATATCGCTTTTTCGGCAAGTTTGGAAAGTGAACTAATCAGCCTAATGGACCTGTAGTCAGATGGAGTTGACTTGGCCTGTTTTTTAGGAATGACAGCGACAAGCGCATGTTTCCAGTTCTTTGGGAAATGCTTTAACCTCAGGGTGGAGTTGATAATGTTAATTCCAGCAAGTTGGTTTTATCAAATTTAAATTTATTTGCTTCGGAAAAGTGAAAATATAGCGCAAGCTCATCGAAAATTATATGGTTGATGATAAAAATCAATTATTGTGATATTGAAGGAGTCAATTAAGAAATACACAGTATAATTCGATAAAGCGTCAACAGATTGGGTGTGAAGATTTAAGGCATCCACCATATTGTGGTATAAATGACTACCAGAAGTGACGTAATTATGGTTTATTAGAAAAGTGCCAGAATCGATCAAAAATACATATACTCGTATATTATTTATACATGTTTGAAATGTACATAAATAAATTTGCTTTAAAAAACAAGAAAAAATAAAATCGATTTTATTTATGGAACTATTACACACACGAAACGATGAAGACAAAAATTAATTAGCAAAATTAACCAAGAAGGCAACGCGTCAATTGAAACATGTAAGAACCAGCATATCATCACGACAAAATAGTTTCACAGGATAAAACAAGAACGAAAGAGGATAGGAGAGGGAACGAAGTAGAATTAAAACATTCGTCTCTCAAAATATCTGCAGGTAAAACGTAAATTAGAACGCTGAATCGCCAAACCTCGAATAAGTTAATATTTTGTTTCCTCGTGTAAATGTTTGGAATGTTCTGGGCTTAATATCTCCTGTAAGAATAGGGAAATGGGAATTTGGTAGCAGTTCCCCAGTGATTTAAATATTACTTCTGTTACAATTTTTTAGAAAACATATTGAAAACGTACAAACAAAAAAGAAAATTGTATTAAGATAATTTTGAATTTTTGTTTTTTTAAAGTATGATTTACTTGCAACTTTTAAAGCACATAGCAGATTGTTACGACTAGTAAGTTTACGACTACTAAGATTTAGAAAAACTGGGAAATGGCGGCATCTATAAGTCAGTTAGGACTTACTGAGTGATGTATAATCACATGAAAGCCAAAAATTATTTTGTTTTACTAAAGACAATAAAATACAAGAGTAACATAACCAATTTGATTATTCCTTTATATATTCCAATATTTTCATGGCTAAAATATTTCATATTACATTTACTTTTAATTAATCGAATAATGGAAAATGTTTTCATAATTCAAATAAAGCAATTCAAAACTTTTGTGGTAAATAAAACAGACTCTAGAAATGCAAATAAGGGCAATAAATGTAAATAAATAAGTATTGACAGCGGTATCTGTTGTTTTTTGTTCCTGAATATTCAGAAACAAATAATATAAAATTAGCAAAATTCCAATTAATATATAATAGAAATGATTTATAATTAATTACCATGTTTAGTTATTGTTTGCTTCCCAGAATATCTGCAGGTAAAACGTAAATTAAAACGCTGAAGCACTAAACCTCGAATAAGTTAATATTCTGTTTCCCCATGTAAATGTTTGAAATGTTCTTGGCTTAATATCCAATACATGAATGGGAAAACGAGAATTTGGTAGCAATTTCCGAGTGATTTAAATATTACTTCTGTTACAATTTTCCAGAAAACATATTCAAAACTTACAAACAAAAAGGAAAATTGTATTAAGATAATTTTGGATTTTTGTTTTTTTTTAAGTATAACTTATTTGTAACTTTTAAAGCACATAGCAGATTGTTATGAAATATTGTTTGAAGTTTACGACTACTAAGATTTAGCGAAAACTAGGAGGTGGCGGCATCAGTAAGTCAGTCGGGACTTATTGAGTGATGTGTAATCACATGAAAGCCAAAAATTATTTTGTTTTACTAAAGACAATAAAATACGAGAGTAACATAACCAATTTGATTATTCCTTTATATATTCCAGTATTTTCATGGCTAAGTAAAAAATTTCATATTATATTTACTTTTAATTAATTAAATAATGAGAAACCTTTTCATATTTCAAATAAAGCAATTAAAAAACAAACTCTAGAAATGTAAATAACGGAAGTTTTGTTACCACACGGACAATAGCAGTAGGAATAATGAGGAAAAACGTTATATATTAATTTAATTTCAAAAAAGCCGACAACGTAAAACGATCCAATTAAAACTAGTTAACAATGAGATTTTCAACATCAAAGATATATTTAAATAGAGAAAAGAAACATTGTATTAATGTATTCAATGCCTGATAAACAATAGTATTGTTTTATAGAAGTTGACATTTTGATAAAGCTAAAATATCGAGAAGTTAAATCGAATATTGAAATAGAAGCAAAAAATAATGTAATACTAAAATAAATATTCCTGCTTGAGGACTTTTTTTATTATAAAAGTAATTTAGTATTTTTACCTAAAAGTTTTTGTATATAAAATATATTTTATTTTATTTTATGATTATTTTAATGAGCTAGGCAGGTAAATATCCCTAAATTTACTTCTTAAAACAGAAAGAGATACAGAAATAGCAGCAAAAACTATACAAGATGCCACATAGGCCACATCGTATTCACCACCTAATAGCGCGACATATCAAAAGTTTAATTATATTTCATCTACAATTAAACAAAAAATTGCGAAAAAGAGAAAACTGCGAAAAACTTGGCAACAAATTAGAACAGAAGAAAACAAGAGAAAATTCAATAAGGCCACAAAAAGCGGTTACCTGTGATCTCTAAACTATTTGAAAAACTGTACATTAAAAGACTCAAAATAATCATAGAAGAGCGAAATATTATTTCAGACCATCAATGGCTTCCGTAATACACACGAAACAACAGAAAAAATACATAGATTAGTCAACCTAATTAACAAAAATTGAAAAAGCTTTTGCCCCATACGCACTTTCAACTGCTGAAAACATACCTCATAGACAGACATTTTATTGTCAAACAGGGTGACGAATACACTGATCTACATCCAATATATTCGGGTGTTCCACAGGGTAGCGTTCTGGGTCTATTGTTATATCTATTGTGTGCACCTGACCTCAAGCAACACTACTGTTGCAACATAAGCTGACAATACAGTGGTCTTATCATCATACGGGGATCCAATATTAACCGCAAGAGACCTCCAACTTCATCCTAATAAAGTCGAATTGTGGTTAAAAACATGGCTTATCAGAGCAAATGAGACAAAATCTACCCATGTGACATTCACTCTTTGTAGGAGAACATGTGCCTTAGTAAAATTGAATAATCATGAACTTGAATGCATTTCAATCGACGTTTGACATGGAAAAAACAAATAGGGACAAAACGCAAAAAGCTTGGGCTTAAACTAAACCAAATGTATTGGCTGACAGGGCGTAAATCTAAATTATCATTAGATAATAAGGTTTTGCTACATAAGTCAATACTTAGGCCCATTTGGGTCTATGGTATTGAACTGTGGGGTAAAACTAGCAAATATAACATAGATATCCTCCAGGATAAAGTGTTGCAAGTCATCGTCGATGCCTGATATTCCGTCTTCAACAAACAAATATCCCCTTAGAACCCATAACGAGTGTGATTCGGAGTGTTAGTGCGAAGTACTCTGAAAGACTATTAGTCTTATGCACTCGCCAAACAGTTAACGATGCGCGATGACAGTGTAGTGCGTAGGCTCAAACGCAAACTACCATACCAACTGTATAATAAACACATAAAGTGAGATTTATTAATCTCTAGAATAAGATTCGGATTCTAAATTTGTACAGCATTTACTTTGATCACTTACTGAAGCGATCTTCTACATGTCAGGATAGGTATATTATATAACAGAAATCAGATAATTATACTTATTGTCCACGGGCAGATTGTTGAAGTTCTGCGAGGTTAATAAAAACAATTAATTGGTAACATATATTTGACTTGTTTATTTTCATTTATGAAATTTTATTGATATTTACTTGTATATACTGTATATTATGTGGAATACATCAACTGGCTACGATCAGCACCGGGATATCTCATGCCTAGGTGTTTCCCAGTTTGATAGAAATATAAGAGAATTTTTACTCGCATTCTGATCATTCTGCCATTTTATTCACCCTATTGACACTATGCAAAAATACAATACAAAGCACACAGTGCCACTTTTGTTAGCAAGTTCACGGTCTGATCGCTCTTTTGTAAAATTGAAATTAGCCTCAAGAGTATAGAACAACCAGAAGTTGAAAAGTATGCCTTATATTAATTAAAGGATTACATTCATTACTCACTATCCAGCGGAGATACAATAATTAGTCAAAAAAAAGAAAGGTTACAAGAAGGTGGTAACATATTATGGATCGAACGAACAATGCCGTATTTAACAATAAAACTGAAAAGATTGAAGGAGAAATACAGAAGCTGTTGCAAATCACAACATAATTTATAATGATAACTTAAAATATGGCATTATTACATGAGCTACTTCATTCATTAACCAATGAGACAGTTCTCTCAAATCATGAATCATCAAATCAATCTCAAAAATGTTAAAATAACTATATAGAAAACGATATATATATATATATATATATATATATATATATATATATATATATATATATATATATATATATATAGTATTACGTAATTACACAGAATAATAACAAAACCACAAAAGAAATCCTTGCAGTTTCAACTATAGCTCTTCAATGGAGAGAATAACATTCGTTGGGAGGAGTATCTGGATATGACCAGAGGGAAAACTCGAAATGGAAGACAGCTCTAATTGTAACGAGTTCACAGATGTCCTGGCAACCGGCCAAGATTCTCTTAAAATAACACAAAAACGATGAGTGGTCACGCTTTTTAAATTTATATTTTTAGGGTCTTAATACCGAGAAAACTAAATGGATTAAAACGCAAATAATAATATAAAGGTGTGAAGATAAAACGAGTATAGTATGTGTACGCAGGACTAAGTAAATAACAACCTAAATTATAACATATATAACGAAACAATCATTTAAAGGTTTAGTTATAATACTGACGTCACATTTAATATTTCCACTAATTCTTATAGTTCTATTAAATCTAATTCAAAAACAAAATTGCGTATTATTAAATTATACTTTTAATAAAACAGACGAAGGTTTTGAACTTTCAGTGAAATGCGATATGAAGTTATGTCTAAGTAAAAGTATATTACAAAAGTTATAATATATTTTTCTTATATAGCTACGCAAAGATTATTTTTTCTTTCGTTCAATTTAGCCTTAGTTTTTGTGCTTACTTCGAGTGCTAACATATTATTGGCTTCAACGAAGATTATTAAATATCATGTAATTCAAAGACATATTTATTATTATAACTAATATAATACAAATATGATTTAGATTAAGAGTAAGTATAAAAAATAAAAATAGGAAAAAGGTTAATAAACGCTAATAAAACAGGTTAAATTAAGCATGAGAATAAGCTATGAGCAAACCTAATGTAAAATTCATAATACAATCATCAGAATATTAAATTAGTATAAATGAAATAAAATTTAAAATCATACATTAGCATATAAACTATATAAACAAAGTTTTAATCTAACCACGAAACACAATTATGTTTTAATAACTTTTAAAACATCGAAAAGTTTCATTCAAACCATTGGATTTTGTTAATATATACTGAATATAATGTTGTGTGATGAATGTTATATGTTCCCTTGATAATTACAAAAAAATCACTCTGTAACGTGTATGCTAAATTTTTTATATTGATAAAAAACTTTTTTACATAAAGTCTTATTAGATAACTAAATAACATTAATCTAAATGAGTAGATTACTGTAAACAGACAGCTATTAAAAACCTTATAGTAAATCAATAAAATAAAAGAAAAATCAGAGTATAAACAGAACTGGGTAATTTAGTAAAATACAGATCAATATAAGCAACTATAATTTAAAATCGTATAGTGATAGTCATATGAATAAAGTTTTATCTATCCAACTTACTATCAAAAAGAGTTGGGAACTATCGACTGAAATCGACTATCGAGTGTTTAGTAATTGACTACTTTTTACTATCGACAGTTTCAGTTGCTATTTTAGGTTAGACTGATTTTACTACTTTTTACCACTGACTCTTTCAGTCGACTGTTTTCAGTCGCTATTTTCGGTCCGACTGTTTCATTCGTGTACTTTTAGTTACTATTTTTGGTTTTCATTCGACCGATTTTTTACGTTCTAGCTCTGTCATCCTAGCCGCAACCTTGACTTATATGAAGCTTATATATATATATATATATATATATAATATATATATATATATATATATATATATATATATATATATAATATATATATATATATATATATATATATATATATATATAATATATATATATATATATATATATATATATATATATATATATAATATATATATATATATATATATATATATATAATATATATATATATATATATAATATATATATATATATATATATATATATATATATATATATATATATATATATATATATATATATATATATATATATATATTATATATATAGCTTTTAATTTTAATATATATAGATTTATTTTATTTTTTAGGTAGTTTGCTTGTAAATAACAATACATTGTATATTAATATAGCAGCATTTTGGAACGATATTTTTCAAGATTGTGCGATCATTTTTAATTATGTCATGAATTAGTTTTTTTTTCTAAGATTATGTATATGTTTAATTTTTATTTAGTATATATGTTTATTGTACATCTTTAGTTTTTAGGTTTCATTTAAGTTCTATTATATCATTTATATTTGTTATAGTATATTATTTGAAAATAGCAATTAATATATTAAAATACGATAAAAAGTTTGTGGGGTATTATTCCATTCCATAGAAAAATTCCATTCCTTTTTAGAGATCCACAGAACCATCAAATATAAAAGTAATTCTACTTCGTTTAAAACGAAATTATTAATTGCATGTTAATAGTATTCAGCAATTACTTTTCTCCTTTTCTTTTTTAAAGTTAGTACGTGAAGGAATATGTACAACTCCGTCTCGTTTCTACAACTGTTGGAAAATTTAAACACATATAAAATTAACTGCTCCAAGCAATTATCTCCGTCCTTTTCTCTCTCAAAATTTATACATGAAAGGGTTCGTACATCTTCGTCTGACATCACGAATTGAAAGAAAAACAGTCGAAACCGTGCATTTATTTTATTACAATTTTTAAGTACAGTTTTTTGACTATCGACTGTTTTGAATGATTTGCAACAATCGACTGTTTCGACTGTTTTCAGTCAATAGTTCCCAACGCTAGTATCAAATATAAAACTAAAATAATAAATGATAAATTAATATTATACACAGTAGCATATAAACTATATACACACATTTATATTCAAACTATGAAACATTAAATTATATATTAAGAGCTATTTAAAAATACATCGAAAAGTTTTTATTAGTACCGTTCCACTTAGTTCATATATACTGAATATAATGTATGACAAAAGTTAAATAATCTCCTTGTTAATTATAAAAAAAATCATTCGGTAACATATGTTTTCAATGTTTTATCTTCATAAAAATGTTGTTTACGTAAAGCCTTGTTTAATAACCAAATAAAATTTAATTAAAAATGTGCAGAATACTTTAAACAGACAGTTATTAAAAGAACTATTATTAAATACATAACCATTAAAATCTTCAGTTAATATAACATAAATAAAATAAAATTTAAAGAGCATTGAAAACAGAACTGGATAAAATTTAATAAAATGTAGATCAATATTTGCAATTAAAAATTAAAATCCTACAGTGGAGCCATATAAACAAAGTTTAAATCTATCACAATGACTAACAAACATGTATTAATTAAACATTAAACAAAGATAACCTGTATTAATAACTTTAAAAGCTACATCGAAAAGATTAATAGATACAATTGGATTATGTCCACATACTGTCCTTGTTAATTATAAAATACATTTTAATTTTCACTCTGTTTCAGGAATTTCATAAAATTCGTTTTTACGTCAGCCCATATAATATAATAATTTCTATGGAGTGTATATGAGTCATGGTAAATTACTGTATCCATTATTAGATTACAGGACTAGATTACCCACTCTAGGGTAGTAAATATTGATTTTTTCCTTAATAACATAAAAAATGTAAGCACTACCTCTATCAGGTGCAAAAATGTGAGGATATTTTTGTAGAAACCAGAACGTATTTGATAAACTTTTAACGGAGTTAATTGAGTTTTTTGTTTTGTGAAGGGTGGTGGGGGCTATAAATGAGAATTTTGGCATCGGAGCTGAGTCACCCACTGACACGAATTGGGAATTCTTGGAAAAGAGCCACACAAAAAAAAAAGAAATGTCTATAGTCTAGGTTGAGTTTTTACGAGGGTGACTCAGACAAGGCAAAGCGGAGTGATTCATTTTTGTTATATTAGCACAATAATAAAAATCTATAAAGAATATGAGCATAATTTATATCCTAGAAAATTCGACACGAATTTAATTATTTTCACCATCAAATGTTTAATTTATATTGGTAATAAAATAAAACCTTAAGTTAACCTTAGTTTTATATTCCCAAGTAATAGTTTTTAAGGACTTTTTTACCAACTAGAGTTGGCCCTAAACATTAAATCTACCGATTGGCGAGTGACCAACTTGGAGATCATCCCAAAATATATCCAGTCTTACTCAGGTTAGCGGCGTGTCTAGGATCATTGTCCTTGTCGGATTTTACACTTTTGCTTAAAGACAATCACAAACATGCCCCGGCAGGACTCGAACCCGCGACTATCGCAACATCAGGATGTCGCATGCCGCCTTTGCCATTGCGTGAATCAAGCCAGCGTCATTATAATGATTTCTTACATTACTTGATAGGAAAAGCAGATAATAATTTCCTAAATTTTGAAAGAAAATGACAATCGTAGCGTAGAACACTGTGATATATAGAATTAAATGTGGATATTAATAAGTTCTTCTTAGTTACTAGAATTTCCTACGCAAATTGAGCTATTTATTTTATGAATTTTAAGAAAATTCTTTTACTAGATTAAAACTGAATTTTAGTTATTTTATAATAGCTATCAATCAAAAAAAAAAGCCAATTAATTCATGTTTTTACTACCATAAGGCAATTCTAATTTTTATAAAATACATTAATTGAACATTTTATATGGATGATAAATAATTGTTCATGTTATAGAAGTATGATAAATATTATAATAACATAATGAATAACAATAATGATTATTATTTTTAATAACAAGGTGATAAAAAGAAATGCGAATCACGCCTTATGAAATTATGACACCAATAATACGGGAACTTTAAAATCTGTAAAGAAAATAAATTGGTTGGCAATTCAAAGAAGCCCCTGAAGTTAATAAAAAAAAACGATCATTATACAAAATTATATATGTATCGCAATGTACAGCTTGTTCTTGTTTACACTGAAAATATAATCTATAATATATGAACTGTAAACATAATATTACAAAGCAGAGAAGTAATTTATTTTTAATAAAATTGAATAACATTCAATTAAATAGTTAATTAATGTATAATTAATGTTAATAAAATATGTAGTAAATATGTAACAGGAACGTTTATTAACGGCGTTTTTATATAGTCAAATAATTAAATTATCTCGTTCATATATAAAATAATATTACACATTAATTCATATTAAGGCATTTACTATCGATATTTATGCTTTACTTAATTCTGTCAAAAACGTGTGAGATAAGTATCGTACATCGATATCCGCTTTTCCTATTCCTATTATAATTTCAGACAATTTACGGATTCTATCTCGAAAGAACAATGTATCTTTTGGGTCTATCCACGAATACATATTTTGGTATCTTGATAAAAAGTGAAGAGATGCTCAGAAATGTCACGACTTGTATGCCGGAACAACTAGCAAGAGGAGCAACGTTTGCACAATACGGGGGTACTTGTGTTGTGAAATTACGATATTTTTTCTGGTTATTACAAGAAAAATCGATATTTTTTCTCCGAAATATCGATATACTTTTAACATCTAATACAACATAATTTAAATGCAAACTTCGAGAATAAGGAGAATGGAGAAATGCCATTTCTAACATCAATTTTGTGGGATTATCTCGCAAGTGATAAAAACAGGGAATCGTTCCAAGTAGATACTAGTACTGATGGGACATTTTTTCACTGTAAAGTTTTAATTATATTTAGAAACAGACAATACAACAATTGTAATAAAATATCCTACAGGAGTGTTGAGTTTCAATTCAAACCAGACGGAAGTACATCTAAATACAACCTAATTTAAATGCAAACAGGTATATTTCGTGAACAATTCAATTGAGAGATGCCATTTCCAACATCAATTGTGCGGGATTATCTCGAAACTGATAAATAGCGAATCGTTCGAAGCCGATCCGAATGCAAAATAAAAAGGCGTAAAAGCACTCGAATCTGGAATAACGGCGGTAAAGAAAAGAGCCCCGTTTAAGGAGCCGAAATGACACGTGTAATCATCCCTCCTAAGCTACTATCTACCCCATTGCGCCTCCTCGTCCCCTTCCCCTACACCCCAGCTACATCAGCGCCCCGAGACGTTCCGATATCGAATTAATTTGAAGTCTCGCGCGTTCGCTTCCCATGAATTTACATTATTTCCAGCTGACGCCACAAAGTCTGCCGTTGATTATACGCAGCGCCGAATCGATACGGCAATTACGGCGCCCCCTAGCGACCGTCCGATCGCGTACCACCCCCCGATCGTTCGCTCCCCCGCCGCCCTCGTCTCCCGCCCCACCTTCTGCTTCCAACGGCCCATCTAATAGCGGGCATCGTTCCCAGCGATAAGGATTTTTATTGCCATCGGCGAAGATTCGTCGCTAATTTTGGTAAAAGCCGATTTGGAACGATGGCTACTTGTCAATCGATTGGACGTTTCGTTATTAGTTCGCCGCCAGTACAGAGTGGAAGCATGAGATTTGGGTAAAGAATGCAAGAATTTGTTGTTTTAGAGTGCAATGTGTGGTTAAGATTGGTTCTAGAGATCGGGTTCGTTAATGGTGGCAGCGCTTCGATAGTGTAATGGCTGACAGCTAATGACGTAAATGAATTATACTTCATTTAGCAGTTTTTTCTTTTTCCATACTGACCGGGTTTCGGGTTCAGTAAAATTGAGTATTGCAGGCGGCGAAGACAATGGGATACGACTGGGACTGCTGGATTTTGTTTAATTATCGAGATTTATGAACTAGTAGGAATTTGATCAGCTTATTTTTATGTTGTAAGGTGCCAAGGGAGAACCTCACACTGAGCATGTTCGTGAAGCTTTTCACGAATGGGATGCCTGATTTTAGATGGGTATTTGTGTTCCTCATAAACCACGGGGCATTGAGTAACTCGCGGACTTTTTCGGTTTGGAACACTTGGAGTAATGCCGATATTAGATGCCGTTGCCTTTGCAAATAGCGTGCTGAATTTGGGCTGACCATTGGAACCTGGCGGTAGAATTGGATACCGAGGTATGATATCTTCTGGAGTCACAGGGGATAGATACTTTTTCTATTTGGAGATGGTATGCACGGAACTACTTCCGGTGATGGAACAGAATAGCCTGAGTTTTGCTGGGAAATCAGCGATGTACAAGTGAAACAGGGCTGAGGCAAGTGGAGCACCTTGCACTTGTGCTTCGGAACGTGCGAAAATGATTGGTAAACATGGAAAAATCATGAAAAATGCACTCAATGATGACTATTTGAAGTACTTTGCTTTTGATGTAGTAAACAGTTCAACACAAGCAGTGTCACTTTGTGAAAATATATACTTTTCCTTTTCTGTACCATTGTTACAATTTTGTTCGATGAATGTCGTCGGTATAAATGCAAAATATATCAGTAAAAACACGGGCTGAAAAGTCCTGAGCCTAATAAAGAAAACGCGTTTTTTTGTTCAAAATTGGCTTTATTCATCAACGTAATCTTCATCGAAAGCCACACAATCACTCCAGCGCCGTTCTAACATTTCAGTACCACTTTTGCAGAACGATTTAACTCTTGCCTCAAAATAGGCCTGTCACCAGTTGCTGTCCCACTCAGATGACGATCTTTTGATTATGGTTTGTTACATTTAAACATGGATCAAAAACAATTTTGACTTTTTACACTGCCTTTTGATGGGCAAAATACCGTTCAAGCGAATCAACGACTTGAAAAGGGTTATAAGGCCCCGCATCGTCAAAAACAACAATAGAACGCTGGCTTGCTGACTTCATACGTGGTCGTAAAGATACTGATGATGCAGAACGCAGTAAACGTCCAAATGAGGTGTTGACAGCAGAAAGCATAAAAAAATCCACAAAATCGTTGTGAATGATCGAAAAATGAACTTTTGTGACTTAGCTAACATCGTAAATATGTTAAAAGAACGTATTGCTTTTATATTACATGATATTTGTCTATGAGAAACCTCTGCTCTGTGGTGGGATTTGCTCATTGTTGATCAAAAACAAACAAGAACGTGTTGATGATTCTGGGCAGTGTTTCGCTATGTTTTTTGTGGAATTTTTGCGTCGATATGTGAGAATGGATAAAACATGGATCCATCACTTAACTCCGGAATCAAAAGGATCGTCATCTGATTGGACAGCAACTGGTAACAGGCCGATTTTGAGGCAAAAGATAAATCGTCCTACAAAAGTAGTATTGAAATATAGAGCGGCGCTGGAATGATCGTGTGGCTCTTGATTGAGATTACGTTGATGAATAAAACCAATTTTGAACAAAAACAAAACGTTTTACTTGTTACGTCCGGGACTTTTCAGCCCACGTGTTACATAAACTGTGAGTGCTCGATTGCACTGAATTTTATTTGAAGTTCAATTGTCAATCAAGGAAATAAACAAAAGAGCTCTAATGATAGTTCCATTCGAGCGCTATCGAACGTTATTTTTAAAATGTATTTTTAATAGTGAGTATAGAGTTGAACGAAGCGAAAGTTCGGGGTCTGCGCGAAGATTCGGCGAAAATATCTTCGTTCGCGATGATCAAATCGATTCAGCCCACGAATCGGATCTTCTCGGAAAGTTTCGGTCTCCAAAAATCATTTGACGGTTTTCATCGTTTGGTTCTGAATCCTGGCTTCTTTCGTTTCAACGATACTTTTCACAATGGCATGTCAAAATGACACTGTCTTGTGAATCATTTTTCGACGGTACGTGTAGTGTTTTTTTCGCAAAAATGAATGCTTATTGCTGAAATAATATGTACCGTTTAGTTGTATTCAAATTAAATTATTGTAAGTATGACCAGTAACATAATAAACAAAGTTATGATAAGGAAGAAAATGCGAATAATATTGAAATTCAACTCGTTTGAAATTTAAGGTAAGAATATAACATAAAACTCTTATGTTTATACGGCTTTAGTATTCTATTTATAGAAGAAAAAAGAATGTATATGTGGAAATTTCACTATGAGATAGACATAATAAAACATTAAATTTAGAACATTACCTTTATTTGGGGACACAGAATGTATAAATGGAGTCATCAGACAATTCATCCCTCTATGATAGGTACAGAAATTATATAAACAGGTATGATTTTGTATTTACTGCATAATGTGTTTTATATATATTTTACTACTATTTTGAAGGTGAAATATTTGTTAACTGGATTTAAATTATTTCAGACACAATGGCTATGTAGTATGAAAAAATAACAGCTGACAAGTGCAAAATGATTTGAACAGTCCTTATAAGAAGATATTATGCCAGTATCTTTTCAAATTATAAAGTAAAAAATTAATTTGTTAACAAGCACATTTGAGACATATCGTGGAAAAAATGAAGGAGTATCACGTTGAAACTAGTGTTCTGTACAGGTGTTCTGTACAAAACTATTGTTGCATTGTTCTATGAATTAAATAAAATTAGTTGCCAAACTTAACATTTTCATGCTGTTAATAATTATTTTATATGAGATTACTATTAAACATCTTTTCTTTCACATGTTGTGAAATACTTTTTCCATATTATTTCACAAATTTTGTATCATGGAGAGTATTAATGAATGTAATTCCTTTCGTTGAAAGATAAGAAAAACAATTCATAATTTTGACAGTTTTTTTGTAATTACCATTTGTAAAATAGAAATCATTGTTAAATGTTATTTCAGATTCCTGCAAGTAAAATATAAATATTTTAATTTTTCGTGTTTTAATGGGGTTTTATTGTATTATTATTAATCATTAATAGGTATAAAACACATATTTATATTCAAAGACATCTTTATAGTAATAATTGAATTCCGCGGTACCTGGATCGCCGTTCTGTTCGGCGCCAAGCGCTGAAAGTTTTGCGGCGAACACTGGAACTAAGAAAAATGCATGCGCAGTACGGCTTTGAACCAATTTTGAAACCTGTTCATCATTAATGTTCACCGAATCTCAATTTCCTCACAAAATTCGCCCCGAATGCTCAGGTCTGTACTCACAATAATACAATTGTAATTTTTTCTCATACATTCTTTAATAGATTATGAAAAAGAATATATACAAAACCAGAGTCAATATTCCAATTGATTCACAGCTTCGTGTATTGTCGACACAAACGTACTGGTAACTATTGAAAACTAAACCGTTGTCGACTAGAGTCATACTTCATGAAATCATGTGACGTATAATTTATTTCACTTTTATTTTGCCATGTATAACAGTTATTAACCTTGTAATTAACGACAATTAGCAAGAAATGTTACGAAATACTTCGAACTTTATTTGTTACACTTAACAATCTTCGGAACACGCAGCGTATATCAATTATTACTCGCTGTAATTCAGGATAATACGCCTGTTAAATCGATAATGTCGCCCTCAAATAGGCAGGTAGTAAATTGTTGATCGCTACAGCGTGAATAGAGTTCTGGGATTTATGGGAATGTTTTAGATTTAATTGTAACGACGCGAATGTGACGGTATTTGGCGTAGCGTTGACTAATATTCCTGCCGTATCGTTAAATTGGGAGTGGTACGAAACTATTATGCAAATAATTCTGAACAAGATTGATGTGTTCTAGCCTATACGTTTGGTATTAGTTAGTTTCCTTTCGTAGAACTTATAATTTGGAATAGATTAATGAGTGTCTGTAGTGATAATGTAAGATCATCATCACAGTTCTTTATTAAATTACGTTGGCTTTACATATAATTGTTCAACGTAAAGATGGTAAACAACTATTATTATTCAATATTAAATGAGAGTAAGACAAGTATATCTAAACTATTCTCAATTCCCCATGAACACACATAAAACACTTCATCAAAATCGGTCTGACGATTTAGGAGGAATTCAGTGGCCTACACACGAACAGAAGAATTAACATAAAATGGTATTTAACAGGAAAATATTGTACAATTGGCAACATTGCGCTATCTCTTATTTGTCTATATTCTATTCAAAATAACAGTGAACTCATGTCATCAATATGTTTAATTTATTGCCTATTGTTATTTGTAAATTCGTTTTAATATCTGTCTGATAAGTTCGAACATGTAACCGAATCGGCATATAAAAGTGGTCTGGTTGTCAAACGTCTGCAAAATTCTTCAAAACATTTGTTATAATAACTACACGTTATAAACCGAAAAACGCTGTTTTAGCGCCCTGTTTGTTTTAATAAATTTCAAATCGCTGCTTATTATTACTCTGGTTGAAAATGGCGAAGACATTAAATAGTCAGAGTCAGAAACACATTGCGTCTTTAATCAATTACTTCAAACAGGAAGAAGATAATGGCAGTCCACTCTTGTCAGTAAAATGCATCAGGAAGGTAAGCTTTGATACTGTACATATAGTCAATTCAAAATAGCGTGACACGAGTGTTAATATATGTCTGTCTAAAGTTGTAAATTCGTCTTACAGCCAGACAATATTATCCTTATTATTTTATTCTATTTAAAAAGAGATAGAATGCTGTTAGAAAAGTTCGAACATGTAACCGAATGAACCTGTCCGTTTGCCAAACTTCTGCAAATTCTTCAAAATATTATAATTACGCGTTATAAACCGACAAACGCTGTTTTAACGTTTTGTTTTACTACATTTGAAATCGCCGCGATTTTTATTGCAGATATTTTTTTGCACCTGCACTGTGTATTAGTACGGACTCGGGCACTAAAATATCTCAAAAAATAAAAAACAATATAACCTTAAATTTGCTAAAAAGAAACCGTGTTTATGCGAAACAGGTAACGAATCAAGATCAATCTTGGTGTTTCAGATATCAAATATACGAAATGTATAAAACAGTAAGTAGTTTTTTTCAATCGAAACATAATTTAATACAATTATTTCAGAGAAAATTGTTAGTTTGGAAAGTATCCATAAAAATCCAAAAGATATATAGCTATTTGAGAGATGTAGAACATCCGTTCAAACATTGTTGAATAATATAGGATTCAAGTGGTGTAAAGATAAGCCACGAAGGGGTTTAATGGAACTTCCAGAGATTGTTCTTAAAAGAATACAATTTTTAAAAATATATAAGAAAATATTTCAAAATAGATGAATATTTCAAGATACATAGTACAACAGATTACTGAATGTTTTGGCTACAAAGTATTACATCTTCCTCCCTATCACTCCCTATTTTTAATTCAATTGAGTTGATATGAGGTATTGCAAAGAATTATTACAATAGACATTTCGAGGAGGATATTCAAACTGTCTGGATTTATGGAAAGAGGCATTGTTGAAAATATCATCTACGGTTTGTGTGAGGTATGGTACAATGGTACAATCTTGAGCAAGTTTTTGATAGATTGGAAATAAACAGCTTAGTTATTCACTTGATTAGTGTCTCTGAAAGTGACAGTGATTGAATAAATCCTTATGAATGTTGGTTTATGATTCAATGCTGACGATTACCAAGACAGGGTGATGAAAGAGGAAATCACTAAAGGTCAGTATACAATTAATATACTTTAATTGTAGGGAATTGTATTATAGAGGGTGAAAGCATGAGTATGTGTGTTATTGTTCAGAATATACATGAACGTTTAGTTAATATGTATGAGGAGAGAAATAGTAACAGGGTAAACTAAAGAGAAATATAGTAATATCATAATGATTTTACAAGGACACATTGCATCGAAAGAAACAAGAACTAAGCATAAAACATAAATATGCTCTCTAATGAAAGCAAAATACATTACTCAGATATACAATTGTTAATTATGTGGATTAGGCCTTCGGGGGATACCACTATATAAAAAAAAACGCGCCTAGAACCCTACCTATACTAGTCTGGAAAAAAATTAATGTATATATAATAAAACAACTCTAAACCTATAAATTATTGTGGCTGTATAATTAATTGTAGTTTAAAGTTCTTCGATAATATATGTATTAGATGTATTATAATATTAAAATAAATTATATTTAATAGAATATTTGTTCAATTATTTTATTTATATTAAAACTTTGTTATATGTCAGAGCCAAAATGTACTAAAACACAGAGTAGCTGCGGCAACATTGCGGCGTTTCTCAAGGCATTGCTATTTTGAATTCACTATATTTGGTGCGGTTTTTATTGAAAATATTTTTAAATAAAAGTATTGTATAGATACAGTCTCTAAAATATCTAAAAAAACGTAATCATACGAAGTAGGTGACGAATCAAGATAACTTTAATATTAGCTCTATTATACCAAACAGTGAGCAGTTGTTCGAACATAAAAATAATTTAATACAAATGTTGCAAAGGAAATTATTAGATTGGAAATTATCTATAGAAAACTTAGAGGTATACAGCTCTTTTAGGGATATAGAACATTCCTTCACACATTGTTGGATAATAACGAATTTAAATGTAGATTGTAAATAGAATTTAAGTTTAATGGAACTTCCAGACATTTTTTTAAAAGAATAACAATCTTTAAAGGCATATAATAAAATCAAGAAAGACTTATTATTTCATTTCGAGTATTTAAATGAGACATATGAGACATATTTCAGAATACCATTGCAATACTATGGTACTACATGAGTGACAGCAAAAGTTGATAGAAAAATGTAAAGATTGGAATAACAATTGATTAAATTTTGTTAGCCATAATATGTATAAATAGTTCATCGCTTTATTAAGATATATTGTTCTTCAGGTTGGAGAAAGGAATGGTTTTATTTCTGGAGCAGAGCTAGTGTTTACCTTTAAGTCCCATGTTCTCCCATCTAACAACCATAATATGTTTTTTCTGTGGCTTGAAAAGTATCTGCTAAGGAACTTGGCGGAACCATCCTCTATTGTTATGGATAATGCAGCATATTGGTGGAGAATATCCCAATACGTGAATCGACAAAGGCTGCAATTAAGGAATGGCTCGCAATACATAAATTAAATTTTGAAGAAACCGTGCTAGAAGGTGAACTATTTCAAATTATTATTGGGTAAATATAAATGAACGTTTTAATTGGGTTTTTGTGTAATATATTTGTTTATAAATAGGCCTGAAAACGAAATATTACGTCCTTCCCTATCTTTGCATATTCAATTCAATTGAATTGATATGCGGTGTGGCAAGTGGCAAAGAATAATTACAATAGGCATACTGGCCGAGAAGGATATTCAACCAAAAACTATCTGGACATGTGGAAAGAAGCATTGTCTACAATAACACCTTCCAGTTTGGATGAACTCGAGCAGACACACTGAAGGAGAAATATATAGCATATAATATATATATATATATATATATATATATATATATATATATACAGGAATCAGAAAACCAGTTTCCTAACCGTCCGGATAGTTTATTATCGGTAAGCCATAAATATATCCAAACCACACTTACAATATTTCTCTTTGGTTGTTTTTCCCCACCAAACCGATGTAGTAGTCGAAGACGTCGTCGTCGTCACCGACTCGAGATACCCGCAAAAAATAAAATAATCGATTCCCTCGGGAAGGACCGGAGGAGAAAAATGAATGAGAATAGATCCCGAGGAACTTCGGGAGAGGACCGGGACGATTTCTGATGCGGCCGGTGACTGGGAGAGGCCGTCGTCGTCGCCCATTAGACATTTCTGGAGAATTCCGAAGCTTCCGGGAGAGTTATTAACTGCGGCGGTTTTTCCGTGAACAACCCCCGTGGGGCAAAGAGGGTCTGGGGGCGCGTTTCGTCGGGGTTCGTGGAAGGGCACGACTGAAAGTTGGATTGTTTTCTCGTTTTACTTAATTATTTAAGTATGGGTTCGTGTGTTTTAACGTGAAATGTTTTTGACGAAACTTCCAGCGGTTAATTTATTATTAACTTTTAATATAACGGGTAATTTTTAAATTAAAAGCAATGTCTAATTAATTAAACCAACATATTAGATGTTCGTGTATGAATTTTCATTTGAAAAAGGGGTTTATTGAGAAAAATAGCTCTCAATCTTCATAGAGTCAAGATCTGCTTTTCCCTTTTCGAAAAAAAAAACTACAAATATTACAAAAAATCCGATAGTGAGGATAAAAAACATTAAAGGTCTCAAAAAGTTCCCAGGTACAGGTTACGACGATATGGTCCGCTAGTAGAAATGAATACGTGCCGCAAAACAAAGAACGATCCAAGTTTCGACCTTATAATAATCGAACAGTGAAAATAAGAACTATTGTAAAATATATATATAACAAATATCAAACAAAATAGATCCAATTGCACTTATGAATGAAAACAATGCGTTATGTACAACTAATCTCCAGTTAAGACGAAAACTGTTGGAACTATAAATTAATGAGCTTGCAGATATGTCATTCTATATGCAACGTCCGTTACAAAAACATCGCGGAGACACCAAGAAAACTATAAAATTATATAAAAGAGTATTTCATCGACGAGGACGAACTAGAACGAGAAGTCAGCGACAAACCGAATGGACTGAAGTGGAGAATAAAAAGAGGAAAAAGGCCGAGCTGAGACCTTCCCCGCTAGTAAGAAAACATCAAGGAAATATCGTACAGAACATCAAAAAAATAAGCAAGAAGGACGTGAAATGTTTTTAACGAAACATCCAGCGGTTAATTTATTATTAACTTTTAATATAACGGGTAATTTTTAAATTAAAAGCAACGTCTAATTAACTAAACCAACATATTAGATGTTCGTGTAAGAATTTTCTTCTACGTACGTCGTAAGATGTAATTAACAAAAAAATATTGGGAAAAGTAGCAATTGCAACATGTATAAGTTATAAAATGTGAAAGGGTTTAGAAGACAAACACTATTCATTTACTTAAAAAGGCTAATTTACTTAGCGGAAAGATAAAAACAAAAATAGGTAGAAATCATTCCGATGTCTATTAACTTCATAGTTAGTACAATAAATTCGCGGAAATCAAGATGACTATTTCCGAAAGATGGACAGGAAAAACGTTGCTAGTTATTGTTACTCTTTTTTAGAAGAATACGTCATTCCATTTGTTCAATAGCCGAGCGTAAACATTTAAGTAACAGTTTCATTTGGTTTTAGTGGCATGGAATACAATACACCCTAATATTGCAGTAGATCCACCTTCTAATCCCCACTCACCACACGTCATAGAAATATGTTGTTTTCCAGCAATGGCAGAAAAGCAATGAAAATTTTCAATTTTAAATTTAAAATGTTGAAACCAATGCACAATTGGGATATAACTGAGCACATTACCATGTTTTTAAAACAGCTTGATGAGCTGCAGCAGCAAATTCCTTCTAATCAAACAATAAAAGTAATGAATGTCGAAAATGCTAATTTTGAGCATCCCATTATGAGCGTCTTCATATACTCAATAATAATAGATGAAAAACTATTGTATAAAAAATCAATTTTGAGAAGAGTAACTTAATGAGATAAATGTCTGTATAAGCACTGTTAGTGAAGCAATATTGGGTAAATGGAGGTTAGGGCAAGGTATTGTTTTAAAATATTTCCATCTAGATGTTATTATTGTTATATTACAAAAGCATTTTGTTTCTCCTGCTTATTGCTAGGCATTAGTAACTTTCGATAATGATTTTGATCTCTTATCAAGGCAAAAGAGAGAAAAATCTCTCTCCCTAATATTGGCAAACTATTTATAATCATTACAGTAAATATTCTCAACACTTAAACCTATTTCGTCTGTAGTTCCACATAGTAGTCTTGGGACCACTCCTACGAAGAAACAGTACTTGGAGCATTTGCCAACGCCACAGTTATCATGGCAAAAGATGTATCTCTGTCTAAGGCAGTAGAAAAAATTCAAGTAGCGGTCAATAATATCTACAAATGGAGTAGAGACTGAAAATACGGCTTAACGGGTCCAAATTTGTCCATAATAATATTGTGTTGCGGCGAAATAACAAAAACCTAATTATATCACTTGACGGATGCCCGATTCCTCAAGCAGAATCAGCAAATACCTCGGAATATATATATCGACGGTAGGTTAAACTGTAAACATCATGTTAGACAAAAAGCAGAGCAGATTAGACTCAAAGTCAAGCAACTGTACCGGATACATGGAAGATATTCTCAACATGACCTAAAATCAAAGAGATTGGTTTATCAGACAGTCATATAGCCACTAAAAGATCAAATCAACTAGTAATACAACGTACCCAAAACAAAGTCCTACGACACCAACGTAATCAACGAAGAACTGTACGATGGCTTCGAAATCAAATGGATACGGAGGGTGGATAAATAAAGTGATCCAAGAATTCGCCTTAAAACATGAAATCAGGTTGCTAAATAACAGAAACGTGGAAGCAATTCAGATACTGGACAACACGCAGGAAATCAGAGGATTGAAGCGAACCAAACCACAGGAACTTCTTTAGTGTATAAGTGTACCCTTAACTTTAGCTTAAATAGATTAGTACATAATGCAAGTACAAGGGAACAGAATAAATTAATTTGTAAATTAAGCTTGTACTAAGTATATCTAATGCAAGATGCAATTAATAAAAAAAATGCATTGAAATTATTTTCTTCAGCTAAAGGATGCTCGACAAAATCCTAATATAATTTTAAAATCTATATGCTCTTGTCTACAGACGAAAATATTTTACAGACTGTACGGCTTTACTGCACTTTGCCACATTCGCATCCCTCCCTGCAACTAACACAATCTTTTCGCAAGAGGGGAAATTCTGATAAGAAGGGTGCAAAAATATTGTATACATCCCCTTACCGTCCACGCCTTTTAAAATACGCTTTCGTTTCGAGATTACTGAAGCAGATGTCGTGTAATGTTATCTATCTTTCTTACGGATATTTTAAGACTTCGAATAACGAGTCGTAAATTTCAATAGAAAAAAATCTGATATTTTTGCATGATTTATTTTGGGAACTTTTTAATTCCATTGTTGTTAAAAACATTATTTTAGTATACTAATAATGGGTTTACTATTGTGATTTTATTTATAAGCAAAAAGAAGATAAACAAATTACATTATTCTCAACCTAGTATATATTTCATAGAGTTAGTGAAAAAGTAATAAAGGTTTATTCCTAAAAAAAATTGCGATATAAATGCAGTAAAATATAAAAGATATTATTCTAGATATAATGCTAAAGGTTATTATGTTTTAAAAACAGATTTCGGAAGTTATTTCACGTCATATTTTGCTTTTTTATTTCTGAACTCGGAATAATGCGGGTCAGGCTCATCGACAATTATGTAGTGATGAGTTTTTAAGCGAGTAATGTTAGTATCAGAATTGTTTTGCGCATTTTACTTTTGGGCATTTTGATGTTAATAAAAATATTTTTGTATTACTCTTCGTGATTCCACAATCTGATCTATTGGCATTAAGTATTTCTTATGTCTATATTATATAAACATGGCTTGTAGAAAATCACTTCTTTAAGCAATCTTCTGTATAAAATATTACCTTAATTAATTAGTGTTATTCTAAAGCTTATTCTAAAGTCTACATATGTCCAGTAATTAGATCAGGTGATGTTAAATGTTTTAGTCTAGGCATTTCACTATCGCGTCGCATATTTAGCTGATTAGCGAATACATTGGGATGCACCGACACTCTTTCGAAGTACTTCACATAAACACGTAGAATTACACTCGTTATAGGTTCTAGAGGAATTTCGCGTTGTATCACATTATTTGAAATATAGTACGGAGCATCAACAATGGCACGCAATACCTTATTTTGGAACCGTTGAATGATGGATATATTAGATTTGCTAGCGGTACCCCATAGTTGGATTCCATATGACCAAATGGGCTTGAGTATAGATTCATACAGCAACACCTTGATATCTAATAATAACTTGGATTTGCGCCCGATGAGCCAATACATTTGATACAATTTAAGTCCAAGTTGTTTCAGTTTAGAGTATGTGCTTCTTCCAGGTTAGGCGTCGATCTAAGTGCATACCAAGATATTTAATATGCTCTGCTTGGGGGGTTTATAATGATTAATATTCACTGGTGGACATGTTCCTCTACGTAGGATAAACGTTACATGCGTGGATTTTGTTTCATTGGCTTTAATGCGCCATGTCTTCAACTATAATTGTATTTGCTCCAAGTGGATTTGTAGGTTTGTTGATGCTGTGACTGGATCTTCATGGGATGCTAAGATTGCTGTGTTGTCTGCGTATGTTGCCACAGTAGTTATTTTTGCTTTTTTAATATTATCTCATTATCATCTATTCTCTCGTTATTGTTTGTTCAACTTTTTTGACCGTTAATTTCTCGTGCGGCAAGTCCATTTGAAATGGCGAATCCAGAAAGTTAGTAATTTTATTTCCGTCATCTTTATGTAGCTGAGACTGGAAAGGTTTAAAAACATTTTTTAAGTGTTTTGAGAAAATGTCGGCCTTCCCATTATTTCTTCTAGCACAATTATTTTCGTTTGTTTTAATAGGTGGGTTATGCTGCTGGGATCTCCTAAGCTTTTTTGTTGGTTTCCACAACGAATAGTCTGTATCCTGAGTTGGTGTCAAGTCTTCTAGGTATTCTTGAATGCCTTGGTTTTGTTCAATTTGGATTAGTTGTTTCAGCTCTTTTATTGTTCTTTTATGTAAATGTTCTTTTATTCTCTTCAGTCCTTTGCTATTGCCAATTTCGTCGTAATTTTCTTTTTTCTGCCATCTATTTCTGCATTGTATATGATATATGTGTATCTTTTTTTGGAAATGTTTCACTGTTAGGAGTCGCCTCCTATATATTTTTTGTAAGGTTTATAGCTGCTATTTCTATATCCATTTCAGTTTTTAGCGGTAAGTTTAGAGAGATGTTTCGGTCTAAGTTTTCTCTAAATAAGGGCCAGATAGTTCTGTTAATAAATATGAATATATAGTTGAAAAAGTCGATGAAATTATTAAAAATATCGAGGTAGACCGACATATATCATTTCATGACATTGCTACGGAATTAAACAATCATTATAAGACAGTTTTGAATCATCTATATAACACTGAACATAACAGTGAACTTGTTCTATAGCCCCGTACTTATTACAAATCCCAACGTTATGTTCTCAGTGTTCAGCCTGATGTATTTATTATTTTTTCAATATATATTTTAGATGAGAAATTTGGATAAAGAGACTATATAAATACATAAATGAAGTAATGCAAATATGCAACAGTAAAAATGAAACTAACTACATAATTACCATAGATGGGACACATAGGACAAATAGAAGAAATTATGAATTATTAAGGGTATATTTGTAAATATTTTAATGGTCGACGGAAGAATGGACAGGATATTATGATAGGTTTTGAAGTTGTAGACCATTTGTCTTTGGCTTTGGTACTTGTTAAAAGCTCTGAGTTGGTATTTCCTACATAAATCCCAGCGCCTGTACTGTCGCGATGTTATTGCGGTTTTTATTCCTCTAGTTCCCTCTCATGTTTTGTTTCTGATCTCTAGCTTGGCCACTTTCTTGCGCGCCAGCATACGTCTCCTTTTGGCTGCCATTCTGGGTATCCTTTTCCTCGAAATCAATCACTGTATCGGCCCAAACGTTGATTCTTGTGACAGTTTCCTCATTGACTATTCCGTCTACGTTTCTTAGCTGGTAGTTCCCGTCGGCTGTTCGATGCCTGTTTCGTTCGTCTACACTTTTTCCAGTCCTATGTTTCCTGTCCCCACTTGTTTGCAGTATTTGTAAAGGGTTCTTCCTTCAATGGATTGCTCCCAATACATTTGCCATCTGCTTTTTACCTCTCCTTCTTTGGTCCTATTGATGGTTCTGGAGCTGATCCATCCGTGGTTTTCCAGCACTATTTCTTCCTTTCCGGTGGCTTCTCTCGCGAGTCTGTCCGCAGTTACCATTTCCTTCGTTGTCATTCTCCGACACCATATTAGCGATATTTCACTGCCGTTTTTCTGCAAATCTAGCAAGGTTGTTTTGATTTGCATTATGTCCTTGTTTCGTGTGTTTGCGTACTCGGCCCACCACATGGATATCTTACTGTCCGTTCGAGTGGTGATTGGTCCCGGGGGGCTTCTGTCCCGTACCAGTTCTATGGCTCTCTGTACCGCCACGAATTCTGCCGCTCTGGAGCTCGATTCGTCTTTTATTCTAAGACTTATCTCTTCCTGGGCGTCTGTTTCTATCCGTATCACTATTCCTATGCCTGCTTTTCCTTCTATGGCCTTCATAGGGGTGGTGTTCCTGCTATTACCTGTAAAGCATCGTTCGATGTGGTTCGATAGGCGCATGTGATTGCTAACAGTGCTGTTCTTTGTGCTGCTGGTAACGCTGTCCTAGCCCTATATTCCCTAGCCTATTATGATAGGTTAGGGAATAAGGAAGCGCTATAGAAGTGGTACTATTGAAAGGGGTAGAAAAAAGAAAACGAGACGGTGGTGGTCTTATATAGCGGGTAACGGCATGGTACCAATCCTTCAGCGTTGTCAACCTTTGAACTTAATGTTGGTGTATATGTGGTGGCCTAAGGGGTCGTAGCGGTCGCTACCAATACACTAAAATTAACTTTTCAAATCCTGTGTTATACATGCAAAAGATAAAAATCCATGTCAAAATAGTGTTATTCATAGATTCTATGTTGTCATATACATGCTTTACTTCATTTATTATTTCATCTTAAGTTCATAACATAAAAGTAAAGAAATATCATATACTGATATTTGACGCTCTGAAGTTGTTACAATTCTGAATATAATCTTACTTATGGTACCTTGTTCTAATCTTTAGTGGCGTATTAATTTAAAATTATCAACACTTTGATTATTGAAACTTAATTGTAGTTAGATTCAATTACATAGTTAACATATTTTAATATGCAAACATATATTATTTTAATTAATACTTTAATAATACATTTTTGATCTTATTGAAAACACTATGAAAACAAGTTTTAGTAACACAGCACTTTTGAATTATTAACTTTACTGTGTTATGAGAGAAATGTATTAAATAACGAACAAAATCAAGGAATTAAAAACTATTTAAAAAACTTAATGCTAACTGATGCAACCGAATAATTTCTCTGGAAAGTAACAAAAAAGATTAAAAAACCTCCACAGCATAATTCACCCATTAAAATTGACAACAATACCTGGGCTAGGAGTGATAAAGATAGAGCGGAAGTTTTCTCTAAACACTTAAAAACAGTATCGACAAGGTGTGGCACACTCGATTGCATAAATTGAAAAAGCTTTTGTCCCATACGCACTTTCAACTACTGAAATCGTACCTCACCGACATATATTTTATTGTCAAACAGGGTGATGAATACACTGACCTACACCCAACATATTCCAGTGTTCCGCAGGGCAGTGTTAATGGTCCATTTTTTATATCTATTGTATACAGCGGTTTTATCATTACACGAGTTTTCAATATCAGCAACAAGGAACCTCCAACATTATCTTAACAAAGTAAAATTGTGGTTGAAAACGTGGCGTATCAAAGCAAATCAGACAAAATCTATCGATGTGACATTCCCCATTTGTAGAAGAACTTGTCCCTCAGTAAAATTGAATAATCATGAACTACCGTTCGGCGGACAACGTTAAATATCTAGGAATGCATTTTGATAGTGACAAAACGCAAAAAAAATGGGCTTAAACTAAACCAAATGTATTGGCTGATAAAATGTAAAGACTAATTATCATTAAATAACAAGGTTTTGCTATATAAGTTAATACTTACGCCCATTTGGACCTATAGTATTGAACTGTGGGGTACAACTAGCAAATCTAACATAGCCAGAGGTTCCAGAATAAAGTGTTCCGAGTCATCGTCGATGTCCCATTTTACGTCTCCAACAAATTGATTCAGCGCGGTATTCCCTTAGAATCTATAAAGAGTGTGATTCGCAGTGCTAGTGCGAAGTACTCTAAAAGACTATTAGTGCATCCCAATGCACTCGCCAAACAGTTAAATGAGTGCGATGACAGTATAGTAAATAGGCTCAAACGCAAACTACCATACGAACTGATTAATAGACACATAGAGTGAGATCTAATAATCGTTTGAACAAGTCATAATAGTATCTAGAATAAGATTTAGAATACAAGTTGTACAGCAGATCACTTACTGAATCTATCTTCTACATATCGGGACAGTAACATTATATAACGGAAATTATATAATAATACTGATTGCCCACGGGCAGATTGTTGAAGATCTAAGAGATGAATAAAAATGTGATCGAATTTCGTCCACAGGGAGGTTACTAATTTTTATTATTATACAGAGAAAAATTGTTATTATTGCTGGCGAACGATCATTGCTTAAAGTTAAACTCGATACTTATTCACAGATGTGTTAGAGACAAATAACAGGATGCTTATTGAGTTCCTTTCAAAACGGCGAACGATTCCAGCTCGCTAACGAGTAAACTAATTGAAAGATGAAACGAGGTTTGCTTACAATCAGCCGTTCGGTTTGAATACATCGAAATTTATATCGGTTTCCACGTTAACAGGACCCAATTGTTTCCTTAACATTACCCGGGGTAAATAAGTGTTCGGCAACGCCTCCGAACACATAAATCGTCCTCTATCTCTCCATCGTTCTCCCGTTCCTTGCCGTGCCGCACTGAAAAGGAGCAGCGCGGAAAGGAAGAAGAATTATCAGCTTTAATTTTTATAAAGAGGCCCATTTATCCGTTCCCGCCGAGGCCGTGAGCTTATTTCCTGCGAAAAATACGGCAATCGCTGGAAAACAAAGAGACCGGGAATAAACGGAAAATTCTCGCGCCGCTGGAACGCAGGGCGATGATGGCAGTAGGTTAGAATCTGTGGGGGCTTTTAAGATCGAATAAAAAAACTGACCCTTTTTTCCGGCGAGCGAGAGAAAAAAAGGTTCGGTTTTTTGCGTTGCTCTTAACGATTGGCGATAAATATTAAATACGTTCTCTTTTTTTTGTTTTAATTATTTGTATAGTCGTTAGCGAAGTAGCGGTTTTCGCTTGGCGAGGTATAAAAATTTACTCGGAAAGGTCTAGGGTGTCCCAAATTGTGATTTATATACAAAATGTTTGAATTATAGAGAGAAAAAAATCAAAAATTTAACAACTGTTCAGGTTCACTACGTGTAACTGAAAAAGCCAATGAAGTTAAGAAGATATGATCACTTATATTTGTAGATGTAGAATAAGCCTTCGATAAGGTATGGCATGGCGGCCTTGTTCATAAACTGCAGAAAACATTACTGAAATAAGACATTGAACTAATAAAATCTTATAACCAGACTATTTAGAATTAAACAATAAAAGAAGCTAAAGCAGGTGTATAACAAGAAATATATATTGGGGGTAATTCTTAACCTACTTTACGCATATGATTTACCACAAATGGAAAATATCACAATAGTTACATTTACTGATGACACTTGATTCTTGATAGCTTATTAGCTCTATTCTTTTCATCCCAGTTAATAGGCTCGTTTCCTTGTCGATCACTAGATAGTTGGTCAACAAAATATAAATAACAAGCAAAACCTTTTAAAAATTAACAATTAAAATGACATCGTTTTCGGTTATATTATGTCCATATTGAGTGACATTCGTTTACTCAGTTAAAACGCATAGCGTTTTGAAAATAGATATTCCAAAAAAATTATTTCGCCATAACTTGCATATTTATATCTCAAAAGAAGAAATCGTCATGTTCTAAAATTAATTTGAAACGTTTTTGTGACACAGTCAGTAAGATTTCAGAAAGATATGAAGGCTATTTCTCCTTTGACTTGTTTAATTTAACGAACTTAATTTGATTCATTAAGAAAAGAAGCAGCTTAGGTTGTTTTCATTGCTATTAACGATTGGTGATAAATATTAAATACGTTCCCTTTTTTTATTTTAATTATTATTATGATATTTACTGAAGCATCGGTTTTCAATCGGCAGATAATGAAAGTTTAGTCATAAAGAGATAGGGTGACCCACAGTATGAATAAAAGATAAGTTGTAAAAGATTTGTTTAATTTGTTTCATTATCAGCTTCTAATGAAGATAATCATTATGGATCCCATAATTGCACTGATTTTCTAGGAAGCTTGCAAAATATATACCTTCTGCAAAAATATTTTTTATCGTTTTATGGAAATTGTTTTCCATGAAAGAATCTATTAGGTTTTTGGAATGGTTTTTTAGCTGTATTAACAGAGCTCTTTGGTGCATTTTTGCATAGAATTTGTTCGAGAGGTTAGAAGAGTAATCTGAATTTATTTCTTCTGAATTCACTGAACTGAATTGAACTGAATTCACGAACAACATTTCGAATTTTTATTTGTAATTTATTGAACAAAATTGAGATAAATATTAAGTTAGATTAAAAGATAGTTTAGTTAAACGGTTGTTATTGGACAGTTGGTTGATTTTGTATCACCAATTGAGCCAGTTTTCCAACAGAACAAACCCAACAATTTGTCCAAAATCCCGAAAAAACATCCATAGGGTGATTAGTTTCAAAAAAATAAATTTGGAAACATAAATACGTACTCTTAATTGCTGAAATCATACCTCACAGACAGACATATTGTCAAACAGGGTGACGGACACACTGACCTACACCCAATATATTCGACTCTCTACAGAGAAGTGTTCTTGGCCCATTGTTATATCTACTGTATGCAGCTGACCTACCGACCTCAAGAAACACTACTGTTGCAACATATGCTGACGATACAGCGATTTTACCATCACACGATGACCCAATATCAGCCACAAGAAACCTCCAACTTCATCTTAACAAAGTCGAATTGTGGTTGAAAATGTGTCGTATTAAAGCAAATGAGACAAAATATACCCATGTGACATTCACCCTTTATAGAAAAACTTGCCCGTCAGTAAAATTGAATAATCATGAACTACCGCAAGCAGACAACGTCAAATATCTGGGAATGCATTTTGATGCAAAACTGCAAAAACGCTAATAGCTTGGGCTTAAACTAAACCAAATGTATTGGCTGATAAGGCAAGAATCTAAATTATCATTAGATAACAAGGTTTTTCGGTATTAGTCAATACTTAGGCCCATTTGGACCTGTGGTATTGAACTGTGGGGTACAACTAGCAAATCTAACATAACAATGCCCCTACACATTTAGATTTGATTAATAGATACATAGAGTGATATTTAATAATCTCTAGAATAAGTTGGTATAGTCTTTAGAATAAGTTAGGATACACTTTAAAATAAGTTGGAGTAATATCTAGAATAAGATTTATAAGTTATACAGGAGATAACTTACTGAAGCGATCTTCTATATGTGAAAAAAAAATCCCGAAAAAACATCCATAGGGGGATTAGTTTCAAAGAAATAAATTTGGAAACATAAATAGCCGGTTGCGATTTTAATTTAAGTATTGCTATTTGTCGATCACAGTAGCTTACTGCGAAATTGTGTCAATAACTATTTGAAAATGTGATGATTGGCTTTTCAAAAATTAAAAGTAAAAGAGACAAAGACATTTTTGCTTATATAGATAATTGGTATACAACAACCATTTATTAAATTATTCTTGTTTAAAAAATAAAGATTGCCACACAGGACAACGACCTAGACTAATTAATGGATCTAAATTAATTAATCTACCATTCCAATTACGATATCATGAGACCCTTCAGGTTTTTAATGGAGAACCCTCCAAATACTAAGAGATTACCTTCATTAAAACAGAAGTTCTATTTGGATTTGTATAATTGATAATCGGTGAACTGTATGTCTTTATAATACTACATAGCGTGTAAATCGTAAAGATAAAAGCTCTAAATCCTCAATTCAAGTATATTCTATTAAATATAAATTCCAAATCTTTATAAAACAAATTAAGCAACAATAAGGAAGAATCAGAAAGTGATATATCAATACTAGAAGAAGTAATCGTAGCTAAAATATGGCTTTGGAAAATAGTCGATTTATATATATATATATATATATATATATATATATATATATATATATATATATATATACTACTTCTTATCGTTCTATCTAAATTACATGTTTTGAAACAAATATTATATATATTTCATTACATAGCCTATACGGAAGAAAACATAACTTATTGAAAGACATAAAAAAAGAATAGAACCAATACAATTGTTTACACTATATTTCTTATTATATGGTCTTAAAGAGATCAGTTCAATTATTACAATGAATTACAATCAACAAAAAATCTTAAGAGACAAAAATATATGGCTTCGTTTAAGGTCTATTTTAATACTATTTAAGCTCTATTCCGCCATAAATCACCATCGATCGATTACTATTGTTATTCTTCATGAAAATGTTAAGAATAATATAGGTATATTTCTTAGAACCAATGAACTAGAAGTTTTAGATTTCTTTAGAATAAGGAAATGAAAAAAAAAGAGATGTATTACATTTGGCCTATCAGATTGTTTCATGTTATTGAGTAATAAGATAAAAATATCTACTATTATTATTTAACATCCTTCTATGCATACTGAGCCCTTCGGGCTTGGATCATAACATGGAGTAAGACGTTTAATTTAATTATAACCTCGTTATGGAATAAATATTTCTACGTCCTTTATTACGCTAGAATCAAGTGCTCTTAATTACGCTATTTCTAAGCAATATTTCCCTAAAATAAGGAAATTCCCCAAGAGATGGCAATCTTGGAACACACTCCATTTATCACATCCATTAAATATTAGCTTACACGTTATGCAGTAATAAGAAACTAACCACCTGGCTAATGCATTATTTATTATTTATCGTTCAACCAAGGAAACTAAATCTTTCTATCTTGGAGCAAGATTCTTAATTCAAATATATCGGGCTGTTTGAGAAAGAGTTGTTAGAGGTATAGAAAAAAAGCTATATTGTGTAGTTGTATAAAGTCCTTTTTGGTTGGTTAAACCGTTTAGAATTATTATAATTTTATTGTTACCCTTATAATACTTTTTATGTAAATATTTAAAATAATATTGCAGAGATCGCTAGAATCAGCTACGTCAAGTACAATCAAGTGCCCCTGCAAAATTTCCATAAAATAGGGACATTTTTCAAGAGATGGCAACCTTGCAATACATTTCGCTTATCGTATCCATTAAATATTAGCTACACGTTACGCAGTAATAAGAAACTAATCACCTCACTAATGTATTGTTTATTATTTACCGCCCTACCGTGGAAACTAGGTCTTTCTGGCTTGAAGTATATCATGGACTAAGATACTTAATATAATTATAACGGATTATTCAAGAAATAGTTGTTAGGAACATATAAAACTAAACTAGGGAAATTTCCCAAGAGATGGCAACCTTGCAATACATTCCCATTTAGTTATTCAACCGTTTATGATTATTATAATTTAATTATTATCCTTATGATACTTTTTATGAAAATGTTTAGAATAATATTGCAGAGATCGCTAGAATCAGCTACGTCAAGTACAATCAAGTACCCTATATTTAAGCAAAATTTCCATAAAATAGGGACATTTTTCAAGAGATGGCAACCTTGCAGTACATTTCACTTATCGTATCCATTAAATATTAGCTACACGTTACGCAGTAATAAGAAACTAATCACCTCACTGATGTATTATTTATTATTTACCGCCCTACCGTGGAAACTAGGTCTTTCTGGCTTGAAGTATATCATGGACTAAGATACTTAATACAATTATAACGGATTATTCAAGAAATAGTTGTTAGGAACATAGAAAACTAAAATAGGGAAATTTCCCAACAGATGGCAACCTTGCAATACATTCCCGTTTAGTTATTCAACTGTTTCAAATTATTATAATTTTATTATTATCCTTATGATACTTTTTATGAAAATGTTTAGAATAATACTGTAATTTGCTAGAATCAGCTAACGTCAAGTACCCTATATTTAAGCAAAATTTCCATAAAATAGGGAAGTTTCCAAGAGATGGTAACCTTGCAATACATTACACTTATCACGTTCATTTTATATTAGGTTTAGGTTGTCAAGTAATAAGAAACTCACCACCGGACTAAAACAGTATTTATTATTTAACATTGTACCATGGAAATTAAGTCTTTATGTCTTGGAGTATACCGTGGAGTAAGATTCTTAAGTTAATTATAACGGATTACTGAAGAAATAGTTGTTTGAAGCACGGAAAACCAGATGAAAAAAAAACGGTTTTCGGTTCGATATTTCGCCGCAAACGTATCGACTTCAAGGCTGTAGCGTCGTTTCCATGACGACAATATCGAACGTATTTCTTTTTGTGCCAAAGTCGCCTATTAAAATACACGAAAATCATCCAGGCCGGGCCTTTGATACCTACGCCATAGGGGTTTCCCTTCTACTTGAACGAGTAAAGGTTACGTGTCGATTATTGCTGAATGCGTCACAGATGAATATCGACGGAGAGATCAATCAAGATTCACCCAGATGAACATTCCAATGTTGCGGTTAAATGCGCGGAAAATGGTGATATTCGAAGAGAGGTAGTTTATTACAGATAGATGCGTATCCGATACGAGGTTACTGGGGTAAAAACGGATACATTTGTGAGGCGGCTATATTGTAAAGGTCATTTCTAATCGACTGAGTGAGTTGCCCTTTCGTAATAATACAGTTAATATTATTTTAAAATCAAATGGGGACATTAGTTATTAAATTATGTCACTATACTGTTTGTTGTTTGATCAATATATTTTATTATTACTTTCTTATATCAGATATGCATGTTAAAATCTTAGTGGTTAATTTAATAGGTCGATTTTGATGTTAATGACAACTAACGGTCAGGGACCAAAACAATTCGAAGACAATGAATTGTCTGATTTGTTGAACACGAAAAAGCTTAGCAGTTAATGAATGATTGATATTTGATTGAATTATTGAGTGATATTTCCACTGCGATAGGAAAGATCCAAAAGGCAAAAAGGAAATTTGGGATCATTAATATTAATTATGGTAAATTTGGACTGTCGTTTGTTGATAGTTTAATGATAATCACACTAAAATGTTATCGATAATACGAATTATTTAATTATATATCAATGAAACTATCATAAAAAAGACGGTAAATAATATACGCTGCAATTTGTACTTCTCCTATTTCCACAAAAAAAAGGAAAATCATTTTTTTATAGAGACGCTAATAATAACTTAAGTATATTCCTTAGAATCAGTGAGCTACAAGTTTTTTTTTTCAAAATAGGGACGTTTTTAAAGAGATGGCAACCTTGCATGATATTTCATTTATCATATCAGATTGTTTAATATTATTGAGTAATAAGATTAAAAGTGTCTAATATTATTTATTTTGAAGATTCTTCTATGGATACTGAGCCTATTTGGCGTAGATCATAACATGGAGTAAGATTTTTAATTTAATTATAACTGGTTATTGAATAAATTATTTACTTGCTGGAGCACGGAAAACAGCAAAAGCAGTGTTTTTCTCCTTAATCAACTAATACTGTGTTTAAGATCGTTATAATTTTATTGTCGTTTTCATAATATTTTTCATGGAAATGATTAGAATAATTTTGTAAAACTGCGCTGGAATCAAGTGACCGCAATTGCCCTATCTCTAAGCAAAATTTAGTTAGAATAGGGATTTTGGAAATTTGGGATCATTACTATAAATTACAGTAAATTTCGACTGTCGTTTGTTGATAGTTTAATGATAATCACACTAAAATGTTATCGATAATACTAATTATTTAATTATATATCAATGAAACTATCATAAAAAAGACGGTAAATAATATACGCTGCAATTTGTACTTCTCCTATTTCCACACAAAAAAAAGAAAATCATTATTTCCATTCCGACTGTGAAATATTTCTTAACGGCGGCCATTTTTTTAAAAGAAATGCCACGAAAATTTCCCGAAGTTTTAATTAGGATTGGAGACCAATTTTGCGCGAGGAGGGACAAAAAGTCTTTTCATTTGCATTTAAATCATTCTTTTCGACTTATAAGATGGCGATTTCGAGTTTCTCCAATTTTTCTCCCTTTTTTCTCCACTGGAAAAAAAATCCGAACCCAGCGATGCAAATTAAAAAAAAATCTTATACACTATTTTAAATATCGTTTGTTTGGCACCTATTTTATATAAAATAAACTTCAGATGAGAAAATATTAATGCTAATATAGCAGCGCTTCTTTATTATTTCAAATCCAATTCTTTAGCGACTCTAAAAAAATTGAACTATCACGATGGTTAGATTTGTATGTAACAATATTAATAATTGGACCTAAACTTGTAAAATAAAAATTAACGAAAGTAAACAGGTACCAATGAATAATATTATTATTCCATATACCAAGAACGCTAAGTATCTCGGAATGAATCGTGATGCAAAACTTCACTGGAGGGAACATGTAAAAAATAAAAGGAAAGAACTGGAGTTAAAATATAGCAAAATGTATTGGTTAATTAGAAGAAAATCACAATTATCAGTACATAATAAATTGCTATTAAACAAGCAAGTCTTGAAATCTATATGGACATACGTAATTCAATTATGGGGACGTTGCGCGAAAACTAATATAAATATAATATAGGTATTCCAGAATAAAGTTCTGAGAAATATTGTAGGTGCACCCGGATACTACAGAACTGATTACTTACACCGAGAGCTTCAGATACCGACTGTCCCTCAGAAAATCAACGAATTGCAACAATATTTGAGGACCTACTCCATTCTCATGTCGATATCGAAGTAATACAACTCTTGGATAACACCAGAACACAGACTGAAAAGCATGAAACTATTTGATCCTTTGTAGTGTAGTAGAGTAACTTAATCGTTAAATCTATTTAACATTTCTCTCCATAAAATAACAGTTTTCATTAGTAGTCTAGTTAGTAATCAACATTTAGTAATACTGAGTTAATTAGTATATACAGACGGTAGTCACAGAACGTTGAAAATTATATTTTACACATTCATTAATTTAGTTGATTGATTTGACGAAATCTGCTGTCGTAGCTCATCAAATAGATTTTACAAACTTATGGTAATGCTGCTCCATCATTTCCCATTTCCCAATTTGGTTTCAATGTTTTAAAAGTAGTGATTTTGATGTCAATGGCAAATGGACAAAAAACGAACTCAAACTATCCAAGAACTTTCAGACAGCTTAGTTGTTGATGAGTCAAATGTTTTCAATTATTTTAACTGTCTTGAGTATATGCCAGCACCTAATAGAAAAATAATTGTCTGAATATTAAGTTGACAGTATAAAGAAATATAAATAACATATATATAATAATAAACAACAAAATAACATATATATAATCATTATAATATATAAATAACATAACCAACGAGCAGTAATACTGTCACATGGATACTGCAGCAGTGTCTTATGATATTGGAGCTTTGTTACCACGCCAATTTCGAATACAAATACAAATATTGTCCATTGGTTAGAATCTCCTTCGAGTTTCCAAAACTTGTTTTCCACAAAGGGCAGTTTAATTGATTGCAGTAATTTTGCTATAATACTGAATGAGTTAGAAGTCCTGAATAGTTTTGAATAAAGGACAATGATTATGGCTTTATCCTAATTCAACTAAATAGTAAGCTTTAGTATACGTATTTAATGTTGGAAGTTAAACAAATTAAATTCTAAAATTTATTAAGCTTTTAATGTACATTTTATTGGTTTCAACTTATAATCAATTTCAGATTTGATTAGTAGATATATTTCGTAACAAAGCTGTAACCAAATATTGCAGGTAATAAGTACATTAATTTGTACATCAAAAGCTAAAAAACTTTTTTTCAATTTAATTAATACATCGTTACTAGTCGTTTCCGTCGAACCTACAATTTGTCTTTATGCTAACTTAAATCTAGGTATATAACTAGGAGGACCCATCGCCTCTAACTCAGTCTCTGGTGAAATAATGTTTACACTGCTGAATTTTTTAATATATGCACCTCACTACACAACACTACACAAGATCAGATGGTTTGTTTCTTTTGACTCTGTGTCCTGTTCTGGTGGTATCCAAAAGTTTGTGCATTATTTCAATATTAGTATGAGAATGCCCCCTTGCAATTCTCTTGATTTCTTGACTGACTGTGGGTATCTGAAGGTCTCGATATAGGTAATCAGTCCTATAGTATTTGGATGCACCCACGATACCTCTCAGGACTTTGTTCTGAAAAATTTGTATTTTATTAACGTTACTCTTTGCAGAACATCCCCATAATTGAACTCCGTATGTCCATATAGGTTTCAATTAGCCAGTACATTTTCCTATATTTCAATTCCAGTTCTTTTCTTTTCTTCTTTATATGTTCCTTCCAGCGAAGTTTTGCATCGAGATTCATTCCGAGATATTTAGCGTTGTTGCTGTATGGAATGATAGTGTTATTTAATGTTATTGATGCGTGTACGGTCTGTTTATAGGTGAACTGCACATGTACAGATTTACTTTCATTAATTCTTATTTTCCAAACCTGTGTCCAATTGTTTATATTGCCACTTGCCTATTGTAATTTTCGTGAGGCTTCTTCACTATTGTCTCCGACAACTATAATCGCATTATCAACAGCAAATGTAGGCATCGTGATATTTTCCATTTGTGGTATATCACAAGTGTAAAGTAGATAAAGCATTGGTTCCAGTACACTTCCTTGTGGTACACCTACTTTAGCTTCTTTTATTGTAGAGTAGCTTCTTCTTGCTTGACTTTAAATATTCTGGTTGTAATGTATGATTTTAATAGTTCGGTGTATTGTTTTGGTAGCATTTTCTGTAGTTTATGAACAAGGCCTTTATGCCAAACCTTATCGAAGGCTTGTGCTACATCTAAGAATATAGCTGAGCATAATTTTTGACTTTCGTAGGCTTTTTCAATAACATCTGTTATTCTGTGGACTTGGTCAATTGTTGAGTGTTTGTTAATAAACCCAAACTGGTGTGTTGGTATTAGGTTTTTTCTCTCTATGATAAAAGCTAAAAATAAGAGAGTTGTTGAGTTTTAAGTCTTCATGTGGGACACAAGACAAAGTATAAAGCAGTTTATTAACTAATTAATCATCAACTTAACTAAAGCCATATAAAACAAATTAAGGATGAGCTATCTGTAATGGTAAAATTCCAGAATATTACGTGGAAATATCAAGAATATGAAAAAATTATCTTTTAAATGTTGAATAGTGGAATATATAAGTAAAGAACGATGCAATTTTATTTAAAAATGTAGGTAAAGTAATTATTATTTCATGAAATAAGCCTTAAGATTTTTTATTAATTTTTTTGTTTGTCAATATATATATGTGTATATGTATAAAATATCAAAATTATATTAAAATATAAAAGTAATGAAAATATGTAGATAAAATTAAACTAACTACATAATTTGCACAGATGGAACACATACGACAAATAGAAGAAATTATTAATGACTGATAGTAATTTGGTAAATATATTAAACCGATGATAGATATTTAGATATTTAACGACTAATAGAATAAAATATTTAACAATATGCCAATTTATTCTTTGAACTTTTTATCAACTGTTGTAGTTATATACTTTATGGACCTAAGTTTTGAGAAGTCAATAGTTAATTTAATGATAATTAATATATTATTTTAATATAATTTCTATATTATAAAAAATAAAGTGCCTTATTGTGTTAGTTATAGTTTCACAAGTTCATTTAATATTCCAAGTTTATGATTATATTATAAAAGTAAATAAAAATCATACATACTTATATTTGATGCCCTGAAGCTGTTCCAGTTCTGAAAATAACCTTACTCATGATACTTTTGTTATAGTGTTCAATGATGTAGTAATTTAACCTTGTTAACACTTTGTTGATTATTAAGACTAATAGAAATTAGATTTAATTAAATGACATTTTATTAAGATTATAGAGTGTTGAGATAGTTGTTTGAGATTGATACTTATTATCGTAATTCTGATCTTATATTGAAATTATAGTCGAAACAAGCTTTAGTAATACTAAGATATTAGTTTTAAGTTATTTTATAAATTGTGGTCGAATTTCAACCACAGGGCGTTCACTACTATGTATAAAAGAAAGTAATGTACGGAAATTTCATTTATTTATTGGTTTCATTCTACAAGTAGTACGAAAAATCGTCGGACGTCCGGTGACTATCACCGCTGCCCTCACCCCCAGCCGCGTCGGCCATTTTCTCGACCGCTAAGAGCTTTCGGAGGTCGTATGTCCCATCCACGGCGTCCATTCTGCCGCACCCGAGGCAGTCCAGATTATCTTTTTGTGATATATCGTCCGAATTTATATCGCCCCACCCATCAAGGCCCCGTTTCCGTTGTATCTACGATAGTCGCGCCGTAATCAGTTTCGTGCGTCCAGTTCTGGTCCGATGTTGGCCAACCAGAAGCGGGCAATAAAGAGACGGTTTCGGGTCATAAGCGGAAAATTGCCTTTGGACGGGTTTTATTTGTGCGGGTGTTTCTCAGGTAATATTTTCAATTTTAATCAGAGATCCACAACATACGACCGATGTCGCTGACCATTGTCAATTCAATTGAAAAGTCCCCGGCCTACCATAGTAAAACACATTTTGTTAGCAAAATTACTTTTTTATATTCAACATAATCCCTACAAGGGTGATACACTGATTATAGCGATCCTCCAACTTTTCGATATCATTTTCGTAGTACGATTTGTTCTTTGTTTTAAAATAGGCCTCAGTTTCGTCGATCACCTTTTTATTCCGCGAAAATTTCTTCCCAGCGAGCATTATATTGGGATCTGAGAACAGGAAATAGTCGCTGGCGGCCAGATCTGGAGAATACGGAGGATGGGGAAGCAATTTGAAGCCCATCATGGATTTTTGCCATCGTTTTCGCTGACTTGTGACACGATGCATTGTCTTGGCGAAGCAGCACTTTCCTTTACTTCAAATGCGGCCGTTTCTCGGCGATTTCGTCCTGACAACGACCCTATAACGCTATATAATAGTCGCTGTTGATGGTCCTTCTTTTTTCAAGGTAGTCAATGAAAATTATTCCATGCGCATCCCAAAATACAGATGCCATAATCTTGCCAGCAGACTGTTGCGTTTTCCCACGCTTTAGAGCGGATTCATCGTGTGCAGCCCACTCGAATGCCTGTCGATTGGACTTAGAAGTGAAATGATGAAGCCATGTTTCATCCATTGTCACATATCGACGCCAAAACTCGGATTTATTAGGGTTGATCATCTTCAAACACTGCTCCGAATAGTTGATGATTCGTCGTTATTTTTGGTCAAAACTGAGTTCGCGCAGCACCCACTTTTCACAGAGCTTTCTCATATCCAAATATTTGTGAATGATATGATGTATAGATTCAGATCGTTCTTTAGAGTGTCTGCAATTTCATTCAGTTTCAATTTACGGTCATACAAAATCATTTTGTGGATTTTTTAAATGTTTTCGTCGGTAACAACTTTTTTTGGGCGTCAAGTGCATTCACAGTCTTGGGTGCTCATTTCACCATGTCTAAACTTAGCATACCAATCCTTGATGATTGATTTTCCTGGGGTCGTGCAGTGTCCGTAAATTCAGCATCAAGCCAAGTTTTTGCTTCAACTGTATTTTTTCCGTTCAAGAAGCAATATTTTATCAACACGCGAAATACCCTTTTAACCATTTTTTTCACAATAAAAAAGTTGTTTCTCTCAAAATGCTATAATTCACAAACTAATGATCCGACAGTTGTCAAATTTATACACCCATCGTTTGAGGGTTAGGGCTAACTAAAAACATATAGATTTAATTCTAGTAGCACCATCTATGTGGCAGGCCGGGGACTTTTCAATTGACCTGTTATTAGTAAATAATATATTGTTTTTTTCTTCCTTCTGTGTTCTGTCCACTATGTTGTCCATATTCTAAACTGTTTGTTTATTTTTTAATGGAAGAGCTTCAATCTGGCCGCGCAGCTCCTATTCCTCTACTTGGGGCTCTGAAGTCGCATGTCTTGAACCACACGTAATGTTGTGCTTCTCTTTCACTCAGCAGCATTCAATAACAGGAAGAAAATTTTCAGATTAGCGCATGCGCACAGTCGGATATATTCTCTTTTTCTATCTACAGCATATATAATCGGCTATATTAAAATTTACTGTCGATCGAGTGAAAACAACAAAATGTCTAGAATATTTAGATTTTATGATGCGGTAATAACTCTATAACAATACTAATTAACTTCTTGTTTTACTCATAGTTTTATAACATACACTGGTTTTATAATATGGAAGAGGAAAAGTAAATATGGAATGTAAGGTTAAATTTTTAAAAGTTAAAATATCAAAACGGCATCAATTTTGTTTATAATGGCAATATTAGGTGATAAATTTGTAACAAAACATTTTCAATGGCAAATAGAAAAGAACATATGCCAAAATTTCACCCCAAAATAGCTGCAGATTTCAAAACAATAACAAGAAGCAAATTATTCTTGCTGTTCAAATAAAAATACCGCAAAAGGTATGAGAGAAATAATATACAACTGTACTAGAAGTAATATTAAAGGTAATTATAACTTTTATACACATTTTATTGCAATTAACCATCCATTCGTTTTATGCTATTAATTATACAATACGTCAATCAGAACTTAGATGGTCAGTTGGGTAGTCAATTCAATAAAGAGGATTGTCAATGTTCTGAATTTTTGTAAATAACATTAAATAATATTAGACCTTTATGTAAATATGGTGCAGGGACTTGATTATTTACCAATTACTGGTAAGAGGCTTATAAGTCCTATCCTGTGGTGATTTGCTTTGCTTTGACCATTACGACTTGGACAATTTTCCATTATCCTGGGATTTCCCCATCCAAACATTTGTTTGAACTTAGACATTGATTATTTTGACCAGGTTCATGATTCCTTCTTGGTGTGGTAGATTTTTTAAGAGAGTTGCGTCGACAATATCATATACTGGTGCTTCCCCTTCCTTGAGAGTTCTTATTTCTTGCAGAACCTCTTTAGGATGCAAGCTCTTCAACGGTAGGCATATTTGCAGAGGTGATTGAAGGTGATCCTTAATTTCGGTTGTGTGTTCCTGGCCAGACTCCGATAATGGTTGAAATACATTACTTAGTCAACAAAGCACTGGCATGTTGCAATATATCACAAATTTTTTTTTGGCAAGCAAAGAAACTGCGGTATGTCCAGTAAGTTTTCCCTATTTTTGGATCATTAGTATTGTATGTAAACGCTTGGAAACAGTTGATTCATCAAGTGTTAGACTGCGTAAGCCTTCTTTGAGAATTTAAGCTGATTTTTCTTGCAATAAGTCTTGCAAATCATTTGCCTGCAACTTTGTTGACTCTCCTGAGTGTTCCTTGTCACTGATATCACCACTCACCACTTATAATCAATTTTAAAAATAGAACTTTAAGCTTTCCATGGTTAGTGTCTCAATATATAATGAATATAGTGGTTAAAAGATAGAACAAGTATTTAACCACAGAAATAGAAAGCAATGGAGAAGCTAGGAGATAAAAATTAATTCCGCAAATTCATTATTAAGAAGGAAATATTAAAAAAATTAAAATGAAAGCTTACAAAGCAATAAAAGCAATATATATAGACCAGCCCCTACCTTGGGGTTGCGAGATGTGCGTGTAAAAGTACTCTGAAAGACTATTAGTGCATCTCAATGCACTCGCCAAACAGTTAAATGTCCGCGATGATAGAGAAGTGCGTAGGCTCAAACGCAAACTACCATACGAACTGATTAATACACACATAGAGTGAGATTTAATAATCTCTAGAATAAGGTAGAATATTTTTTAGAATAAGTTAGAATAGTATCTAGAATACAGTAGTGTACAGTAGATAATTAATATATCTATAATTAATTTTCAGATTGACAAACAGATTTTAGTAACAGAGTAACATATTATTAAAAATCCTAAAGAGTTTAATTAACATAATAAATAGATACATAACAGTTATTTCTTTGGACACGGGCTTTCGTTTGATTTCCAAGATACGTTATAACTATCAATGGCCTTTTACTAGCAGTAATCCCGGTAAATGGTTCTCTAGACACTTCATTGTGGAACTTAATTGCGGGCCTTAATTAGCGTTGATAATGCCAAACATCATAGAATCAGTAACAAAGTAAATCACAATGGCTGCCGTACTTGGGGGCTGATATCCGGGGTAAGATAAAACGGCCGGATAAATCTGGATTAAGATTAGGCTAAAATTCAAGGCAAAATGGACTTTTATGGATAATTGAACATAAGAGTATGGGATAGAGATGTGTCCTTATTTCACTCGTTCTTCCTCTTTGTATCACAACGTTTTATTCTGACAAAGTTACTCGATATAATGTAAAACCAAATAAAATTAATTCATGCTCCAATAACTTTTAAAGTAACAATATGTAGTGTCTTTTTAATTCTTCAAACGTAATTTAATAAAATTATTTTAGAGAAAATTGTTAGTCTGGAAAGTATATATAAAAAAGGTAGGGACATGCAGCTTTTTGAGGGATTTAAAACATCCCGTAATACACTCTTACAGGGTATATGATTTAAATGGTGTAAAGATAACCCTCGAAGAGATTTAATGGAACTTCCAGACATTGCCTTAAAAAGAATTAATTTTTTAAAGGCATACAATAAGACCAAGGAAGATAAATTATTTGAATTAGTGTATCTTAGTGAAGCTCGGATATTTTAAAATGGTTCATTGGGGCACTTTTGGCAAGACTGCAACAAAAAAAGTGTAAAGACAACAAAAATTGATGGAAAAATGTAAAAGTTACAATAGCATTTGATTAGGTTTTGTTGATCATAATATTTCATAATAATTAATTGCACATATATATTTATATTTATGTATTGAATAAGAATAGTTTTAGTCCTGGTACAGAATTAGTGTTTGCCTCCAAATCTAAAGGCAACTACCATGGAGAAATGAACCACAACATGTTTTTGTTATGGTTTGAAAATCAATTGTTAAAAAACTTGGAGGAACAATCATTTTGAACTCGATAAGACATTCAGAGGAAGTAATTGATAAATTGTAGATCGTGAACATATTTTAGACAAATTGGAAATTAACAGTTTAAGTGATAGCCTTGGACGGTGACTCGGAAAGTGAAAGTGACTAAAGGAAACTTTCAGGATATATAATAATGCTAGAAATTCCTGAGACAAAATAATGATAAGTAAATGCATTAGATGGAATTCAGTGATTAATTTTACGAAGAATGGTGTACATAGATAGTGGCAGAATAAATAAAATATACAATGATATCAAGATGACTTGACAAGTAAACACACCATCGAAGGAAACAAGAACTAAATGTAAAAAGGTAAATATACTCTCGAATGAAAGTAAAATAGATTACTTTGATATATAATTGTTAATTAGGTGGATTAGGCGTCCAGGGGGATACCACTACTTAAAAACAAGTGCTTAGAACTTTACCTCATGTGTGGTGTGGAAAAGAGTTCAAAGTAAATATAATAAAACAAATTAGATATACTACAATGTTTAAATAAATTATATTTGAAAACAATATTTCTGTTTAATTATTTTATTTAGATTAGAATTTTTTTGTACGTCAAAGCCAAACTGAACTAAAACTCAGCATATTTAAAAAAAAAAACTTTGAATAGACTATATAACGTGGACTGCCTGTTTCCTTACAGAATGGTTCTGTTATGATTTGGCCGGCAACATCGTGTTATTCAACTGCTTCTAGAATTCATATTACAGGGCGGATTAAGCGAATGAGTACTTTGACATGCGCAGTGATGACGTACTTACAAAAATATCAACAAATATCTTCCCTAACTAACATAACACACAACCTTAACACAACTGAATCGTTGTAGGGATTTGGAACAGAGAATGAGGAGTATATTTCCATCTCCAAAATCACTGAAGCAATTGGTGGATGTTTCGGTACAACAATGAGAATGAATCTATTGCGTGAAAAATTGCAGCTCTTTAACAAGCGAATGGTGCTCACAACTACTAAATTAACATGCTATATACCAGATGTTCATGTGATTTTGTCCATCTCCTTGACTTTACTGCATGATCAACTATTAAGTTATATTTTTATAGTGCTAAATACTTTATTTTGTTCCACAAATAGTTGAACCTTATTAATGTATTGAACCATCTTCATCTCCGTAGAAAAATATACAAAACAATATACGATTACTCTAGAATCATCACGAACAATCTCTTGTTTAATTAAATGAAAAAAATTCAGCAAATTAAACTACTCCGGCCTACAAAACAATTAAATATTTTTTCGTTCCTCCTCATCGATTTCATGAGAGCAATTAACGGGGAATTTTTCATCCATCTTCATTCATCTGTACGCTCCCGTCGTCACTCTTTTCCACGATACGATCTAATAAAGCAATATCGAGAAATGATTTTTCATTTCATTATTGCCAGAGAAAATAGCATATTGCAGATGTTTACGCCACAGGGAAAAATCAGTCCTATAAAGATCGGAAATATCATTTCGTTATGAATTCAGTTTTCAGTGGTATATTAAGGGACTATGTTTTTGCAAAATAGTTTTTAAAAAAATTTGGATTTGCATCAACCAACTTAGTCTGACAATGAATACGCAGAAAGTAGTTCCACGTGGTACTCTGAGTTACGCTATATGTTGAGGAAAAACATAACTATTTTCTGTATGTATATATGTTAGTCTAGTTAGTTTAATTTAAATATATCTAGTATAACTTGGGACATGAGATCATCTTTTCCCAGGCTAGATGACTGTAATAAATCATCACAAAAATTTTTATTTATATTAATAATACGAGTCTTTTTTTGAGCGGTTGTCCAATTGTGTGGGATCCAACGCGAACATATCTTTCGCACAGCTAAGTGTACATATAAAATCCGATATATACTGGTAGGACTAATACTCAGGAATCCCTCAAGCTCACAATAGGTGACACGACGATCTTTCTTAATCATTTCGCACACAGCATCGATGTTTTCTGGTACAACAGCCCATTTTGGACGACCTTCACGAAACTCGTCGGACAGCGAACTACGACCACGATTGTATTCACTAAACCAGCGATACACGGTGGCTTTTGATGGAGCTTCATCGCCAAAACCCAAATTAAGTTGATTGATGCACTCTTGTTGTGATAATACACGTCGAAAATCGTAAACAATCATCGCACGAAAATGTTCACGATTCAGTTCCATTTTTTGCCGAGACGAAACTTTCAACTAAATATAAAATAAACAAACAGCGTCCGTGCACAGCATCATTAAAAATTTTAGACTTTACGATGGAACCGTCAGATGGACTCACATGACAATAGTGTTGTCAATTCCCGAAATATAAATCGTTACCCTCGTATACCATAGAGAGGTTATTAAAAATACATTTGCTTTAAAATAAAAAGTGGGATTACTAATATTTTATCAGAAATAAAACACCTTTCAAAATTCATGATAAGATCACTGTTTCCTGTACTTCTCATCATTCAGTCAACTTATTGTTTCGAAAGAAGGATGTATCGTTTGAGATGTCTATGAAAAGACCCATTTTTGCTATTTTCATAAAAAATGAGACAGGTCTACGACTCATGCGGGAATAAGTAGTGATCAAAAAGAGAAAAAGAATACTGGAGTACCACTTCCCATTTTAATGTTTCCAAGTATGGTTTCAGTGATATTTCAACATGTGGTTGCAATCAATTGTAGTCGATAGCGATCCCATTGATGATTGTAAAAATTTTCAATTTCTCCAAACAGCATTAGGATTGCATTACTGTACCCAATTCGTTGATCAGGATCTCTCGGTAGCACTTTTAGGGCTAATTGAATTTTGTCGGGAAACATTTTCAAATCAGTTTTCAAAATTCGCCTTAAACTGCGTGCAGATATGTATAACTGGGAACCACGTCTCCGAATTGATGTTGCTGGAAACTCTGCAACACTATCGCGCATCAGAGCCACACTTTCAGCGGGACGTCCATTGTCTTCCAGAACGAGGCCGGTCGTACTGTCGAAAATTCGCATGTAAACCATAAATTGTGGTTTTGTAAGACACTGGACGATTAGATTATTTTTGACGCAATTTCCGCTGGTTCTTGTGGTGTAAATTTATCCATGATAAAATTGGAACGTCTACACAACACAATGGTTAAAGCGAAACTGTGCTAAACGTCACATAACCAAGATGGCGCACAATCAGAATGGTAGCGGGAGTTTTGCCCCATCTGTTATATTAATTATGCTTCCAACCACTCTAGTATTATATTAAGAGTCTTCATTACCAATTATTCTGTAGATATTATCATCATAATATAGAATTATCAAATCGAATACACAATAAACAAGATAGCCTTAAAATCATATCACGACACTTCTATTTAAACTGTGAAAGCATATAACACATAAACCATATTCGGTGGGTTTTATAGAACAATCCACGGAAAGCAATTGAAAAGTTTCTCTAGCTCGCACAACCAAACATAAGAAATTCATTGGACCACAGTCCAAATGTATTTTATCGGTATCGCGTACGGTCCAATAGTCAATAAAACTCTATTTAAAGTCGAAAACGGACACTGGCACAAGTTCAAAAAGTAACCATTGTTTTCGTCATACTCCGGAGATCGCTTTTGATATCGTGAGCACACACGCTTTGCGGTATTTTTGTTGATATATCACAAATTCTATTCGAAGATTCAAGAAGTTGGTATAATAAACACACATATTTTTCGAAGATTTAATCAATACTTTCGGTTACATATAGGTAAATCTTTGGTCGATGGTTCATTTAATAATATATATATATATATATATATATATATATATATATATATATATATATATATATATATATATATATATATATAGCCGGCTTGGTGGCGCAGTGATAAAGCTGTTCCGAAAGCCGCGGGTTCGAATCTTGCTGGGGCATGGTCGTAAATTTATGCTTGTGATTGTTTAAAATTTGTGAATGTTCTAGGCAAAAGTGTAAAATCCGACAAGTAAGGGTAAGACCGGATGTCTTCTGGGATGATTTCTAAAGTCGGTCACTCGCCAGTCGATAGGCCTAATGCTGAGGACCGTGGTTCGGAGCCCACGTTAAACTTTAGGCCCAGTCCAGATAAACCCATAGTTGGTAAAAGGAAACTTTAAAATATATTAAAAAAATAATAAATAAAAATATATAAATTTTAGCAACTCAATAACAAGACATTAGCCTATCCAAAATTACAGTGACATCACGTCATCACGATATGGACTGTTTTGCCTATCGCTATTTGTAAATTTATTTGTGTGTTTTAAAATCCGACAGTATTATTCCTTCTAATTGTATTCTAATCAAGAAGAGATACAATGCTGTCTGATACGTTCGAACATGTAACCGAATCAGTCTATAAACTTTGTTTGGGTGGTAAAATGCCTGAAAACTTCGTCAAAATGTTAGTCATAATAATTACAGGTTACAAATGGGCAAACTTTGCTTTGGTGCTTTGTTTGTTTTAATTAATAAATTTCAAATTGCTGCTTAATATTTGTGGTTACTATGATTGAAAATGCTGAAATCAAAATATGGTAAAACACGAACGACATATTGAATGTGTAGTTTAGTAGTAGTAATGGAAAGTAGCTCTATTATTTGATATAAATATATTTTAATTCAATTATTTCAGAGAAAACTGTTGTGTCCATATAAGATTAAGGGTATGTAGGTCTTTGAAGGATGTAAGTCATCCTTCATACATTGTTAGGAAACATATGAATTAAATCTGATGGTCTAATGGAACCTCCAGAAATTGTATTTAATATTAAGGATAATTTGTTATTTTATTCATGGGTATTTCAAAAAGGAATATTGAGCGACTTTTGGCAAGACGCTAATAAAAACAGTGTAAAAAACAAGAAAAGTTGATCGAAAAAGGTAAAAGTAAGAATAACATTTGATTAGATTTTGTTACTCGTACATATACAATTAACAGTAGTTCAGTCATTTGATCACCGCTTCATTGCATGTTCAGTATTTAAACCATAAATATCCGTATAGTGGGTCTGAGGAAAGACTCAGATATAACTCAGATAAAATTGCTATATCACTAACTAAATTCAGTGAAATCGAGTCATTGGTGAAATCCGTCATAACTGATGATGAAAAATTGATTACATACGACAACTGAAAGCGTCACAGATCGTAAACAAGGCTCCCCTGATCTCTTGTAAAAAAGATGACTGGCTATCTTTGCAAATATGAACAAATAAGTGGTTTCATCGTTATTTTTTAACAAGCGAGTATGACCTGTTTTTTCATATAGCCCATAATTGTAAAATGGTCTTATGGATTACGGATTTCGTTCCAATTTCAATTTCAAGTAATATTCGGCATCCTAATTACGTAGTCGTTTGCCAAATTCAATTATTTCTTATAGTTTCCGAGATATAGGCTATCGAAATTTTACATTTTAGGCTCTATTTTTCCATATAGGCCAAAATTGTGAAATGGTCTTATGAATGACGGATTTCGTTGCAATTTCAATTTCAAATAATATTCGGCATCCTAATTACGTAGTCGTTTGCCAAATTCAATTATCTCTTATAGTTTCCGAGATATAGGTTATCGAAATTTTACATTTTAGGCCCTATTTTTCCATATAGGCCAAAATTGTGAAATGGTCTTATGAATTACGGATTTCGTTCCAACTTCAATTTCAAGTAATATTCGGCATCCTAATTACGTAGTCCTTTGCCAAATTCAATTATCTCTTATAGTTTCCGAGATATAGGCTATCGAAATTTTACATTTTAGGCCCTATTTTTCCATATAGGCCAAAATAAATGGTCTTATGAATTACGGATTTCGTTCCAATTCACATTCCAAGTAATATTCATCATGCTAATTACGTAGAAGTTTGCTAAATTGAATTATCTCTTATAGCTTCCGAGATATAGGCTATCGAAATTTTACACTTTAGGTTCTGTTTTTCCGTATAGACCAAAACTGTAAAATGGTTATATGAATTACGGATTTCGTTCTCGTTTTTCATTCATTTTCGTTAACTTAGAATATTGAGGGAAAAACAAAAGAAGACAATTGGATTAAATAATAGTAAAGAAGCAGTGTTTCATCACAGCAATTGAAGAACCGTAAAAGACCTTTTTCAAAAGGCTTTCTATTCTTCATTCTACCAAAAATTCTTATTATTTACATGCATTCTATGCACAAAATTTAAATCCTTGTTTAAACAGCGAATTGTAATTTTTTGTAAACTTATTTCATTTTAATAGAAATATATCTGTCTGGAGAACTACTAAAAAGGAAAAACTAAACAATAGCCAGAGTCTGGACTGGATCTCCCCGAACGGTAATCATTTTATTTCAGCCGGGCCGGGTAAGAACGGCTAAAAACTGGGAAAAATACTTAACTTCCAAACTGTGCCTGTCGGGGATCGAAAGATTTATGGTGGCCGCTGAAAGAGATTTGCGTTTTTTTATCGTTATTAAATGAAAGATGTTTCTTTTATGAAAAACAAAAAGTTTTTTCCATAATCGCATCCGCTCTCACCCACTAGCAACGTGATTTTGTTTCAATATTAAAACTATTCTTTTTATAAAACATAAATAATACTAATTTGTATTTGTTTTTCTTTGGCTATATGGAGAACATCAAAATATGATCGTGGTTTAACAGTTATGACCATAAGTGACAAAATAATAACGTTCAACTTTCATAGAGGAATCTATCCTGGAAGGTCTTAATAGGTTATAGCAAGGGATAGAACTAGAAGGTAAAAAAACTGAATGGTGAACGTGAGATCTTGAAGCAAATTAATATTTTGTGTTCTAAACCCATCCGCTTTTTGTAACTCGTGTTTATAAGAATATGCGAAATTCTTATGAGATAGAAGAACTTACACATCATAAAGGAAGTGAAAAAAAGGGACGCTCACCAGGGAAGTGTTTCAATACAGAACAAGATATTGGGGGTATGCTAAAACTACAACAGTAGAGGGATAGCAATTTCCACAGTCAAATCATGAGAGTGTTGTTAATCATAACTGACATGCAAGCTGTATAAGCTAACATAGCATCAACGAGTATATCAGAACAAATGTCATATGTCATCACAAATATATTTTTTAATTTTGATACAGATGATTCACCTTATATATTTGGTGAAATAGATTGACAACGGAAATAAAATTCAGCAACAGCTCGCCATCTCTGACACCATAACAGTATATGAAATATCATTCTCTGAACAAGGGACGCCCGCTACTAGCATTAGTAACAATATTTTTATAACATCTTTATTAGATACGCTTAGTACAATCTTAATTATAAATTAATTTATTACTACATCTCATTTGTACTTGGATTAATTCACAAGCAAGCCGGGTGCGAGAAAATGCATTAATGTGTATTCCTCAATTATAAAATTACAATAACTTAAGCTATATGTTAGTTTACACTAAAGGTATACACTTTATATAACTTCGTATGGTTTGGTTCGCTTCAATCTCAACCTCAAATCAACAACCTGCGCGATATCCAGCAGTTGTATTGCCTCCACGTTAGTGTGATTTAGTAATCTTCTTTCGGGTTTCAAGGCGAAATCTTGGATAACTTCGCAAATCCATTTTGATTTCCAGGTCACCGTGAAGTTCTTCGTTGGTTACGTAGTGATAAACTTTGGTAATTAATCGAAGAACCTTGTTTTGACAGCGTTGGATGACTAGTTGATCTGAATTTTTAGTGCAACCCCATATTTGCACCCCATAGGTCCAAATTGGCTTTATAATTCTCTTATAAATCAACCTCTTTGATTTTAGACCCATCAAGTTAATTTTAATCTACCGTCAAGATGGGTTCCGAGGTATCTAGCTGATTCTGCTTGAGAAATCGTGGATGCTCGAGTTCTTTTTGCTCGCTTTCCAATCTTTCGTCCATTTGTAGATTTTGTTGACTGCCACTTGTACTTTTTCTACTGCTCTAGGCAGAGATATGTAATAATAATTCTGTCGTCAGAAAGGTTCCGAGTAGTGCTTCTTTTGTTGTTGGAATATCAGCAGTGTAGAGCAGATACAGGAGAGGTCTTAAGACGCTACCTTGTGGAACTCCAGCCGAAATAGTTTTAAATGTCGAGAAAATCGTAAAGAGAACGTAAGCCTACCGACTGGCGAGTGACCAAATCATCACGACATTAGAAATCATCCCAGAAGACATCCGGTCTTACCCAGCCTGGTTACTGGCGTGACTGGGATCACTTTCCTTGTCGGATTTTACACTCTTGCCTAGAACATTCACAAATTTTAAACAATCACAAATATAAATTTACGACCATGTCCCAGCAGGATTCGAACCCGCGGAGGACCGTCCTTTCGCCTTTACCACTGTGCCAACAAGCCGGCAAATAATAAAATTAATTTATTCCCAACGTGTTTAGTTATATTCATAAAAAAATAGTTTATATTTCTGTTAATTTTTACTGAAAAGTTACTTATATTTATTTATTGTGTATTTATTTAAACAAAATGCCATGGCCTTGACGAAATATTACGGCACATATAATACAGGTATAGTCTGTAACTACCAGTTAAAACTAAGTAAAAAAACTAAATGGAACTGTAGAAACTACAAAAGAACACTTGACGGATAATCTAAATTGAACAGATCAGGTTGCAAACATCTGTAAATGAAAGTTGTGAGCTATACAATGAACGTCTTCGAGCTAATAGATTGAAACAACGAAAGGCAGGTCACGTTCGAATATGACGTCGAAATAAGACGACACAAAAAAGTCTATACATAAAGTGTTGACAAGCTAGGACTGCACATGCGCATTTGTTCTAATCTAGCCTGACAGCTTTCACAACTACGCATCCTCTTCTATATTCGCCTTGTTGTTTATCATAGTTGTGGTTAGAAGTCATTTTTATGTTAATTTTGTAGTTATATTTTGTTGAGGTAATATTTCATAGACAAAATTAGAGGCAGATCATGCGATTCATAAGTGTATAAATTATTATCATTTTGTAACATTAGTTTTATAGATTGTTATGGTACAAAGGGTATATATTAAAGTTAAATAATATGCAATTATTTAAATGAATTATAGTAAAGGTAAGAATGAAATATGGTCATGTTTGTATACGTTTTCTGTCCATTTGTTATTACACTTACATCTTACTGATTTTACAGATATTTCAAAACATGAATAAAGCTAAATATTTAAAGGAAGTGTCATGAATTATCAGAACAGTGTAAAAATAAGGTGTACTTAATAGAAAGTGGTTGGAATAAATCGATAACATAGGATTTGAAACTTTCCGATTTATTATTTCCTTCGGTTTATATAACTCCTCGGAGCAGATAAATAATGCCGAAATATTATATCAATTAACATATTTTATTGTCTTAAATAGAATAAAGAAAACGTAATCAAAGCAATAAACATTTAGAGAAATATAACCAAACAATATAATTAAAATATTAAAACAAAGATTTAAGTTAAAATAACTTATCTTACATTTTCTTTTCGAATTGCTTTTTTGTTAAAATAACTTAGACATTCTCAAGACATTCATAAAATTCTTTATTGACTGATATCGAATCTGTAGATATATTGTCTATCCTGTTATCGATGTCATTTTCCTTATTTGCGCATGTGCTAAAAAAGCTAAACTATATAATAGAAAAAAGAAAAATTAATCCAGAACATCAGTTTGGCTTTCGCAATAAGCATGGCACTATAGAACAAATGCATAGACTTGTAAACAAAATAGACATTGACCTAAATGCCAAAAGATATTGTTCGGCTGCTTTTCTAGACATATCTCAGGCTTTTGACAAAGTATGGCATACGGGCTTGCAGGTTAAACTAAAGAAACTTCTCCCTCATCCGGACTATCAGCTACTGAATTCGTATCTCACTGACAGACATTTTATTGTAAATCAAGGCGATGAACATACCGAATTAAATCCCATATATTCAGGAGTTCCGCAAGGTAGTGTACTGGGTCCAGTACTGTATCTTCTATATACGGCTGATCTGCCCACCACAAAAATAACCACAGTGGCAACATATGCAGACGATACAGCAATCTTAGAATCCCATGAAGATCCAATCACAGCATCAATAAACCTACAAACCCACCTGGAGCAAATACAATTATAGTTGAAGACATGGCGCATTAAAGCCAATGAAACAAAATCCACGCATATAACGTTTACCCTGCGTAGAAGAACATGTCCAGCAGTGAATATCAATCATCGTCAACTCCTCCAAGCAGACCATGTTAAATATCTTGGTATGCACTTAGATCGACGCCTAATCTGGAAGAAGCACATACTCTCTAAACGGAAACAACTTGGATTAAAATTATATCAAATGTATTGGCCCATCGGGTGCAAATCCAAGTTATCATTAGATAACAAGGTATTGCAGTATGAGTCTATACCCATTTGGGCATATGGAATCCAACTATGGGGTACCGCTAGCAAATCTAATTATCCATCATCCAACGGTTCCAAAATAAGGCGTTGCGTGCCATTGTTGATGCTCCGTACTATATTTCAAATAAAGTGATACAACGCGATATTCCTCTAGAACCTATAACGAGTGTAATTCAACGTGTTTGTGTGAAGTACTTCGAAAGAGTGTCAGTGCATCCCAATGTACTCGCTAATCAGCTAAATATGCGACGTGATAGTGAAGTACGCAGACTAAAACGTTTAACACCACCTGATCTGATTACTGGAAATAAGTAGATTTTAGAATAAGCTTTATAATAGGGCAGATTGTGGACTCACGAAGAGTAATAAAAAAAAATTGCGCATGTGCAGTTCTAGCCAGTCAACACTTTATGTATAGGCTTTTTACTGTCGCCTGTCGAAATAGCGTATTCGTCACATGCACAAATTGTTATAGAACACGTGTGTTCAAACAAAAACTAAAATCGAATAGATCAATGTTTGTCGTGTCTTAGGATATATATACTAGTGAAATTTTAAAAACAATAAATCATCCAATAAGCAGTCGAATTCTCATGCCGCCGAAGGAACAAAACAGCGGATGTAGTAGCGATGTAGCGTCAATAAATTTTGAAACGTTTCATTCTCATGAATTGTCGTGAAAGCCGTCGTCTATTATACGAAATTAATCATCTACATTCGGAGATGTCGGTGTCACGAGCATCCAAACATTTATTATGTTTCTTGGTCCTTCGAACCCAGAGACAAATACCAGATATCATTTCGAAACAATGCTCAATGATTTTATAACGTCTGAAAATTTCAAGCGATTGATATTAATTGAATTGATCGATATTAGAAATATTTATTACGTTCAGATAACTGTATGGGAATTTTGTTATCACTTTCATTATATATTTTGTAAATAAATTTTCAAGCAATATTTCACGATCCAACTTTTGGTATTCTTGTTTTATTACATCGCCAGGTTTACTTATTATCCCTTTTCTTCGACGTGTTTACATTTTTCAGGTAACTTTTCATTGTATTTTTATCAGACCATTTTTGTAATAGTTTTCATACTCTCTTGCTCTATTCCCTAATATTCTTATACATTTCTGTATTTTTCTTTTACTAACTTGGTTTTATCGGTTTAAATTCTATTGCCTTTCATTCATTTTTTGCTCCTATTTTAGTTCTTGCCTTAACTTGATACCCGTATCCTTTTTATATTTCCTAATTGTATCCTGCTCACTTTTATTTTAAGTCCTAGACAGGAAAATAATCCTGCAGATTTGTTTATATCTATTTTACATCTACATAATCTATTAACCTCTGTCTCGTGTTAAAGCTAAATATGTATTATTAGTCTTCTTGCTCTTTTTATTTATTTCCGTAATCCGATCTATTGCTCTTTGTCCTACGATAAAAAGAAAATCATATCGAATTCAGTACATCCAAAAATGTAAAGATTATGCCACAAATCCTAAGCAGCTCTTACATTTTACAGGCTTTTGTTATAGTTAAAGTAAATTCGGTTTAAAGGGTATCGGGTACCATATTCGTAAACAATTAAATAAAAAGTGAATGCGAAAGAAAGTCCTTTCAACACTATGGATAAGAATTGAGTATAATGCCACGACTTTGAAACAAAATATGCCAGAAATGGTGTGAACTTGAAGTTTCAGTTACCAAGTGAGCTGGTGTTAGCTTTCTTGGACAAAACATGAAGTTCATTGGAAGATTTCTCCCAAAATGGCGAAACAATAAACTTAGATTGCATTTATAGCATTCTTTTTTGGATTATAGTCACTTCAACACTGTTGCGTTCTTTAGTGACTTAAACGTATATTTATTTTATTAGGACTCTGATATTATAAGTATATTATGCTGTATATTATTAAGTATGCCTAGTTGAGAAAATCAAAACAGAACAAACATGTATAAAATATATATACGATACAAACACCAATTGTTTAAATCAAATCATAATCAATCAATACATAAAAGGAGATAAAACAAAAATAAATATTATACATTTAAAATACACCAATAAATAAACAAATAAAATTAACTTAAAAGTACATATGAAACAATACTAATATAAATAAATTATAATTCATTATACATTACTAGTTCACAATAATCACACAACGGAGGAACATTGCCTCTCATAAGATACGAATGTGACAACCGACAAAGCCCGATCATTAGCCTATTTAACAGAACCTGCATACCTATTAGTACATAATGTTATAGAAACAAAAAAGTCTTGCTTAATAAACAATAATTTATTATCGCCCTTTAGCAAGTCCCACTCCAGCTGGTTGAACAACACTATCTATTTCAGTCATAATAATGGGATATAGATCCTTATAATACGGAAATCTAGGATATTTACTATATCTACCACTTAGAGTGACTTTTTTCGCTGCTTTATCTGCTCTCTCATTACCCTCTATTCCCACATGACTGGGGACCCAAACAATTGATATTCTTCTTTTCCGTTCAACAAGATTGCGATAGATATTATAGATGCGAACGATAATAGGGTATCCAAATTTTCAATTGCCAGGATAGAGCTCAGAGAATTGGTACAAATCAACCAATAGCCGGACTCAACCTCTAGTACTATCTGTAGAGCCTTCCAGATAACTGTTAATTCTGCCGATGGTATAGATGAATGTTTATGAAGTTTGTAAGTTTCTATTCTAGAGGGCCCATAAACAGCTGCGCCTACTATCTCGGACGACTTGGAACCATCCGCGTACTGTGAAACATCCGTTGCTGTGAATCGCTAGAGATTTATTTGCGGGCAACGATGGAAACATTCATGGTGGGAAAGATGTGAAGCTGGAGATGTTAAGTTTTTCTATATTAATCTCTTCTCTTCTCTATATTAATCTTCTATATCATGACTATAAACTCGCTATAGGCTGCTCTAAGTATTAGCATGAATCGTTTATATTTAAGCGGTTCAATACCAGTAAGACATTGTAGACTAACAACTAGGCTATATATATATATATATATATATATATATATATGTATATTATATATACGTAATAGTATATTGGTTGAACCCGTTTTCGCGATTAGCAATAAATTTAAGTATGTTCAAATCGCCACTGGTTCTGTGTCTTAAATTGTATATATATCTTTCCAAGTATGTGTTTGGTCCAAGTAAACAACAAGAAAATTTGCACTTTGTTTAACAAGGAATGAAGTCTAGTACAACCCCGCTTTACATTATTAAAGACTTTGTAAGGAATATTGTGAATCCAGTTAAGACACAATCCTGAGGAACTCCATTCTTAAAAAGATAGACAGGTGAATAATGTAATAGCGTAATCGTAAACGAAATTTGCGATCATGCAAGATATTGGAAATATATATAACACTGTTAACCAATTGAAAGCGTAGAATATATAGAAATAACTGGCTACATCCAAATATCCACAAAAAAGCAAAACAATCATCAATGACAAGTTATTCGTAGAGTTGATAAAGAAAATAATACAGATAAAACAGCAGACAAACTCCCTTAACATAATTAAAAAGTACATTTCTATATACAAATTGTAAACCACCCTGCCGTCGGTTATAATGGAAAATGTGTGTTTGGAAAATGAGAAGCAATTAAATTCACCAAGGGAGACAAAGAATAAGCATAATACGGGATCTTAAAATACGAGAACGACAAAAAATATTTCTTGAAACCAAACAGGACATTTATAAAAAGCACAATGTTCCGGCATCGCGCTTTATAGGATTTGTTCGGAAGTAAGAGGAAAAAATGGCATTCGATATATATTTTTTATCGGGAATTTCATTTAAAAATAAAATGCGCGATAAGCTCGTTAGGGATTTGGTATAAAAAAGCCATAATACCTTTTGTTTTAGATGTTTGTGTTATTTCTTCTACCTTTATTTATTATTCACATATACCAACTGTATCGGATATACGCATTAAAATTGCAGATTTCTTTTTTTTAGATATTTTATTTTTTTATCTCGTTATACTGGGTGGATTGTTTATGTGGATTTTTTTATTTAAGTATTTACAATGGTAGCTATAGTTAAATCACAGTGTTGTCGTCATATTTTTTAATATAAATCTAATGAATCACTAATAGAAAGTGCCTTTGTTCCAATTCAAGTTTCAACGTCAGAAAAAGCTCTCGAAATGTGTCCTATATAAAGAAAAAAATGCGAAAATGTGCTGTCGACTTCAGCATCACTGAAGACACATCAACAAGCAGCCTGGTCAGACTTAAAAGCTCAAAGATAGAATTGGCAACAGTGTAATTATTCGACCAAAATTTGTGCTAAGAGCAATATTACTGAACTAGATATAATTATATTTAATAAAAAAAGTAAGTACGATGAAACTTTAGCACATTACACGTTTTTTATTACAACTATTAATAAAAATTAAATGTTAGCTTTTCGATTCAACGACATTCCTTTCGATTCTACATTAAAAAGAAACTGCTATTTTTTTCTTATAGTTTCCTTGTTAAATTGTGCCCCATAAACGACTTGACGACAGTTACAATGGCTTTAGCACAGTTGATAATTTGTTAAATGATGGTTGCTGTTTTCTTTTTAAAAAAGTTTTATTCGCACGTCTTAATACATTTTTTAAGAGGATTTCCAATACTCAGTAATAGAAAGTGCTTTCAGTTCAAGCTTTAAGTCAAGTAGCTGTTGTAGCAATTGCTACAACCCTTTAGGCCTCCATTATTACATCTACATTAAGTTTAAAAGTTGGCAACGCTGGTGGATTGGTACCATGCGGTTCCCGGCTATAAAGGAACACCAGAAAACGATCTGACTTAGGTCGTCGCAGTCAATCAAATAAGCGAAGAGCTACCTCACGTGCTAACCGCACCAAAGAGAGACAGATCAAGAAAATAGTCGTATTGTTATGTCAGAATTGCGTTCTTTAGAGAGTGACAATGAAGTAGATAGGCTTAGAATGCAACGAGTTCGTGCACATCAAACACAACAACAGTGAGCACGACATAATGCAATTGAGTGATTCCGCAGACACAGTGCATTCCACTATGATGCGGCAATAGAGTATTTTGCCAACAAATCCGTAACAATTGGGGAAATAACAATAATTTGTAAATATTGCAAGGCGTTAAAATACAGTGGTGAATTTACTGCATTATGTTGTGCTGGAGGCAAAGTAAAACTGTCACAATTGGTCCCACCACCAGGTCCTTTACGCTCTTTACGATCTTTACGTTTTTTGGGATTGGAAATGATTCTAAGCACTTCTTGACCAATATTCAGAAATATAGCAGCTGTTTATAGATGACACCATTTGGTGCTACACATATTATACAGGACAATTTCATGGCCACTTTCAACGTATACCATAAAATTTTATCTTATTTACTATGTACCTTCATGTCTTTGTTACTTATTGATGTACAATAGAGTATTACAAATTTTTTTTAATAATATTCAAGTTAGTTGAAGCTCCTTGTCTATTTATCTACCACAAAACAAAACAAAAAATATAGTTTATCAGAAAGCTTTAAATTGATTAACAAACTGTATCATAACTGTGTGTGTAAATGTGTAATGGAAACCCTATGAATAGCCAGCATTTCAGGAGAACTCTATTTTTTAAGTATGAAACATCATGTATAATTAATCGAAAATAATAATAAAAATTCATTCATACAGAGCATTTTTTTTTTATTAATTACCGATTATTAGATCTTTTATTTATCGACAGAGGCAGTACGAAGTCTATCGGGTCAGCTAGTTCACAATAGAAATTAATGTGATTTGGTTCAATGTTGTTAAGAAGCTCTATTACTTCCTCGTTGCTGTTTTTGGTTACTTTATTTGATATTTTAGGTCGATAACTTAATGCTTCGATAACTTCGTAAATACAGTTTATTTCGAGGTTATCGTACAGCCCTCGGTTCGGACTCTTACATTTTGGGTCAAGTTGGAATTATATTTCACTAATCAGTACAGTTCTTTGACTCTGCTTAAGGAATTGGACAACTGCCAAGTAGTCTAATTTGACATGGACAAATTTAGGGCCATAAGTTACATTATTCAGGTTGTAGACTATTGTGACCTTGAAGCATGTTGAATTTTACATCGTGGAATAACGGTCTACAAAATACCCAGAAATATAATCCGATATGTTGAACACGGGGCGGGGTGCCAGCAGTGACAAAGTAGAACGCGAGAACGAATAGGTGGCATCCCCGAGAGGTTTATCTGGGATGTTATTGAGGGGTATTTCCGATCATTCAGTGCTCAATCATCGTTTGGTTTAGACGTGCCACCATTGACTGCCCAAGTCTCGTCAACAGGTAAACCCAGCGCCGATCCTTTCTATCACTAGTATTTTCAAAATTTTTATATTACATCAATAAATAACGCTCACATAATGCAAACACCACTGTTTCATTTCGTTCTACCTCCATTCACAGAGCCATACAACATACCCTATAAGTGTCTTTTGCCATAATAATGTTGCCACCGTGTCCCTTATTACGAGGAATGGGGGAAGAACTAAAAATTCATAAATAATAGGAAATATCGTATTGTGTTGCAGACTTGTAGAGTATCACCATCTGATGAATACTGTTCTGATTCTTTAAATGTATTTCTATATATAATGACATAATTTATTCATTCTATGTGACAAGTGGTAGTCTTTGTTACTAAACTTCGTGTATTTTATAACGCCGACTCCATCATCAAAGTGACTTATGTCAAAAGGCTTTGTGACGACCTCTGCAAGCGAAACGCTGAATATTTATAGCCGAAAAACATTTACATAAGGGAAAACAAGAAGAAAACGTCCACGTTTTATTTAAAAATCAATAGACCATTTTTTCGGATACGTATTTTCCTCCTTTCATGTTTTATTGCCTACATAAATATAAAAATATACGGATGACAAAAATAATTGAATCATTACGGCAGAAAGAACCTCCGTTTTTTATATGAAAAAATGTTCTGTCGCATACACCCGAAGATCTTTTAGCATCTATAAATCTGATATATTGGCGCCCATAAAAAGTTTCGTAGTACGTCGACAATACTCCCACGCCTCACACAGTACTGTTCATAAATATTTAGATCGCAGAAATTTTCGTGAAAAAATAAATGTTTAAAACTCTGCGACATATATAATATGTTTAATACAATTCATAAAAATAAAATACACATTTATTCATATATGCTGGAGATCACCTCTTCTTCGACGAAAATTTATTCCCAGCGAGCATTCTTTTGTGATCTGAGAACAGGAAATAGTCGCTGGGGGCCAGGTCTGGAGACTACGGTAGATGAGGAAGCAATTCGAAGCCCAATTCATGGATTTTTTTCCACCGTTTTCACTGACTTGTGACACGATGCATTGTCTTGGTGAAGCAGCACTTTCTTTTTCTTTAAATGCGGCCTTTTTTCGGCGTTTTCGTCCTTCAAACGCTCCGTCGTATGCTGTCCACTCGGATGACTGTCGATTGGCCTTCGGAGTGAAATGATGAAGCCATGTTTCATCCATTGTCACATATCGACGCAAAAACTCGGGTTTATTACGCTTGATCATCTTCAAACACTTCTCCGAATCATCAACTCGTCATTGCTTTTGGTCAAGAGTGAGCTCGCGCGGCACCCACTTTGCACAGGGCTTTCTCATACATTGATATCTTTAGAGTGTCTGCTATTTCATTCAATTTCAATTTACGGTCATTTAAAATCATCTTGTGGATTTTTTAAATGTTTTCGTCGGTAAGAACCTCTTTTGGGCGTCCACTGCGTTCACCGTCTTCGGTGCTCATTTCACCACGTCTAATCTTACGTAATAAACCATCAAGCATACCAATCCTTGATGGTTATTTTCCTGAGGCAGTATCCGGAAACTTGGCATCAAGCCAAGTTTTTGCTTCAACTGTATTATTTCCCTTCAAAAAGCAATAATTTTATCAATACGCATCAATTCCTTTTTGTCAATTTTTTCCACAATAACAAAAGTTGCTTCACTCAAAATGCTATAATTCACAAACTAATGATCCGACAGCTGTCAAATTTATACACGCGTCTTTTGAGGGTTAGGGCTAACTAAAAAACATAGGGATTTAATTCTAGTAGAGCCTCAGGAACTGATTGCCTCTCTAATGTAAAAAGTATAAGACTCTCTAAAGTATAGACACACTGACTAAAATCTCAAAAAATGAAGAGCATTATATGTTGGACTCACAACATCCACAAATGAAGCGGATCAAGATTATCTTGATGTTATCTTTATTCATAATTAAAGTTATGATATGGATGAACGAAGTAAGTAGTATTTTCGACATAAACGTATTTTAATACAATTATTTCAGCCCTTTTGCTCTTTTGCTTTGCTCAAAGAAAAGATAAGTAAATTTGGTTTCCCTAAAAGTTTTATTTGGTTTTACGTTTTTTTTATGTTATGATTGAAAAATTATATCGGCTAAATGGTGACCGCGATTCGTTATGCAACTTTCGGCTCTTCTTAAGGTATTTCTCATGACATCCTGCAACATCTCAGGCTGAACTTCTTCATTTCCGTGACGAATAATGTCTTTAAGATGTTCAATCTTTTGGGGCTTATTCACCTAAACTTTTGCACCCAAAAAACCCATAAGAAAAATTTTAAATAGCCACTTCGCGAAATTAGTCTTTGAATTAAATTGTTGCACGAGCTGTGTGTGCTGTGGCCCCATCTTGCTGAAATCACATGACCTCTAGTCATTGCTCTTCTATTTCAGGCACAAGAAAATTTCGAATCATGTTTTGGTACCACTCAGCAGCAACAGTAACAGCAACACTTTAGTCATTTTCAAAAAAATAGGGACCAATGATGTTTCCAGCATGAGTAGCACAGTGCACAGTTGTTTTTAGTGGATGCAATGATGTTTCATAAATTAATTGAAGATCCTGTGTTCCCCACAACCGACTGTTCTGTTTATTGACGTGGCCACTGAAAAAAAATTGGCTTCATCGCTCATCTTCAATTTCACCAGACAGCCTTAGGATTGCCTTAGCCTTAGCAATTTTTGGACTATTTAAATTTTGTACGGGAACATTTTCAAATTAGTTTTCAAAATTCGCCTTAAACTGCGTGCAAGAATGTGTAACTGGGAACAACGTATCTGAATCGATGGTCCTGGAGAGTCTGCAATACTATCGCGTACCAGAGCCACGTTTTCAGCGTTACTAGACGTCCGTTGTCTTCCAGAACGAGGCCTGTCTGCTGTCGTATCGAACTGTCGAAAATTCGCATGTAAACGATATATTGTAGTTTTGTGAGATACTGAGAGATTAGAATATGTTTAACGCAATTTCCGTTGAGTGGCAATAATGCCACGATTAATTTCAATAAATATTGTCATTATGTCTGCTCGTTCTTGTGACGTATATTTACTCATAATAAAATATGGCATCTATACAACACAATGGTTAAAGCAAAACTGAGCTAAATGCCACATAACTAAGATGGCGAGCAATCAAAATAGTTGCAGGACTTTGACCCCATCTGTTATATATACAGGTATTAACAATAAAATGATCTTAAACCGAAACACTGTACCCAAGGAAACAAGAACTAAAGGTAAAAGGCAAATATGCTCTCTAATGAAAGTAAAATTCATTACTTGTATATATATTTGTTAATTAGGTAGATTATATTCCGGCGTTGTGGAAAAGAGCTCCAGTGTAGATATAACAAAACACAACCCTAACCTACAAGCCATTATGACTGTATAATTAATTGTAGTATTTTAATAATATATTATTAAATATGATACAGTTTTAAAATAAATTATATTTGGTAACTGTATCTTTGTTTTATTATTTCATTTAGATTAGAATTTCGTTGTATGTTAAAGCCAAAACGAACAAAAATTCAGAGTCGACGCGGCAACATTTTGACGTCATCGATTAAGATGACGTGAGTTTACTGTTTTATTGAATTTACTTATGGTAATAATTACACTAAATAAAATTAACTAACTTTAACTAAGTCATATTGTCGTCAAACTTTTTAACGGTAGATTATATACCGAGTCAAAATAATATAAAATTCGACAAAAACTTCTATTAAAAATTGAAAATAAATGCCATACCCTCAATATCTGACCACGAAAGTCATCAAAAAGTTATCTCTAATAGAGGGTTCCCCCGCATTGACTGAAACCTGACTTTCAATCGACAATGACTGCCGATTCTCAAACTTTTCTTGGCCTATAATCGATTTTCCGGGCCTCGGAATCAATATGCGATGTAACGTCGTCGGCAAAAGGATCTTTTGTTGGGAACGAGCGAGATAACCCGTCCGATAATTCGGGAAAGTAGAAACGACTCACGATTATCCGTACGGGGAGTTAAGAGTTGTGTGTTGCGTCGCTTTACGTTATTTATTGACTTGGATGTATTTAGTTCCTGACTACCATATTAATATTATCTCGTTTAATCAACTTGGGGGTAATTCGAATGAAAACACACCAAATTATAAAAGGAAAAGATCGAAAAAAGTACTAGCATAAACATTAAGTGATGAGAAATATTCTCAAAATGCCTCAAAATGATTTAACAATCATTACATATAGGTACAAGAGTAAAGTCAATTTTTAGTCAACATCTAGGGTTAATTTTTTATTACAACTAACGCAATATATTATATTTTGTCCATGCTGTATTGGTTGGAGGCCTCTAGTAAATATATAGAACTGAAACTCATTTTAACAACATACATTAGTCATGATATTTTCGGTTTGTCACATGCACATAATCGCTGTGTCTTTCTACCGACAGCATACATTATCAGGATACATTATTCCCCAACATCTCCGGATTTGGCGTATGCGCACTCTCCTGTATAAACTATATGAAACTTTTCTAACGGCGGTCGATTCTTTTCGAGTCTCATACCGATCGTATGGTCGATCTTATCAAAACAACAAATAAATTTAAAATAGTTAGATTTTGTGTTATATCAATAATTATATATTAGTAACTAGCGACCCGCCCGGGTGCAATGCTGATACTAAATTAAATACACTACAGAAAAAATATGAACGTTGTATATAAAAACATAGCGGCCCGCTCCGACTTTGCACGGGCATAAAATATATATGCCTATGTCACTCAATGAAAACATGATTAAAATCGATCCAGTATTTTTGGTTCATTCATTACTGCCCTTGGCCTGCACGCATTAAATTTGGAGTAAAACAATTCCTCTTCCCCTATACTTACTATGAAGATTTCCTGCTATCTTTGGAATATCTAAATTCATACAATTTTTATTACATTACACATTTTTAAACGCAAATTTTAAATTTGTAATATCTCCGAAAATATTTGTTTAATTTACATGCTGTAAGGAACCATATTGATCTATATTAATTGCACACTGTATTTAAGGTACTTAATTCGATAAGGATTAATGCCGTATTGCTTAAAATAGCTTCGTAAATAAGCCATTTTCTCACCTAAAAAGTAAACAATAAAAATGGTTAATGTGGGTTATCCCTAAAAGATAAACATATACCATCGCGGACTTTTTTGTAGACCTTTTTATGGTGTACAATACTGTAGTACATTAATTTGATCTAACTCGTAGGGTTAGGCAGCGTTTTTGCTAATTGCTAAATAAGCCTAAAAAAATAGGTTAATTTACGACATCACGTTAGAAACCTCTAAAATTAGCAATGTTGCCTTAGTATATTATGCATGTATTATACATATAAACCTTCCTCTTGAATCACTCTATCTATTGAAAAAAACCGCATCAAAATCCGTTGCGTAGTTTTAAAGATTTAAGCGCACATAGGGATATAGGGACAGAAAAGGCGACTTTGTTTTATACTATGTAATGATACTTAAATTGTTGTGTTATTCTTGGTAGTCTAACATACATTGGTTTTAAAATATGAAAGAACAAGGGTGCAGAATGTAAGGTTACTTTTTTAAAAGTTATAAAATCCATACAGCTTCAATTTTATTTATAGTGGGAATTGAAGTTGGCAAATTTATAACACATCATTTTCAATGACCTGGAATAGGTACCAACATATGCCAAATTTTAATGATAACAAGAACAGAGAAGAAAATGATTCTTGTTGTGTTGGAAGTAGTCCAGTCATTAATGAGGTTTGTCCATCAAGAATAGTAGCAAAAACTGTAGTAACTGATAATAATTAGACATTTATTTTAAACATAATATATTTTAATAATGATTTGAATGTTGTTTTATAGCTAAGATGTAGCTAGAATTTGTTGGGGGTAAAAGTCGAAGAGTGTGAAATTCAGAGAATCAGAGAATAAATTAGACAGCATTTTGCTAAGATATGAATACGAATAAGATATGATAGAATATTGTACCGTGATAATTTGAAGTAATTAAATTTGTTAACAAAAGTAGACCTGGATCAAATAACCAAAATATAAAACTATCAAGGACATACTAGTGATCTAGTGACAAGGAAAATACAATGCATTATTATATATAGATATAGGAAAATAAAATATTGTATTGTGAATAAAATGATGCATTGACTGAGATATATTTCAGCTTAAAACTACGATAATCCACTCATTTAGGCCAGTAAATATTCAATATGTTAATGGAAAACCCGAAATAGTCAATTTATTAATGGGGTTTGTGGATCAGGAATAGTAGCGATAATATTTGGAGATTTTTAGGAAAATGTCACTGCTTTCTTATATAGTGGTGGCTTTTTCGTTTTATTTTAACTATATTAGATGTGTTTGATCTAAACGATTTTGATCTTTTTCTATGGTAATACTTATTTATATGGTTCTTGGAGTTCTTGTTAATTGTTCAAATATGTAAATTTATTTAAATATGGAGTTTATATAGAAATATAAAGGTATAAAAATTATTTTTATTATTTCATTTTATTCCATAAGTTTTTAAATAAAATGTATTATGAAATATATTATAAAATGTATTTCAACAATAAATTAATTATTTATCATATTTGTGTATTTTTATTTATAATATAAAAATAATGATGTATTGACTGGAGATTTCTTTCATGTGTAAAGAACGATGGTCTGAAAGATGAAGATATTACTTTGAGACAGATGAGTGACATACAAATATGTTTTTCGACTTCCTGTAAATAAAATCAAGTCTTTACGTGAATATAGTGCATTGGTTTTCTGTAAAAATGTTTCAATACAATGTCTTTATGTAAATATGGTGCATGAACTTGATGTAAATTCCCACCACTTAAGGAACTGTTAATACTTGCTTGTGTGACGGGAAATACTGTCACCACTGCATCATTATCATCATTACTGCACAATTTTTATATATGGGACAAAATCCATCAAAAGTAGATCCTTAAAAATAACTAATATACTATATTTAATCCATAGCAAATTTTAAATATTTTCTTTAATTTTCGTATAAATTATCCGAAAAGATTTACGAAAATAGACGTATATTTTGTCTTATATATGGGATTTATCTTATATATGGATTCATCTTTCCAGCAGAGCTGATTTCAAAAAGATAACTGATTCAAGATATTTTGGTCTTCCCAGGTTCTAGATCTCTTCTAAAAGTATAAGTTAATTCTCATTTTATGTAATAACATTCATTTATCACAAGTTATCTGAAATTTTTTACGTATTTTGTGATAAGGAAAATGCAAAATTATTTTCATATGGGATAAAATCTATTAAAATAAAGTAAATTAAAAAAAGTGATGTTGTTTCAAACGAGACTTTTGTTTTATTGTATTGGAAAATAACAAAATCTAAATTCAATAGATCCTCCAATTCTTCAATTCACTTCCTTCAAAACAAACGAAAGCAATGAATGTCTACATGTCTGAATGTATTTAAATCTATTTTCAAACCGTAATATAAACCGAAAAATCCACTAATACTCATTGAAAAATAGTGACTTGATGTGGAGAAATATCAAAGCATTCTTTTGATACTGATATTTCGCATTTCGGTAAATAAGTATCGCTGATCAAAATAAATAAGCATCTAATATTATAAAAAGAATCAATAAATTCACTCTTCTTTTACTAGTGTAGTAGTTATTATTCTAGTTCATAAAGTTGAATTTATTTCAATAAGGATTTTTTTTTAATTGATTTTAACATATTAGTAAATAAAAGATAAATCTAATTAAATTTAAATATTTCGTTAATGGTTTGTAGTAGGAATGCGATCGCTTTATCACATATGGATTGATTACGACTTACGTAGGATGAAGTTACGCCTTGTCTATGTAAAGGTCTCCGTCAATGTTAAACATGCAACGTGGGATAGATAGTGTGGAACAGTATTACCACAATAATACCTATTTGATCATGATGGAACATTTGTTTTTATTTTAAAAAATCCGAGAAGTTAAATAAAACATACTCTTTTTATTTAAATTCTATTTTCATATCCGATATAAAAGTGCAAAAAATGAATTCGTAAAATATAATGAGGAAGTAAAAAATATTGAGAAAAAAGATAATCCTTCGGGACGTTTTGCTTTCATAAAATACCGATATTCACCAAGTTTATTCCCAATAAAATTTATAAATATATAAGAATTAGGCCACAAAAACACAACTTAATGAAATAAAAATACTACTTTAACATATAAATAAAGATAATCTTCTTTATAAAATAAATATATAGTTATTTTATGTTGAAACTATTTTTTTTTGAGCTCTTAAATGTGACAGATATTTTATGAATAACCAATAATACAAATATCAAAATATGCTTAAATCTATAATAAGGAATCCTATAATAATATACCTAATCTATAACGTACTCTTGAGAAGATTGATCGATATCCTGGCATAGGATAGTCGTCTCATATTTTATCTAAAAGTTGAAATTTACCTGTAACAAAAAGAAAAAAAAGTTAGTACAACTCTATCATCATTTAGATTTATATAAAATTATATTATTAAATTGTTAAATAACAGTCAATGAACAATGTCCTAAATTATTTAAAATATACTTCTGAAGATTTTCACATCAAAAACCTTTTAGGTTCTATCAACTGGTTCATTCTAATTATTAGTTTTACATAATAACTTTTTTTACATAATAAGTTTATACATGTATTGCGCTTTACTTTTCTGCTCAGAAAGTCTTCTTGCATTCAGCATTGACATCGTTCATTATTCCAGGGAACTTTTAAATTTAATGGAAATGGAGATCACTCTTTCTGAAGTACAACGTGGCATGGTGGTATGGTCCACACTTCATAACATTAAACTGATGAGTTATGTGTATAAAGACTGTCGTTCTTGACACTATCCCCTATCTGGATGGCGTATATCAATATATGCTTAATAATTTGCTTATACAGTGGTATTTTATTGTATATTAACAGTAACAGAGTATCTTGCAAATTTAACATCCAGTTTTTCTTTCTTCCTTTTTTCCGTTACGTGAGCCCTCCAAAGCAGCTTCGCGTCCAGTGACAGATAATTTAGGGAACAGATGATGGTTAGATGTTATAACAAGGATTATTTTAGCTCCCATTCGAGCAGTAAAAACAATTTTTTTTATAACGTCTTTATTAGATACGCTTAGTACAATCTTAATTTACAATTACTTTATTACTACTTTTCCTATGTACTTGGATTAATTAACAAGCAAGACGAGTGCGAGAAAATACATCAGTATGTATTCCTCAATTATAAGATTATAATTATTTATTAATTATTAACTTATAGCTATAGTTTACACTAAATATATACACTTTATATAAGTTCGTATGGTTTTGTTCGCTTCAATCTCCTGACATCCTGCGCGCTGTCCAGCAGTTGTATTGCTTCCACGTTAGTATGATTTAGTAATCTTCTTTCGTGTTTCAAGGCGAAATCTTGGATAACTTCGCAAATCCATTTGACTTCCAGGTCATCGTGCAGTTCTTCATTCGTTACATAGCGATAGGCATTGGTAATCAATCGAAGAACCTTGTTTTGATAGCTTTGTATGACTAGTTGATTTGAATTTTTAGTGCAACCCCATATTTGCACCCCATAGGTCCGAACTGGCTTTATAATTGTATTATAAATCAATCTCTTTGATTTTAGATCAAGTTTAGAGTATCTTCCGACTAACCAGTATAGTTGTTTTATTTTGGTTCTAATGTGTTTTCCTTTATGTCTAACGTGATGCTTCCAGTTTAATCTACCGTCAAGATGGATTCCAAGGTATTTAGCTGATTCTGCTTGAGGAATCGGGCATCCATTGAATGATTTAACGTGGACAAATTTGGAGCTATTAAGTTGTATTTTCCAATCCTTCGTCCATTTGTAGATTTTGTTGATTGCCACTTGCACTTTTTCTATTGCTCTAGGCAGAGATATATCTTTTGCCATAATAATTGTGTCGCCAGCAAAGGTTCCAAGAAGTATTTCTTTTGTTGTTGGAATGTCAGCAGTATAGAGCAGATACAGGAGAGGTCCTAAGACGCTATCTTGTGGAACTCCAGCCGAAATATTTTTAAATGTCGAGAACGCCATTTCGTGCGATACTCTAAATTTTCTTCCGAATAAGTATGACTCCAGCAATTGACAATAGTTACGCGGTAACAATTTGCTCATGTTACAGATTAGTCCCAAATGCCAAACCCGATCAATAGCTTACGAGATATCCAGGAATATTGCAGGGCAGTATTTCATTTCCTCAAATGCTCTTTCAATAGCCGCAGTTACTCTGTACACTTGATCGATTGTTGAATGGTGATTTCGAAAACCACACTGGAAATCTGGTATCGTTACCAAATGTTTAACACGTTTAAATATTAGTTTCTCAAATAGCTTTAATATTGCAGGTAGCGGCGAAATAGGTCTGTGAGATTCCACTTATTCTGCAGGGTTGTCAGGTTTTTTGGACATAATTATTTGTGCAACTTTAAAGCATTCCGGGACATGCTTTAGCCTTAAACAGGCATTAAATATATATGTCAACATGATGGCAGTCCTGTCGATAATCCAGGTGAAATGTCATCTATACCAGGTGCCTTTTGGATTGAGGTTATCAATTTCAGTGGCAACTTCGAGTGGAGAAATTAGATTTAGATCTACATCGGGTTGATAAACAGGAGATGTATCCATTTTCTGTATCCATGTATCCAGATTCTATATCATTAGGTTGAAATATGTTAAGTATTGTGCGAACAATTCAACTTTTTCATTATCGCGTCGAACCCATTCATTTCGATCATTTTTAATTGGCGGGTAAAAACAATTGAAGACATATAATTGGATATATTAGTCTTTGGACATATTATTATTTAATCTTACTTTGAAATATTTAAGGTTCAATCAAACAGAAGTGATGCAGAAGACTAATCTGGTTATATGTGCAAAAAATAAAGGGGTTATTAAGAGAAAAGTGGTCAAAACACGAGCAAAATATACATCAAATTTATTCTCTTATAAGATGATGCTTATTTCCGTATTGCTAAAGCTATAAAAACTATTTTGAAACAGACAAGAATACAAATATTTTACCGCATCCACCGTATTCTCCAGATATGGCTATTGCTGATTACTAGTTATTTCAACAGATAACAATTTCAAAAAATCGATATTTTAGTGAGACTGACGTTTAAAATAAGTCATCAATATTCATGGGCATATAAAAAACTAATAATTGCATTCAGTACAAGAAGTAATCAGTCAAGAAGAGAAAAGATAAGCACTAATAGAAATATAAATCTCTTCAAACGAAATATAGGATGGATATCTGATCAAATTAATTTGTAATCTCGCTACTATAATATACTACGATAATTTTATAATCTATGAAACTATGGTTGTAAAATAAACACTATCTTGAGAATTCGCCAAATTCGGAGATGTTGCCGAATAATGTATCCTTACATTATCAGCTATTTTAAATTTACTGTCGATCGAGTGAAAACAACAAAAAATCTAGAGTATTTAACTAGAATGTTGTACCATATATTGATTTTGATATCTGAAAGAACAAAGGAAACAGCAGAATGTAAGGTTACATTTTTAAAAGTTAATAGATCCAAACAGCATCAATTTTGTTTATAGTGAGAATATAAGCTGGCAAATTTATAACAAAATATTTTCGACGACATAAATCAACATATGCCAAAATATCATCCCTAAATATCTGCAGAATTCAAAACAATAACAAGAAGCAAAGAAGAAAATTATTCTTATTGTTCAAATGCAAAGAGTATGGGAGAAATGCTATACAATAGTACCCGAAGTAATACTAAAAGTAATTACAACTTTTATACACATTTTGTTACAATTCACGGTTATTTTAGCTCCCATTCGAACAGTAAAAACAATTGAAAACATATAATTGTATCTATTAGTCTTTGGATATAATATTATTTAATCTTACTTAGTATCTTTGAAATATTTAAGGCTCAATCAAACAGAAGTGATGCAGAAGAATAATCTGGTAATATGTGCAAGAAATAACGGGGTTATTAAGAGAAAAGTGGTCAAAACACGAGCAAAATACACATCACAAAGTTATTCTCTTATAAGATGATGCTTATCACCGTATTGTTAAAGTTATAAAAACTATTTTGAAACAGCCAAGAATACAAATATTTTACCGCATCCACCGTATTCTCCAGATATGGCTCCTGCTGATTACTGGTTATTTCAACAGATAACAATTTCAAAAATCGGTATTTTAGTGAGACTGACGTTTAAAATAAGTCACCAATATTCATGGGCATATGAAAAACTAATAACTGCATTCAGTACAAGAAGTCATCAGTCAAGAAGAAAAAAGATAAGCACTAATAGAAATATAAAACTCTTCAAAAGAAATATAGGATATGATCAAATTAATTTGTAATCTCGCTACTATAATACACTACGATAATATCATAATCTATGAAACTATGGTTGTAAAATAAACACTATCTTGAGCTACTACTTGTGACAACAAGAATAAAATTTAGTGAAACTTTCCGAGAAGCTTTATCTAAGCTTTAGCCTTGAGATATAAAATATTATACTGTAGGAGAGGCTTTAATTGCAAAGAGAACTTATGTTGCGGTTATTACTAGCAAACAGTTAAAATAACTTACGAGTTTAGTTCATAACCTAGTTAATAGTTTTCTGGTGCTATATTTCTAGCAATATATTAACGCTAATAAATATTGCTTTACTGTACTAAATCGCCTAGGAAATTAATATGAATTAGTTACAAACTATTAAAATATTATATTTGTTATTTTAATTAATTAAAGCAAACAACATGTTATTATAATTTACTTATTGTTCAAGATAATATACTACAGATATGACAACTGTATCAAAAATCTATACGATTTATGGAAATGGATTCTTTAGAATTGTAAAGACAAATTGATTTCCCTTCCAATCTGGATGGTTTGTATGGTAATAAGTCGTATTTACATACTATTTCTATACTTTTGTGTTATAACTAGGCATTCTAAGATGTATTAGGACACATTACTCCACAAATATCTCCAGATTTGGCGCGTGCGCACTCAACAACCATGGAAAAACTATATTGTCTTCCTTTTGTAACGACGGTATATTTTATATAATTCTATAGTAATGATAATTACATTATGTTATTCTTGGTGGTTTAACAAATATGAGTTTTAAAATATGGAAGAACAAGGGTAAGTGAAAAATGTAAAGTTATATTTTTAAAATTTCCAATACAAACAGCATCAATTTTATTTAGAGTGGGAATATAAGCTGGTAAATTTATATCACGTCATTTTCAACGACATCGTTGTGTTGGAAGTAGTCCAGTCATTAACGAGGTTTGTCCATCCAGAATAGTAGCAAAAATTGTAGTAACTGGTTATAATTAGACATTAAATAATATTAATTATAATCAAGTATAAGCAAGTTCCGAGCGTACAGCAGATAAAGAATTGGTACCAATACATTTCCCTGTGGCACACCTGCTAGTCAGATAGCGTTACATTTAATTAAAGGAAGCTTTGAAATAGTTAATAAAGATTATAAAATATTTTTTTTCAGTTTAAATAATTGTTCCATAATTATTATTATTAATTAATTATATTATATTAATTAATATTATCAGCGAGATGACAAAATTATTCGAAATCAAGTCGAAAAAATCAAGTTTCGTGAGCTAAAATAGAACTGCGATCTTATATTCAATATTTGAACAATTGTATCGAGATGAATTTCATCAAATATTAGCCAAGGAAAATCATAATTCTCGAGTCCCTCTATTTTTATTCGTTTTCGCTTTCAGTTCATGGCAAAACAAATACATAAAAAAATAATAAAACGTTTACTTAATGCTGAATGTACTTGTTATGGAAACTAACATATTAGTATAAGGAAATATATTTTAGCTTTCTCCTAATAGATAGCTTTAAAATATTTATAACTCTAGTAATGCTTATTTAATGAAGCCATACTATAACGCTTTTGAAAGGTTTTAGGTTTTTCCTTAAGAGTTTCATTAATTTGCAAGAAAGCCCAGCTGCAACTAACAGCTGTGAGAGGGCTATCGAAGAATTTCTCCAACGACGAAGAGAGAATTAGCTTTTTATTAACACAATGCTGAGTCCCTGTCACCTTGGATATTATTAAATGATTGAAAATGGCGAATCTTAACATTATATCTACTCCGGACGGTATTAATTAAAGAAACTAATATAAGCAAGCTAAGGTAACGATGATAAGTACGTTCCCATTTAATTGTAGTGACTGATGCGCAGACTATACAAGTAGCACCTATTGATAAACAATACTTTAAATTTTTCAAAATAGAGCTTCAATTAAAACCAAAAAATGTGATGTATGCACATGCTCGTGACTATGGAAAATATTTGATATTTTTTCTCTATTTTTCTAAAAGAACACAATGTATATGTATGTGTTCTTTTCATGGATTTCGCTATTCAATGAACACAATTGTATACTGCACAACGTAAGCAAAGCACATATTCTGAATTAACAAACATTTACGTCACGATTTACGGCTTCGCCATAGTGGCAAAAGCTCCGTCTTGTACGAGATTAACATTCGTCGGGGATATTTTTTGGTTGCGGTCTTTTTTGCGCCATTCGCTGGTGAAATATCGGCGTATAGTTTGCCGCTGTTCCGTGTCGGTTGTTTTGGCGTTAGTTTCGCTGGTTTTATTATGGCCGAGCAAGTTTATTGGTCGTTACTTTAATTCCCGACGATTTATCGGAATTGAACCATTGTAATCGGTAAAAACATAGTTCGGGTGATATATAGAGCCAACTAAATTACATAATACGATTTTAGTCAATAAATATTTGGAAGAATATTCATTAGGTGTAGATTAATTTAGAAGTATGGTGCAATAGGGGTTTATGTGAACCACTTTCAAACTAACGATTTTTTAACGACCATTTTTGCAAAGATTGCGAGCTGTTAAGGCTTTGTGACGTAACGTTTATGTTTTTGGGTGTGTTGAATCCGAAAATAACTTCTTTATTGTGATAAGACGACAGGTTTCTTGATAACTTTTGTAACTGTATTAAACAAGTTATTGCATTAAAATAAAAGAGAATAGAAGAAATAAAATAGAAATATAATTTTATCTACAAACCATTAACGATACATATTTTATTTTCGCTAATGATGCTCCTCTTTGCACAATCTTGCTTGTGGAAAAAATCTGAAAGATCAGAAATGCGAACAAACAAAAAAGAACTATAATATATATATATATATATATATATATATATATATATATATATATATATATATATATATATATATATATATATATAAACATAAAGGGTTAAATATTAAACCATTATAGGATATCAGCCATACAAGAAGAGTTTATTCTAGAATTTTATCTTCTGCATATTTTGCTCATATATAAATAATTAACAATATTCGACATAAGCCCGTAAGAAACCCAATATAATATAGTTTTTACAATATCTCACCGTAATGAAATATAGATATAGATTATGGATAGGATAAGATATTATAATATTAAGGAAAAAGTTTTAATATACAATGTTCACTTAATAGTAATTTCAAGCTAATATTAATTTTAATATTTAAAATAAATAAATTATAATGAGAATTATGAAAGATTTCTTGAATTTTTTAAGATAGTGTCGAAAACTGACATTGCCTATCTTAATATAATGAAACTGAGCGATTCTTCAGGCTCAGTGCATTCATTCAGCAACATTCCACTACTGATCCCATAAATTAGATACAACTGGGGAAATAATAATTGTTTGTCAATATTGCAATATATTAAAATGCAAGAATAGATGTACTAGGTTATGTTGTGCTGAATTGTGAAGTGAAAAAGTAATAATTGATTACACCACTGATGATTTTAACTATGTCTTGGTAAACATTTAAATATATAACAGTTATTTACAAATGATGTTATTATACCATAAAACTTATATTGGCACCAAAAGTTATTGGCACTAAATTTGTATGAGTTCAAAGTTTCAAGTTAATAAGATCTTAGCAATTGCAGATTATTGCAAGGTAGGTGCGAGTAATACGAAGATCACCGGATTATCTATAAATTATATTTGCTTATATAATATCAATTTGTTATGAACTAATAATTGTAATTTTATTCCAATTAACCAATACATTTTCCTATATTTTAACTCCAGCTCTTTACTCTTTTAGATATTCGTTTTAGCGAAGTTTTGTATCAAGATTCATTCCAAGATACTTGATGTGATATGGAATTATATTATTTATTATTGTTGGTGCTTGTACAGTCTGATTATATGTGAACGGAATATACACATATTTACGTTCGTTAATTTTTATTTTCCTGGTTTGGATCCATTCGATACCCACTGTGATATTTTCCATTTGTGGTATATCACAAGTGTAAATTAAGTAAATAATTGGCACCAATACACCACAGTGCACCTGGTTCAGCTTCTTTTATAGTAGAGAAAGCTTCTTCTTGTTTGACTCTAAACATTCTGGTTGTAATGTAAGATTTTAATAGTTCAGTATGTTGTCTCAGTAATACCCTCTGTAGCTTATGAATAAGGCCATCATGTCGAGGCTTGTGCTACATCTAGCAATATAGCCGAATCTATCTTTTTACCTACACAGGTTTTTTCAATTACATCTGTTATTCAATGAACCCGGCCAATTGTTGAATGTTTATTCTCTCTATAAAATATAGTATATTTATATGTTTACAAACTGCATTTGGCAGTATATTCCGCGTCATTTATGATGTGCATTGGCTATTTTTTGTCTTGCGCTTTTTGTATTACCCATTCTAGACTATTTTATGTGCAGATTTATATCTCATCAAAATTATTACATTAGTTTATTAGCGATAATTTTAAGTTAAGTTTATCTGTAATTTAACTTATACTATTATAAGTCCTTTTTAAATAATTTAGTTTTTGCGAACGATTGAAAAGAGAAATACACTTGTATTTTTTCGATGCAATATGTCTTCCTATCTCAAGCTTCAACAATTCTACTTCCGTCGTTGATTTTCTCCTTCATTAAACTAATGCCTTCTAACAAAAACTTCTGATAAAACATATTTTCCGAAGTATAAAAAATGGTGATCCTTTATCGATTCAATTCAATAACGAATTCGAACATTTATTATGAAGTTTTAAGTTATTCTGGGTCCAAGGTCAGATTTTACGAGACCGTCCCCGAATCGGATACGACTCAATTTCACGATCCCGAAACAAGAACAAACACACACACACACCAAGTGTATTCACCAGCGAGCAGTATAAAACTTTGCCAATATCTGGCAGAACGAGCTGTGCGCCTTTCAGCCGCCTTCATAAAACCGCCCCCGGCGGAATTTTAATCTGCACCGTAGTTGTTTACCCGATCTGCGAGAACATTGTACCGTTCATGTGATAAAGGGCGCAGGATATATCGGACGTTTTCGGGGCTTTTCTATTCAATTGGTCCCGTTGTGGACCGGGCGCCAAGCAACATGGAGCGAGAATTAACCCGCGTTTAGTTAAGGATTTATGGGAGGTCATTGTCAGGAAAGGGAGTAACATAAGATACATGGTGGGCGTTGCTTTTTAAGGATGTTACAAAGTTTCGTAAGACTTTGGAGTATTTATAATGTTTTTGGACCATCAAAATACGCCCTATCATAATATCAAAGTGTGAAATAAAAATAGATGTGAAAATTAATCTCCTAGAACGTCAACAGTCCATAGGCAATGAGTATTATTATATGATTTCAGTTATATAATATAACTATACTGACATGTAGTAGATCACTTCAGTAAGTGATCTGCTGTACAACTTATAATCTAAATCTTATTCTAGATACTATACTAACTTATTTTAAAGTCTATCCTAACTTATTCTAAAGACTATTCTAACTTATTCTAGAGATTATTAAATCTCATTCTATGTGTCTATTAATCAGTTCGTATGGCAGTTTGCGTTTAAGTCTGCGCACTTCACTGTCATCGCGTACATTTAACTATTTGGCGAGTGTAGTTTAACTAATAGTCTTTCAGAGTACTTCGCACTAACACTCTGATCACACTCGTTATGGGTTTTATGGAAAATTCTATGAAAAAAATTAAAATTATACTTGAAGGGTTTTATTTATTAACAATATCCATCGATATCCGCCACTTGCTGACATTTTTTACCCAATTTAGAGATTCCACCTCAAAAGGATGGTATCTCTTGAGGGTATCCACGAATCGAACCATTCTTTGATATCTTCATAAGAAGTGAAGCGTTGCTTAGAGAAGTCACGACTCATATATCAGAACAAATAGTATATCAGAAGGAACAAGGACTCGGGAATACGGCGAATGGATTACCACTTCCCATTTTAATGTTTCCAGGTATGTTTTTATCGGCTTTGCAAAATGTGTACGAGCGTTGTCATGCCCAAGAATAACATTGCTGTATCTTTGTTCGTATTTCGACCGTTTTCCGCGCAGTACTCGGCTCAAACGCATCGATTGTAGTCCATGGTAATCCCCATTAATGCTTTTATTAGGTTTTGGCATTTTGTAGTATACCACACCAAGCTGATCCCACCAAATATAGAGTATAAGCTTGGAAGCTGATTATTCTTGATTCTTGAACCCTGATACATAACCAGGTGGGTCCCCATAATTTTTTGTCGCTGTAGATTATAATAATAGTTAATGGATGTCACCTGTAACAATACTATGCAAAAAACCTTGTCTTGGCGTCAATTCATTGACGTTGATTCTTTCAAGATTTTGGTTAATTTACATATCCTTCAAGTGATTAGAAATTATTTACTATATTATTCTCAACAATTATATATATTCTACTTGAGTTTTATATGGATAATAGAGGAGTAATGCCTTCAAGTTCTGGTCTTCAAATTTGCTTGGCTGGTCAGAATACTCTTTGTCTTACGTATCAAAATAATCGTTTTTAAAACATAGAGATAATCCAAATCTAAATTATCTTTAGATAGCAAGGTTTTACTGTATAAGTCAATACATAATAATACATATATAATAATTTGGTATCGAATGAATATGGTATTGAACTGTGGGGTACTACTAGCAAATCTAACATAGCTATCCTTCAGAGGTTCCAGAATAAAGTGTTGCAAGCCATCGTCGATGCCTTATATTACGTGTCCAACAAACTAATACAGCGCGATATCCCCTTAGAATGAGTGTGATTCAAGTGTTGGTGCAGCCCAATACACTTGCCAAACAGTTAAATCTGCGCGATGACAGTGAAATGAGTAGGCTCAAACGCATACTATCATGCGAATTGATTAATACACATAGAGTGAGATCTAACAATCTCTAGAATAAGTTAGAATATTCTTTAAAGTAAGTTAGGATATACTTTAGAGTAAGTTTAGTTTCTAGAATAAGATGTAGGTTACAATTTTGTACAACAGATCACTTACTGAAGCGATCTTCTACAAGACAGTAGAGTTATATTGTATAACGGAAATCATATTATAACACTTATTGCCCACGGACATAAACATATATTATTTCTTCTGTACGTAAACTAATTCCCAAAGAAGTAATAAATTCTTATTTATAATCAACTTACATATTATTACAAATATGATAAAATATAACATGAAATGAAGAATTATGATATGTATCCGGTATATAAATTAGTTTAAATTATTTTTATGAAAAAAATCGTTACAACGTATTTTATTCGAAGTATTGTCCATCGATAGCTGCCACTTTTTCTCATCATTTAGGCAATTTATGGATTCCATTTCGAAAGAACGATATATCTCCTGAGGCTATCCACGAATCGGTTCTTTTTTGGCATCTTCACGAGAAGTGAAGTGCTGCTCGGACAGATCACGACTTATGTGTCGTGGAACAAATAGAAGCAATCATAAGAAGCAAGGTTTGGAGAATAGGGCGGGTACGATAATACTTGTCCTGTTTCCAAATATGTTTTAACCGGATTTGTAACATGTGGTCGAGTGTCGTCATGCCGAAGAATAAGAAGATTGTTGTATATCTGCCCTTTATTCAGGTCGTTTTCGCAAAGTCCTCGGTCTAAACCTATCGACTATAGTCTAAACGTATCAATGGGGACCGCTATTAACTAATAATTTCATTAGGTTTTAGCAGCTCATAGTATATCACACCAAGCTAACTCCACCAAACACAAATCGTTCGATTGGAGTCATTGTTTGATGGTACCCATGTTTTTTCTTAATACGGCATATAATATAATTTATATTATATTGGGCACATAATACCCAAGCTAATGGGTAATACCCATGTTCTTCAAGCGATTGGGAATTGATAATTATGTTAATCCCAACAATGCTTAATCTTCTTACTTTTTATACGGATCATCATCAAGTAATACCTTCAAGGCCTCGTCTCCAAATTTCGTTGTCGTTCCAGAACACTTTTTGTCTTCGGCGTCAAAATAATCAGTTTTAAAACATCGAAGCCAATGCTGACATGTTAAAATCGATGAGCCATGGTTATGAGTATTGGCAAAAACTAAAACTTCCCGCAAATTTTAATTACACAAATTCTGACATTTACTGCACACTAAAAAAATTCTCTTAGTTACTTGTAAAGGTAACACAAATTCAATATACGTATTTTTTGTAATATTTAAAATAACTTTGGATTCTTCTATCACATACAGTAGCATTAAAATAGTTCATGTCTTTATTTATAAGCACATTCGCATTAAGATCTCATTAAAGCAAGTGCAAAAATATTCCAATAAATTGTATACACTAGAGTTAACGTTTATAGTTAATTACTCGATGACTAACACATATCAAAAGATATTACTGTAAGATGGTATAATAACGTAGAAACGTAAATAAAGTATACTGTATTTTTTACTGCTTGAAATAAATGGTTGATATCTAATATAAAGGATCTACTAATATTATAATATTAATTGTAATATAAATACTAATAGAGTAAACAGTCTAAGACGACTTTTAATTTTTTTTTATTATTATTTAATTAATATATTGTTACTAGTCGTTTTCGTCTAACCTACAATTTAGCTTTTTGATAACCTAAATCTAGGTATATAACTAAGAGGACCTATCGGCCCTATCTCAGTCTCTGGTGAAATAATTTTTATACATGTCACTGCTGATTTCTTTTAATATATGCACCTCACTACACAACACTACACAAGATCAGATGGTTTGATTCTTTTGAGTCTGTGTCCTGTTCTGGTGGTATCCAATAGTTGTAATATTTCAATATTCGTATGAGAATGGAGTCTTTCCTCATGCTCCCTTGCAATACTCTTGATTTCTTGACTGACTGTGGGTATCTGAAGGTCTCGATGTAGGTGATTACCTACAGACTGATGGACAGACTGTAGGACTGATTAGTCCTATAGTATTTGGGTGCACTCACAATACCTCCCAGGACTTTGTTCTGAAAAATTTGTATTTTATTTATGTTACTCTTTGCAGAACATCCCCATAATTGAACTCCGTATGTCCATATAGGTTTCAGTATCAGCATGTACTGATAATTGTGATTTTCTTCCAATTAGCCACTATATATTTCCTATATTTCAATTCCAGTTCTTTTCTTTTCTTCTTTATATGTCCCTTCCAGCGAATTTTTGCATCGAGATTCATTCCGAGATATTTAGCGTTATTGCTATATGGAATGATAGTATTATTTAATGTCATTGGTGCTTGTACGGTCTGATTGTAGGTGAACTCCACATGCACATATTTACTTTCATTAATTCTTATTTTCCAAGCTTGTGTCCAATTATTTATATTGTCACTTGCCTGTTGTAATTTTCGTGAGGCTTCTTCACTATTCTCTCCGACAGCTATAACCGCAGTATCATCAGCAAATGCAGCCATCGTGATATTTTCCATTTCTGATATGTCACAAGTGTAGAGTAGATAAAGCATTGGTCCCAGTACACTTCCTTGTGGCACACCTGCTTTAGCTTCTTTTATTGTAGAGAAAGCTTCTTCTTGTTTGACTCTAAACATTCTGGTTGTAATGTATGATTTTAATAGTTCGGTGTGTTGTTTTGCTAGCATTTTCTGTAGTTTATGAACAAGCCCTTCATGCCAAACCTTATCGAAAGCTTGTACTACATCTAAGAATATAGCTGAGCACACTTTTTGACTTTCGTAGGTTTTTTCTATGATCGGTTCTATTCTTTTCAACAGGAGTTTTTCAAAAATCTTAGATATTACTGGCAGCAGTGATATAGGTCTATATGCTTTTGTTTCGTTTGGTGACTTCCCAGGTTTTGGGATCATTATAATTTCCGCCATCTTCCAAATGTCTGGAATATGTTTTAATCTAAATGCTGTATTGGTCAAGTTGGTGAGTTTTATAATTCCCTTTCATGGTAGTTTTTGCAGTAATTCTTCTGTTATTAAATCGTAGCCTGGTGATTTCCTGGGGTTAATGTCAGTTTTAATAACTTTGGTTAACTCTTTCGGCGTGGCTAATTCAATCATCGGATGTTCAGCTTCTATGTCCGACAAAAATTATGTTCAATATTAGTTTCGTTTGATTTGAAAGTTTTTTTTAGATATTCAGCAAATGCTTCTGCTTTTTGGTGATTGTCGCGTTCGCAATTCCCACATAGGACTCTTATAGGTAGACTGTGTAGGCATGAGCGTTTTAGATATTTTGTGGCTTTCCAGAGTGAGTATTCAGTTTCATTATCATCTGTAAAATTTCTCAGATATTTATTCATGGTTTTGTTTTTAATTTCCAGTATTTCTCTTTTCAGTTCTTGGATTATATTGTTTAAACTATTTTTATTTTCAGGTGTTCTGTTTTGTTGCCATTTTTTTCGTAATTTACGTTTTTCAGCTACCATTTCCTTCACTCCTTTAGGTTAATTAATTCCTTTAGTTGTACTGTTAATTTCTGAAGTATTATTCCAAGCAGCTTGATGAACATCTACTACGAATTTTTCTACTTCAAGATTTAATTGTTCAGTTGTCTTGAGGGGTACATTTAGTTGAATTCATTTGTTAAATTCTTCAGCAAACCCTTCCCAGTCTGTTCTCTTGTTTGTTAACGTTGGGTTTCTTTCTTTTCTTATTATATTTTCGCTCAACGTCACAATCACTGGCGTATGATCTGAAATTAGCTCAAAATTTTCTTCGACTTTTATATAGTTGAATGTTATGTTTCTTACTATGAAGAAATCTAAGAGATCTGGGGTTTTCTCTTGATCAGTTGGTAACAAGTCGGTTTTCCAGTTGACATTTGCACTTCCTCCTCTTGCGGTGTTAGCTGGATGTATAGTATGATAGAATGTATATCCTCTAAATGTTATAAAGGATTCTTTTGTTAAGTGGGTTTCTTATATTAGGCAAATATCTTTTTTTTGCATATCTAGGAATACTTGTAGGATAGTGTGATGTTGCTGGATTCCATTAGCATTCCAAATTGCTATTTGGATATGTTTATTTGCCATTTCGGGTTTTTGGGGCCACATGCCTAATGTTTTTCATTTCTAGTTTTTCAATCCTTTCGGAAAAATATTCGATCATTTTTTCTTGTCTGTTCAGCTTTCCTATTCGTTTAAGTAGCAATTCGTTGGCGGTTTCTTCATCTTCCTTTGTGTCTCTTTGGTTATTTTGACTGATACTTTGGGCATAAGTCATTTCCCCATTAACGTTGTTATATTCTTTCCGTTGTTTCTTTTCACTCACTGTTTCTTCAGGTTTAGCTTGTGCTACTCTATCTCCTCTCTTGTAGTGTTTTAGCAACTATACATCCTTTTTAAAATATAAACAGCTATGTGAATAAAAGAAATACTAAATATTTTAAAAATATTGTTTTCGTTCAAAATGGCATCCATATTTTCATATCACACTCCACTAATTCTTAACCAGAAAGTGTTGACGTCTCCGCCGTATAAACCGGATTTTGTTCAGTTCTACTACCACTAGTTCCTGCAAAACTCAAAAAATGCTAATTTCAAAATAGCTTAACAGAATTCTTCGATGTCTCAAGTGGCAAAAGGCCGATCGTATTGATTAGTAATCAAATAAACACGAAATATGACAAAATTACTTTGTTCCCAACTCATTGTTCAAATATTTGATCTACCCTTTTTTCCTAAATAAATAAAATTTAAAATTTAAAGATAAAAAAGCCAAACTGTTTTAGTATATTTCGTATGTATATGGCACATTTTGTGCACATACACAGAATTACAGTTGATTATGTATTTCAGCCGATATCCAGTTGCATAAAAACCGCTACGAAAAAGCTACATAATACAAAAAAGCAATTTCCAGTTTGTAAATACGATACAACGAAATTAAATTATAACGCTATACAGAATTTGAACTAGAGATAACATAAAATAGTAATATACCGTTTCAAATAACATTCATATTTAGAGAGAATAAATTAAAATAATTTGCTTTTTTACAAGGATAACACAACCAACTATCTAGTTACGCAAGAACAATAAAATAAATTGACTAAAATATATACAAGGGATAGACAGGCTGCTTTCGAGTAAATAAATGAGATGAATACTGAGCATGTATAAATTGCTCAATTTCCATGTCAAGTCTTTATTTTGCGACGGTTAAAACAAGCGAAACAAGAATGAGCCCTAATGCTAAACTTTCTCTGGAGTAGCATATTAAAAAGAAAAGAAAAAACTAAAATATAAAAAAATGTATATAAAAAATAAGTTGCTGCTATACAAGCAAATATTAAACCATTTACAATTCAGTGACGGTTATTCCGCGAGAAGTAATAGCTATATAATAGAATCATTTCAAAATAAAGTTCTTAGAAGTGTTGTGAATGCATCCAGATACTATAGATACTGCTGTCACAGAGGATATTAGGAGATTCGCCACAAAACATGAAGAAAGACTCCACTCCCATGTTAACATTAAAGTGCTACAACTTTTACCGCAACACTAAACACTAAATACAAAACTAGGACACATACTCAATAGTTTAAAAAATCAGTGATCCTGTGTAGTTATATAGTAAGTGTACTAAATGGTAAAAACACTGAAAAATGCTACTAACTTTTACTTAATTAAATACTGAATATACCGGTCAACGGGTTGTCCTATACTCCTTCTTTCAAAAGGTTTTCCTTTGAAAGGAAAGGAAGGAAGGTTTCCATTTGAAAACATAAAAATATTGTTACCAAAATAAAGTGGAAACAAAAGTCAGTCAATTAAAGACTATATATTAATTATACAGTCTAATATTATATTATAAACTATAGTACTAACTAGAGCCAGTATAAATATTGATTTTCTTTTATCAAGTTTATCCCATCAATTTTATTCCTCAATTACCAAATTTTGTTGCTTAAATACGCAAAATGCATAAAGGCCCTCTGGAATAACGGAATAAAAATGTATATAAAAGTAATAAAGTAAAATAAAAGAAGTGTTGTGAATAAACCCAGATACTATAGATACTCCTGTCACAGAGAAAATTAGGAGATTCGCAACAAAACATGAGGAAAGACTCCACTCCCATGTAAACATTAAAGTGCAACAACTTTTACCGCAACACTAAACACTAAATACAGAACCAGGACACAGACACAAAAGAACAAAAAACCAGTGATCTTGTGTAGTTGTATAGTGAGTGTATTAAATGGTAAAAATACTGAAAAATGCTACTAACTTTTATTTAATTAAATACTGAATATACCGGTCAACGGGTTGTCCTATACTCCTTCTTTCAAAAGGTTTTCCTTTGAAAGGAAAGGAAGGAAGGTTTCCATTTGAAAACATAAAAATATTATTACCAAAATAAAGTGGAAACAAAAGTCAGTCAATTAAAGACTATATATTAATTATACAGTCTAATATTATATTATAAACTATAGTACTAACTAGAGCCAGTATAAATATTGATTTTCTTTTATCAAGTTTATCCCATCAATTTTATTCCTCAATTACCAAATTTTGTTGCTTAAATACGCAAAATGCATAAAAGCCCTCTGGAATAACGGAATAAAAATGTAGATAAAAGTAATAAAGTAAAATAAAAGAAGTGTTGTGAATGAACCCAGATACTATAGATACTGCTGTCACAGAGGAAATTAGGAGATTCGCAACAAAACATGAGGAAAGATTCCACTCCCATGTAAACATTAAAGTGCAACAACTTTTACCGCAACACTAAACACTAAATACATAACTAGGACACAGACTCAAAAGAACAAAAAACCAGTGATCTTGTGTAGTTGTATAGTAAGTGTATTAAATGGTAAAAATACTAAAAAATGCTACTAACTTTTATTTAATTAAATACTGAATATACCGGTCAACGGGTTGTCCTATATTCCTTCTTTCAAAAGGTTTTCCTTTGAAAGGAAAGGAAGGAAGGTTTCCATTTGAAAACATAAAAATATTATTACCAAAATAAAGTGGAAACAAAAGTCAGTCAATTAAAGACTATATATTAATTATACAGTCTAATATTATATTATAAACTATAGTACTAACTAGAGCCAGTATAAATATTGATTTTCTTTTATCAAGTTTATCCCATCAATTTTATTCCTCAATTACCAAATTTTGTTGCTTAAATACGCAAAATGCATAAAAGCCCTCTGGAATAACGGAATAAAAATGTAGATAAAAGTAATAAAGTAAAATAAAAGAAGTGTTGTGAATGAACCCAGATACTATAGATACTGCTGTCACAGAGGAAATTAGGAGATTCGCAACAAAACATGAGGAAAGATTCCACTCCCATGTAAACATAAAAGTGCAACAACTTTTACCGCAACACTAAACACTAAATACAGAACTAGGACACAGACTCAAAAGAACAGAAAACCAGTGATCTTGTGTAGTTGTATAGTGAGTGTATTAAATGGTAAAAATACTGAAAAATGATACTAACTTTTATTTAACGGGTTGTCCTATATTCCTTCTTTCAAAAGGTTTTTCTTTGAAAGGAAAGGAAGGAAGGTTTCCATTTGAAAACATAAAAATATTATTACCAAAATAAAGTGGAAACAAAAGTCAGTCAATTAAAGACTATATATTAATTATACAGTCTAATATTATATTATAAACTATAGTATTAAACAGAGCCAGTAAATATTGATTTTCTAATTTAAGTTTATCCCATCAATATCATCCCGCAATTAGAAAATATGGTTGCTTAAATACGCAAAATGCATAAAAGCCATCTGGAATAACGAAATAAAAATGTAGATAAAAGCAGTTATTTGCACACAACTCGTATTTGGGGGAAATAATGTTTTTAACAATGATTGAAATTTAAGTACACCCGAAATCAGTACTATGCAAACTTTAAAAAATATAATAACGCACTGAAATGATTATATAACACCGGATTAATCTCCACTTATGTTTCAAAGAACATAAATATCTGTCTTTCTATCCAAAATAGGAGTAAACTCAGGTCATCAAGATATTATTGCGTATAACGTATTGCCTATTGCAGTTTGTAAATTCGTATTAATATCAGGCAAAATATTCCTTGTCATTTTAGTCAGTGCGTTCGAACATGTAACTGAATCAATCTATAAAAGTCGTCCAGTTATCAAATGTCTGCAAAATTCTTCAAAATATTAGTCATAAAAATTACAGGTGATAAATCGCTAAACGATGTTTTCACTCTTTGTTTATTTTTATACATTTCAAATCACTTCTTGTTATTACTCTGATTGAAAATGTTGAAGCCAATAAATAGTCAGTCAGAAACAGATCACACATCAAGTCAATAAGTATATCTACCATTAATACTGTCGGACAGACTATACAGCACAGATGCAGTGTGGCCAACTCCAAAGAAGCCAACTAAATTTATTTCCAGCAGAACACTGCTATCAATAAAACCGGTAAATGTAATTATGTTTAAATGTATTTAGAAACCATACGTGTTTGAAATACTAACAACAAAATACCTCAGCTTCAATTATTTGAAATGCCAAAAAATTATATTTTCAAGAAATGATTGAATTACAAATACCAAATATCTATTTGAATTTCAAGTATGTATTTTAATTCCAAACATTTAAAATACTGCCCAGTCCTGAAACTAAATAACGATAGCGATAACTGAACACTGCCGTCAAAATTCAACAAATTTAATTAAAAGCGTTAAATGCATTTATGTTCAAATGTATTTTGAAGGCATAAATATTTGAAATACTAACTACAAACTACCTAAGCTTCAGATATTTGAAATATTAATTACAAATTACATTTTTAAGAAATTATTGAAATACCAATACCAAATAAGTGTAAAAGCGAACTTGATTTGTTTATATGACAGGTCAATTGAAAAATCCCCGGCCTGACACATAGATGGCGCTACTACAATTAAATCCATATTTTTTAAGTTAGCGCTAACTGTCAAAAGATGCGTGTATAAATTTGACAGATATCGGATCATTGGTTTGTGAATTATAGCACTTTGAGTGAAGCAACTTTTGTTATTGTGAAAAAAATTGATAAAAAAGAAATTTCGCGTGTTGATAACATATTGCTTTATAAAGGGACAAAATACAGTTGAAGCGAAAACTTGGCTTGATGCCGAGTTTCCGTACACTGCCCCAGGAAAATCAACCATCAAGGATTGATATGCTTGCAAAAGTTGGAGGGGTCGCTATAATTGGTGTATCATCCTTGAAGGGAATTATGTTGAATAAAATAAAAACTAATTTTTCGATGCCATTTCTGTAGTACAATTTGTCATTTGCTTCAAAATAGGTGATCACCTCTTCATTCGACGAAAATTTCTTCCCACTCAGCATTCTTTTGAGATCTGCGAACAGGAAATAGTCGCTGAGGGTCAGATCTAGAGAATACGGAGGATGAGGAAGCAATTCGAAGCCCAATTCATGGATTTATGCCATCGTTTTCACTGACTTGTGACACGGTGCATTGTCTTGATGAAGCAGCACTTCCTTTTTCTTCCATTGCGGCCATTTTTCGGCGATTTCGTCTTTCAAAAAGTCCAATAACGCTATGTAATAGTCGCTGTTGATGGTCCTTCCTTTTTAAAGGTAGCCAACGAATATTATTCTATGCACATCCCAAAATACAGACGTCATAACCTTTCCAGCTGACTGTTGCGTTTTCCCACGTTTTGGAGCGGGTTCGGCGTGTACAGTCCACTCAGATGACTGTCGATTGGACTTCGGAGTGAAATAATGGAGAATGAGGATCCATTGTCACATATCGATGCAAAACCTCGGATTTATTACGCTTAATCATCTTCAAACACTGCTCCGAATTATCAACTCGTCGTTGTTTTTGGTAAAAGTGAGCTCGCGCGGCACCCACTTTACACAGGGCATTATCATACCCAAACATTCGTGAATGATATGATGTACACGTTCAGTTGATATCTTTAGAGGGTCTGCTATTTCATTCAGTTTCAATTTACGGTCATTCACAATCATTTTGTGGATTTTCTAAATGTTTTCATGGGCAACAACCTCTTTCGAGTGTCCACTGCGTTCACCGTCATCGGTACTCATTTCACCACGTCTAAACTTAGCCTACCAATCTTTGATGGTTGATTTTCCTAGGCCAGTGTATGGAAACTCAGCATCAAGGCAAGTTTTTGCTTCAACTGTATTTTTTTCCTTCAAAAAGCCATATTTTATCAACATGCGAAATTCCTTTTTATCCATTTCTTCACACTAACAAAAGTTGCTTCACTCAAAATGCCATAATTCACAAACTAATGATCCGACAGCTGTCAAATTAAAACACGCATTTTTTGAGGGTTTGGGTTAGCTAAAAAACATATGGATTTAATTCTAGTAGCGCTTTGATATAAGTGTTATGTATATAAAAAAGTACATTTTTAACTTCAGCAATGTCATTGCAAATTGATTTCTCAGATACTGTTTGTTTGTTGTTTGTTTTATTAAATTGTTTTATTAAATATAATCTGCACTTTACGCCCTTGGTTTAACAATAAGCCTACATATGCATTTGTACTTTAATTGCAAGTAATTCAAGTATTGCCCAGTCCTGACGCTGGACCACGATAACTCTAGTTTAAGCGCAGTGGAAATGAATATTATTTGTCTTAATTTGTACGTCCTTTCGAACGGAAACTTCCTGAAATGCAAGCGCCTATTTAACCGGTTCGCTTTTTCCGCGGACTTAATCTAATTTTAAACAGGTATTTCGAAAACGCCACTCAAACGAAGGTAAATAAACGAATGCCGCGTACAGCGTATTCATGTGCGTTTGTTTTTTATCTCTCTTTGCTTCGAAAACTGTGAGGCGGCCGCATGAAAAGAATTTATATCGTTAATGTTGTCCCACATAGCGGCGGCCTACTGCGTTTTAAAAGCGCCGAGTGGATTTTCTAGTGTCAAAGCGAACTTGATTATCATTGGGGCTTAATTAAACTTTAACGAATAACATTGGCGGCGTTGGAGTAGTCGTTTGGCGATTCAGGAATTTTATATAACGTTGCCATACTGCCAAATAAATGGATTTTTTTACTCTTTGTGATTCCACAATCTGCCCTATAGGTAATACGTATTTCTTATATCTATATTATATTTATATGGCATGTAGAAAATCACTTCATTAAGCAATCTTCTGTATAAAATATTATATTAATTAATTAGTCTTATTCTAATGCTTATTCTAAAGTCTACATATGTCCAGTAATTACACCAGGTGGTGTTAAATGTTTTAGTCTACGTACTTCACTATCACGTCGCATATTTAGCTGATTAGCGGGTACATTGGGATGCACCGACACTCTTTCGAAGTACTTCACACAAACACGTTGAATTACACTCGTTGAAGGTTCTAGAGGAATATCGCGTTTATCACTTTATTTGAAATATAGTACGGAGCATCAACAATGGCACGCAAAACCTTATTTTGGAACCGTTGAATGATGAATATATTAGATTTGATAGCGGTGCCCTATAGTTGGATTCCATATGACCAAATACGCTTGAGTATAGACTCATACAGCAATACCTTATTATCTAATGATAACTTGGATTTGCGCCCGATGAGCCAATACATTTGATATAATTTCAGTCGAAGTTGTTTTCGTTTAGAGAGTATGTGCTTCTTCCAGGTTAGCCGTCGATCTAAGTGCATACCAAGATATTTAAATAGCTCTGCTTGGGGGAGTTGACGATGATTGATATTCACTAGTGGACATGTTCTTCTACGTAGGGTAAACGTTACATGGGTGGATTTTGTTTCATTGACTTTAATGCGCCATGTCTTCAACCATAATTGTATTTGATCCAGGTGGATTTGTAGGTTTATTGATACTGTGACTGGATCTTCATGGGATGCCAAGATTGCTGTGTCGTCTGAGTATGTTGCTGCAGTAGTTATTTTTGTGGTGGACAGATCGGCCGTATACAGAAGATATAGTACTGGACCCAGTACACTACCTTGCGGAACTTCTGAATATATGGAATTTAATTCGGTATGTTCATCGCCTTGATTTACAATAAAATGTCTATCAGTGAGATACGATTTTAGTAACTGATAGTCCGGATGAGGGAGAAGTTTCTTTAGATTAACCTTCAAGGCCATATGCCATATTGTGTCAAAAGCCTGAGATATATCTAGAAAAGCAGCCGAACAATATCTTTTGGCATTTAGGTCAGTGTTTATTTTGTTTACAAGTCTGTACACTTGCTCTATAGTCCCATGCTTATTGCGAAACCCAAACTGATGTTCTGGAATAATTTTTCTTTTTTCTATTATATAGTTTAGTTAGTTAAGTCGGTTAATATGTACACAAAAGCATCGGTTTATAATATTAATAATACGTATTACTAGTTGTCTATTTAACATTATCTACGCTAATTTTAGTAGTACATGAAGTGGACGTGTAATCTATTCAAAATAACAGTGAACTCACGTCATCAATATGCTTAATGTTTCTGTCGCAAACTGAAAATTCGTTTTAGAATCAGACAACATTTTTCTTCTCACTTTATTCTAATTAAAAATAATCACGACGCTGTCTGATACCTTCGAACCTGTAATCGTTCACAATATCATTTTAAATACTACCAATCTCTTTGAAGTCGGTACCGAGCAATAAATAAGATTTGTTTTGTTCGTAATTTAATTTTAAGAACCCAACCGAATCCAGTTATATTAATTTAGATTCGTTTTGATAGTAATTTAATTTTTTGTATATATCACAAAATTATATTATTATTTTTATATTGCTTGGGCTCGGCACCGACTTCAAAGTTGTCAGTTGGTAGTAGTTAAAATAATAGTGTAAATAGACAAATAGGTTTAGGTAAGTATTAAGCTAAATTGTGTGTATGTAGTAGAATATAAAATACACGTAGTAGATAGATTAAATAAGGTTTTTGTTTATTTTTATTTAGTTATTATAACGATTATTATGTACATATTTTATTTTAAAATGTTTCATTATTGTATAACTTTCAGTGAGTTTTTTTGCAGTCGGCTCAATTTGTTAAAAAAAATTATGTTTCTCTTTTTAGATTTAGTTATTTACTAAATATATTACGCAGTTACACCATATAAGCACTTGTCTACAATGTTTCTACGAGGTCTGATATGCTATAGTTAGAGCTCAAAAATCAAACTGAATGGCTTTTGCACTGAACCACTTCCGATTTTCCGTCACATCAGCTCAGCAATAATATTATGTACAAATATCTGATTATTTTGGATAAAAAACATGTGAAAACTTTGTACGTACCTTTAAAATTTGAGAGTTTCCCTCGATTTCCCCACTTCTCCCTTCATAAACTGAGTTGGTTCCAGTGGGACTACCTCGGAAATGCACTCTCTCGAATAAGAAAATAATTTTGAAAATCGGTCCATTATTTATGGAGAAATCGGCGAACATACATTTAAAAAATATATATACAGCCGAACATAGATTTTTTTGCTCTGACCTAAAACCAGGCAGTGCATGACGCATACCCAGTCGTGGAGAAATGCCCTGGAGTGTCAAGTTGGACCGGGTTATGAGGGGCTGCCTCTGGGCTTAGCAATACACTAAACCGAAACCGCCTCACAGTTGACCCCTGTCGATCGCTACTGCTACTGCATTAAATTTGGAGATATGGCACCCGTTGATCGGGCAGCCGTTATTGGGTATGAGGAGCCGGCGATTCTATTGATTCGCGCTATTGATTCAGTTAACATACGACTGGATACGTATGAGTGCAAAAGTTATGACTGCAGCGACAGATGAGGTCGTTTCAGCCTGGAAAAAGGGGAGAGGTTAGCGGTGACGCGGTACTAAGCTCTCAACATGTCGATCAGCTCGCGAACAAGCGCGTTTTCAGAATAATTTAAGCTGAGTTGTTGTTTGTGGAATGATTGAGATATGAAGTGCTTGATTTCTGGAGTGTCAGTTTCCCTATGAATTTGATTATTTCTGACAAACCACGGAGCGTTTAATATTCTCCTGAGAAGCTTATTTCGGAAAACTTGAAACCGTTTGACCTGGTTGGGTGTAACAAATTTGAAGTAGACATTAGATCCGTAGATGAGTACGGACCGAATTAACATCTTATAAAATATGCATTTGATAGAGATGGAAAGTCTGCTAGAAGACCAGTTCAGAGATGATAGCAGGTTTGCTATCCCCAAACCTTTCTGGATTGCTTTCTGGTTTTGGGAATGCCAACCGAGCCGTCGGTCAAAGTGGAGACCTAGATACGTGACGTAATCCATACATGCGACGCGCAGTACGTAACGCTTCTTATGGAATATGATTTTTGAATGCCTAGGTTTTCAGGGGATTGATTTGCAGAATTTGAACATAGAACCTCCCCCTTTTTCGAAGTCGGTTAAAACTTAAAACACAATTCACAATATTTCAAGAAATAATTGACAACTGTAGTACATGGAAAGAGAGAAACGTACCGAGTCTTTTATTGATATTACCGCAAAATGTATTTGAAGCGAGATAGGGAACTATATAACAAAACAACGAGTAGTCCCAATGAAACAGGTTAATTACCCATCTGGGCTTAATAACAAACAATATGATCTAGTTGTTATGGCGAACTGCAAGGCACACACAGACTTGTTTATCTCCGCTATTAACTCAATCTCGACTGAATGAAGTATGCGACAGTACGGCATGTACTCTACCCGCTAACATTTTCATCAATTAACGTAACGTCGTTTGAACGTGATTTGATTACCGACGATGACAATACGGAAAATTCGTGGGATGTTACGAATTTTAAGCACAAGGATATTCGCCGGGAGCAATCCGAATATAGTAGACGGTCGAAGAACAGAAACAACGCAACGCATTTCGACAAAGTTACGTCGAACGTAGGCGTGGGATTTTAATTAAGAAATGTGTTGCTAAAACGACGTATTATCATCGCTAGCGCTGTTTATCTCAAAGCCGGCTGTTATTAACCGACAGTTCGTGCGTTCATCAAGCCTGTTCTACATATTATTAGAACAGAAGTAATCCGTTCTAATCGGTTTCTTTAGATTTAAAAGGTATTTTGTTAATATGTTTTCAATCAAATTTTATCAAATGTAAGATATACTCTTATTTATAATACAAATATTTAACGAGACATTATTCTGGCGATGTAAATTATATTTATCTATGTTATCCTGTGTTGGGTTTCAACAGAATCATCGTGAATCATGTGACATAGGCATTTCACCAAAACAATATAATGAAAATTGTTCTTAAAATGAGTAAAAAACGGAGTGCTTTCCAACCATTACGTTCGTCGTGTCTGAACTAAATCGAAACATGTTATTATTTAGAAGCATTTTATTTAGACCAGTTATAAAGTCTTGTAGCAGTTCCTGATTAACACTTCTACCATATCCCGATAGAAACGATCCATCTTATTGGTAATGTTCTATTGGTGTGTTTCAGTTCAAATAATTTTACGCACTTGTTTTATTTAACAGGAAACCTACTCTACAACAAACGAAGCTAAAATGATTCCCAAGAAAGGAGCAAGATCATCTCCATCTGATTATAGGCCCATCAGCCTTCTCAGTACCATTTCGAAGCTTGCTGAGAGGGTAATACTCCACGCTCTCAACTATTTCATTAAGAAAAACATCATTCCTGACGAACAATTCGACTTTCGTGCTCACCATTCATCCGTCCATCAGGCCGCACACATCCATCACGCTCTTGACCAACGTAAAAAGCTTGAAGCAATCCTCCTGGACCAAACTAAAGCTATCGACAAAATCTGGCACGACTGTTTGATCGCAAAATGCATGCGGTTAGGCTTCCCAGAAAACCTAACCGCTATCCATCGAATATATCCAGGTCAAGATCAAGAAAACACTCTCCAGTCGAGAGTAGTTCCCTGCTGGCACCAGCCTTATTTAATCTCTCTCATTTCAGATCTGGCGAGAAAAGAGCACGTTGACGTCGCGTTTTACGCTCCGACAAAATAGGATTTCTTGAACCAATCTTCTCAACCACCAGCAAGAACCCCAGGGAGAAGCTTCATCTATAAAACACGATGCACCGACAAAGAGAATCAGATTCTGCAAGATGATTTGGTAGAAAAAGTTACTAGAGTTTCGAAGTATGTAGCGAAGTTTTGCAACTAAGAAGAACAACACAATTAACTACAAAAGTTACAAAATAATTACAAGAAAATTGAATAAAGAATTAAGAACTAAAAAAAAGTATGAAGAATGAATCACAACAGTGGAGTTCTTATCGTGTGTATAATAATTCCGATGGGTCCGATGAATCAGTATTATCCAAAACCAGGCATACGATATAGTAAGTCAGTTCCATCTAATTCATAATTCTTTTCATCAGTATGGATTTAACATGTTTAAATTATATATATATATATATATATATTGTTTTTAATTGGAACATTGTTTTCTCTCCTTAGCAATTCAACATAAACAAACATCATTATTGCAAAGAATCTGTAGAAAATTCCATTGTGTCTAATGCACCACTGTTGTTTCTTTATTATCTATATCAAATCATTCGGAGTGACCCCTCCTATGCATGTCTTCCACAAGAGCATTAGGCGTAGCACCTCTTAAATCACTCCCGACAACACACAGAAAGAATGATTTACTACACGCCCTGTATTCGTAACGCGCTTCGACCATCGATACAACGGCCTACATGTCCATATTTTTTCACTTTTTCCCCCATGAGACTTTCTCCGCTACATAGCCGGTGTCAACAGACCAAAAGCAATAACGCTAGACCGCGCTAAGACGCGCCACCATGTGTTGCCCCGAGCTTTGTTTCCTCCTTTATTAATAATGGAAAGTCTCGGAAAGATTTATGGGCTTATTGACGACCGGTCTGGCTCTTCCAGACAGTTTCACGATACGTCACGTTGTTTTTCCTTAAAAAATGATATATGATGGAAGAAACGTTTTACTTTTAAAAAATAAAGTTTAATATTGGTTTGAATTTGAAACGAATATCGAGTGCTGACAAAAATTTCAGTAATAACTGGTTCAACATTCTGTTTTCTTGTTATTTTTTGAATTACCCTTAGCATTTCAATAATCTGTCCTATAAGCAATAAACACCTTTTACGATAATTATTATATACGTCAGTAAATTATCTAATGTATAAAATATATGATTCTAAATATTGTTCTCTAGTCTACACACCAAGGATAATGTTGGTCAGCGAGAAAATTACCATATTTGGATATTTAAAAAAAATACATCGATAAATTGCAAAAAAATATAGAAGTATTAAAATGAACTAAACCTTTACAATTCAGTATCATTTTAAAAGATATTCAACATAAGGAAAAGATTTTCAAAATATTTAAGAAATATCATATACTCGTATACAATATTTTTGAAAAAATATCTCGGCTAAAAAATATCAATAAAACGATATCTTTTCGGTTTTGGATTATACTTGTTATGTGTTCTAGAGGCATATCACATTATATTTCTTCATTAGAAACGTAGCATATAGTATCGAGTATGGCACCCAACCCTTCGTTTTGGAATCGTTCAATGATGGCTATAGTTGATTTGCTAAAAGTACCTCATAATATAGTTGGATTTCATAGGTCCAAATAGGGCCAAGTATTAATTTCTGTAGCAATATATTGTTATCTAAAAATAACTATTATACTTTTGTCTAAAAAGTATAATCTTCCACGTTAATATATTTAGCATCCCCCAAGTGGAGAGTTAGAAAAGCAAATTACGCATTTATTGCGCTAAAAATATTTACATTATGTATTATTATGTCAAATATTTCTATAATAATATTCATGTCATGCCTTTACTTCTCATTAAATGAAATTTTGCTGAAGTGGAAATAAAACAAGACAAAAGGAAACTATCACGAGATATAAGACTGTGTTTGAGTGGACAATTAATATCTAAAAAAAATATAAATAATATAAAGAGCAATAACACAAAGTGAAAAAGAGCTACTTGAATTCAATTGATGAACTCAAAATCAATTCTTCGACTTTCACGAGCACCGTCACCACTTAATCTGGTGTGCCTATTTTTTTGATTGACTTGATTTCGCAAGTTGCAAAATTAAAACAATATTCATTCAAACATAAGTTAATGTTCAGGTAACTTAAACCAAGGAAAATATTTCCAACAATTATGTTGCCGTACAAATGGTGACAAATTAAAATGTTTAGTTAATTTTCATGCTGAAGGATCGCCTGTTATTGTAAATCTCAACGGGATCCAGTTGGAGTGATTGCAACAGTTCAAGTACTTGGGACCAATAATATAGGAGAAGAAAGTGACATCTACGGCCGAAGCGAACCAGACCAGAAAAAACTATTAACTTGTTCAGGTAACAGTAAAACTATATCAATTTGATATTTTATTATTACTCAATTATTATCTTTAATGTCTTTATGATAACTTAAATCTAGGTATATAACTAGGAGGACCCATCGGCCCTATCTTAGTCTCTGGTGAAATAATGTTTATACATGTCACCGCTGTAATTTTTATTATATGCACCTCACTTCACAACACTGCACAAGATCAAATGGTTTGGTTCTTTAGAGTCTGTGTCCTACTCTGGTGGTAACCAAAAGTTGCAATACTTGCCCTCATGCCCCCTCGCAATTCTCTTGATTTCTTGACTGACTGTAGGTATCTGAAGGTTTCGATGTAGGTAATCAGCCCTGTAGTATTTGGGTGTGCCAACAATACTTCTCAGAACTTTGTTCTGAAATTTTTGCATTTTGTTTGTTACTCTTTGCAAAACATCTCCATAAGTGAACCCCGTATGACCACATATATTTCAGTATTTGCTTATATAATAGCAACTTACTATGTACTGATAATTGTGATTTTCTACCAGTTAGCCAATACATTTTCCTATATTTCAATTCCAGTTCTTTTCTCTTCTTCTTTATATGTTCTTTCCAGCAAAGTTTTGTATCATGATTCATTCCGAGATATTTAACGTTGTTGCTATATGGAATGTGTGTCCAAATATTCATATTTTATTAGTTTTATAGTTTAATTATTTATATTGTATTTATATTTCACTATTGTCTCCGACAGCTACAATCGTAGTATAATCAGCAAATGTAGCCATCTTAATATTCTCCATCTGTGATATATCACAAGTGTAGAGTAGATAAAGCATTGGCCCCAGTACACTTCCTTGTGGTATACCTGCTTTAGCTTCTTTTATTATAGAAATTTAATATGTTAATAAACATATTGTAGAAAATAGTTAGAATTTTTTTTTATAGAAAAAGGCTTCTGACTTGAAAAACTTCTTAACCTGCGGTAGTAATTAAAATATTTTAAAAGTTTTAAGATTAATGTTAAATTTAATAACATTTAAAGACAAATGTGATATTTAAACACCAAATTTTTGAGACTGTTCCGTAAAATAATATCAATTTGATATGTTAATAAACATATTGTAGGAAATGGTTAGTAAGCATATTATTTTCCAATCAAAAAAAGACTTCTGACCAGAAAAACCTCTCAACTTGTTCGGTAATAATTAGAATATTTTAAATCTTAAAATTATAGTGAACGTTTAAGATAATTTAAAGACAAATGTGATATTTAAACGGTACAAAGACAAAGTTTTCGAGATTGTTCAGTAAATCAAATTCATAACTTAATGTTTTACATCTTTTTTAATTTATCCTTCTTGATACTCGGCCTTTAAATTATACCAGATATTAAAGAATATTTATTGCTGAACTAACATTTTAATTAAAGAAAATTCGAAGCACGTGAACTCAAAAAAGTTAAGGCGACTTGAAAACAATGAGATATTAAACCCAAACATCAAAAGAATCTACTTTTAACGTCGTATATAATGGCGGGTCCAGCGACGACCACTTCACCACAACATCAGGGAAAACCCATTTAACACCACGAGCTCTTGGCCGGACGCTAAATTGCGATTTTCCGAAGACGTTCCCCTGTCGCGGAACTGACGGGGCGCCCCATTAAGGTTTCCAGCACCCCAGGGGGGCTGGGGAGTTCCTTGAAATTAAGGGATGACTCACGGCGCGGAAAACTTCTTGGAACAGCGTTTATTTTTGAATTAGTGCCAAAAGGACCTTTTGTTGCCAACCGGCCAGAGCCGATTCGAGTTCGGCGAAGAGAAAAAAAGGGGTTGGGGGGGGGGGGTGGGGGCGGTGGTGTCGGGGTCTAAATTCGGTTGAAAAAAATTAGTGGAACGATAATTTTTTGTCTGCGTCAACGGGGATTTCTGGGTCTAGTTGGTGGCGGTCGGGAATTGTCTTAAATTAGAATTTAAAGCTTATCTGGGGGTTTTTGAAAATATATCGCGAGGGTTTTCGTTCTCTTATTAATTTATTCGATATAATTTCTCTTTTATATGCGCATTAAGGGGAATTTATACTTCTTACAAGATAATTAATTGGGTTTCGTTGGTTTAATTTAATTTTTTCTTTTTCTTTCGAGTTTATTTCTTGCTTACATTGAATTTTAACAGCGCATAATCTTCTAACATATAAAAATTCAAATGTTTATGAATATATTGTTAATAGTGTACACGGTTTTAAATTTGGTCTAACTGAATCTAAAAATTACCGCAAACATAGTTCACCTTACTCGCCAGATACAGTTCCCTCTTATTTTTGATTCCCAAATTCTCACAACCCCAAAAATTCTTTTATAAAAAAACGAGGAAGAAACGACTGAGAGGAAAATTGCATTTAATCAACATCCTAGACTGGTATTTGAATATCCAATAATAAATGCTATAATTTGTAATATATAATTAATTTAATTTTACAGTTAATGTTTAGTTTTATTTTCGATTATTTAAACAGGCGTTTGGAGATATCCAATCATCGTTAGTTAGTTAGTGACTATAGTGGTATAAAATTTTTGAAATAAGCTGCCATTCTGTCGTATAATAAAGAAAGCCAGATTATTCCTAGAATATTTAACTGTGTATGTAAGAGTACTACTAGAGAAACTACAGTCAAAAATAAAGACTTTCTCTCACTTTTATCGAAAAATCCATGAAAACCATCTAATCAAAAATCAAAAAATCTCTTGGAGTTGCTGTTATAACTGGAAGAATTTTTACAGTAACTGTCCGAAAAGTGTTTCAAGTTAATAACATTTATTTTTAATGCCGTGTTACGTCTACACTACTTCCCTAGCTCTTGCAAAGTGCCGAAATTATTATGATTCTCAAACCAGACAACAATCGATCAACTGCACAGAGTAACTGCGGCTATTGAAAGAGCGTTTGAGGAAAAGAAATACTGCCATGCAGTATTCCTGGATGTCTCACAAGCTATTGATCGGGTTTGGCATTTGGGACTAATCTGTAAGATGAGCAAATTGTTACCGCGTAACTATTGTCAATTGCTGGAGTCATATCTTTTCGAAAGAAAATTTAGAGAATCGCACGAAATGGTGTTCTCGACATTTAAAACTATTTCGACTGGAGTTCCACAAGGTAGCGTCTTACGACTTCTCCTATATCTGCTCTACACTGTTGACAATCCAACCACAATAAAACACTACTTGGAAGTTTTGCTGACGACACAATTATTATGGCAAAAGATATATCTCTGCCTAGGGCAATAGAAAAAATGCAAGTGGCAGTCAACAAAATCTACAAATGGACGAAAGATTGGAAAATTCAACTTAATAACTCCAAGTCTGTCCACGTTAATTTTGCATTAAGGAGAAATAATAAAAACTTAATTATATCACTCAATGGATGCCCGATTCCTCAAGCAGAATCAGCTAAATACCTTGGAATCCATCTTGACGGTAGATTAAATTGGAAACATCACGTTAGACAAAAAGCAAAACACATTAGAACCAAAATAAAACAACTATACTGGTTAATCGGAAGATACTGTCAACTTGTTCTAAAATCAAAGAGGTTGATCTACAATACAATTATAAATCCAAATTGGACCTATGGGGGGGTGCAAATATGGGGTTGCACTAAAAATTCAAATCAACTAGTCACACAACGCTGTCAAAACAAGGTTCTTCGATTGATTACCAATGCCTATTGCTACGTAACCAAGGAAGGACTGCACGATGACCTGGAAATCAAATGGATTTGCGAAGTTATCCAAGATTTCCGCTTGAAACACGAAAGACAATTACCAAATCATACTAACGTCTAAGCAATACAACTGCCGGACAGCGCGCAGGATGTCAGGAGAACCATAAGAACTTATATAAATTATATACCTTTAGTATAAACTATAGCTATAAGTTATTATAATTTTATAATTGAGGAATACATATTGATTTATTTTCTCGTATTTGTCTTACTTGTGAACTAATCCAAGTACATAGGAAAAGCAGTAATAAATTAATTGTAAAATAAGATTGTACTAAGCGTATCTAATAAAAATGTTATATAAAAAAAACCTGGGCAAAAGTTAAAAAATATTTGGCTCATATCATCTAAAAGTCTGTCACCTGTGATATCCAAGGATTTTGAGAAACTACACATCAAGACACTTAAATATAATTTGGTTTGCGTAACAAACACGGAACATTAGAGTAAGTTCACACATTGGCCAATCTAATAAATAAAAAGGACAGAATAAATAAAATATATTTCTCGGCTGCATTCCTCGATATATCGACTTAAAGCTAAATAAACCGAAAAATCTTCTGCCCCATCCGCACTTTCAATATTAAAGTCATATCTCTGAGACATATTTTATTGTAGAACAGGGTGAAGAGTACACTGAACTACATCCAATATATGCAGGTTATATCTCCTGTATACAGCTGATGCAACGACCTCAAACACCACTACTGTGGCAATATATGCTAAAGATAAGGTGATTTTATAATCTCACGAGAATCCTATATCAGCTACAAGGAACCTCCAAGTTCATCTCAACAAAATTAATTTGTGGTAAAAAATATGGCGCATCAACTTGACGTTCACCCTGCATAGAACGATTTGATCTCCGCTAAATCTCAATAATTATGAACTCCCGCAAGCAGATATTGTTAAATATCTGAAAATACATCTGGATCGACGCTTAAACTTGAAGAAACATGTACTAAATAAAGCGTAAGCAACTTGGAGTTAAACTGAACCAGATGTATTTGCTTACAGCCATAAGATATTGATGCCATTGTATAGTATCGAACTCTGGAGTACTACGAGCAAATCCAACATAACCATGCTTTAGAGATTCGAAAATAAAGTGCTACGTGCCATCGTTGGCGCCCCATATTATGGCAATAACAACCAATTTCGGCGCGATACTCCCCTGAACACCATAACAAATGTGATCCGAAGTGTCAATGTAAAATACTCTGAAAGAGTGTCAATTATTTCAAAATACAATTGTACACGCTTCGGCGGTACATATACTAAAATTGGAACGATACAAAGAAGTTTAGCATGGCCCCTGCGCAAGAATGACACGCAAAGTGGTGAAGTGTTCCACATTTGTATTAAATATGCCAGCTCCTTGAGATTTAGACCAAGGCTGTCTCATTACAGACATTGTTTTCCCTCAACAGAGAACAACGTAGAGATTCCATGCAGTTTGTAGTCGCTTATCGCTACCGAGGAAGGACCATAGCGACTGTCGATCTCTCAATGAGAAGTCTACCAAGGGTTAATAAAATCAATTACATCGGTAGGCAGCATCTACATCGGTGATGGCTGAAGGACACTTCAGGCTCCCCGTTCTATCGAGTGTATTGACGACTGAACTATTTGCCATGTGACCGTAGGGCCCTAATCTCAGTACAGATGTGAAAGACAAACGATTAGTTATCGCCTACGATTCAATGAACTCCTTAAAGTGCCTCCAACCATCTCGACCTCTACACCTGCACTTATCCGTCAACTAACCCTAAATTGGAACGGAGCGGCAAAACTATCACCTTTATGTGGCTCCCTTCTCTGGGATCATTGAAAATGAAAGAGCGGATTACTTAGCCAAGAAGAGGGAAGGATCACTTACGAAAAATGTCCTCTTCTGGAGTAGAGATATGAAGCACCACTTTACTAGCATCTTCAGACATCTAGACAAACTCAGATGGGATCTAACAGAAAACAACAAGTTTTGGGAGGTGAAACAAGAGTATTGTCAGGGTCTTAACACCACTAACATCAGCAGACACATCTTAAGCTTACTCTCGCGTCTCAGAATTGGGCACTGCAAACTGACCAATGAGTTTCTCATTAAGGGAAGAAATCCACCCCTATGCGTTGAATGTAGTTCCTCACTGTCTATCAAACACATACTAACCGAATGCCAAAGATAAAACTCGCAAAGACGGTTGGCCAAACCTTGGAATGTCTTAGGCTGGAGAACCTGGACAAGCTAATGAATTTTCTAACCGTAACAGGACTATCACTACTAGAAATATAATAGTGTGCATCTATATAATATCATGCATATTCGCTTACATTTATTGTATCTTGTATCCTTATCACTGCCATGGATTGTGCGACCAATGTACTGAGGCATACATATATTCAGGCATCTGTTTGCTTTTACATATTTTACTTGTTATCTTGCAATATGTACTTTTATCCTACATTTACTCTATAACTTTATATTCCGACAATGTATTTATATCGTTCTTTGCATTCTATACTTGTAATAACATTGTATGGTTTTACTATGTAAATGTTTTATATATTGTATATCTATAAACAGACCCTAAATAGCCTAGAAAGCTGATGGGTCTATAATATATAAATAAATAAAGCACAATTAAATGTGCGCGATGTCAGTGATGTGCGTAGGTTCAAACGTTTACTATCATCCGACCTGATTAAAAGGCATTAAAAAGCATAAAATAGTTTGGAATTAAGAGAATTAGAATTAAATTAATTTAAATATAAGACTAGTTTATAAGTTTGCACAGGAGATCACTTATTATGCTTAAGTGCTCTTCTACATGTCATCACTACATAGTATAAAACAAAGTCGCCTTTTCTGTCCCTATATCCCTATGTGCGCTTAAATCTTTAAAACTACGCAACGGATTTTGATGCGGTTTTTTTCAATAGATAGAGTGATTCAAGAGGAAGGTTTATATGTATAATACATGCATAATATACTAAGGCAACATTGCTAATTTTAGAGGTTTCTAACGTGATGTCGTAAATTAACCTATTTTTTTAGGCTTATTTAGCAATTAGCAAAAACGCTGCCTAACCCTACGAGTTAGATCAAATTAATGTATTACAGTATTGTACACCATAAAAAGGTCTACAAAAAAGTCGTGGTATATGTTTATCTTTTAGGGATAACCCACATTAACCATTTTTATTGTTTACTTTTTACGTGAGAAAATGGCTTATTTACGAAGCTATTTTAAGCAATACGGCATTAATCCTTATCGAATTAAGTACCTTAAATACAGTGTGCAATTAATATAGATCAATATGGTTCCTTACAGCATGTAAATTAAACAAATATTTTCGGAGATATTACAAATTTAAAATTTGTGTTTAAAAATGTGTAATGTAATAAAAATTGTATGAATTTAGATATTCCAAAGATAGCAGGAAATCTTCATAGTAAGTATAGGGGAAGATGAATTGTTTTACTCCAAATTTAATGCGTGCAGGCCAAGAGCAGTAATGAATGAACCAAAAATACTGGATCGATTTTAATCATGTTTTCATTGAGTGACATAGGCATATATATTTTATGCCCGTGCAAAGTCGGAGCGGGCCGCTATGTTTTTATATACAACGTTCATATTTTTTCTGTAGTGTATTTAATTTAGTATCAGCATTGCACCCGTGCGAAGCCGGGGGGGTCGCTAGTTAAAATATAAATCTCAGATAGTCATTGACAGATACTTATTACCCATTGGGCAAGTTGTAGAATATTAAGAGAAAAATAAAAAATAATAATAATACCTGTGACAAAAATAGCTAATTTATTTATAACAACTTCAAAACTTTGTCTATATTTGGGAAACACTTTTGATATTTTTATTCACGAAGTTGATGATGCTTTTCTTTGGTACAAGCCCGCGATTCTGTTTATGTTCGCTGAAATATTATCAAAATCCTTCTACAGTCTTTTTGAATTTATCGAATGTTTACCGATAAAAGTTAAATAATCCCCGATGAGAAAATTGTTCGATATTCGAGTCTTTGTTCTATTGTGTCAGGTTATTATTTTACTTTCATAAATTATAACATGTTGCCGCATCGGACTTGACCCATTCAAATTTTTTTATCGATCGGCCAACGTCGTAGAAAATTAATGGTTCCCTCAGAGCCGTACCAAAAAGGGACGGGCTCACCACCAAAGGAAGCCACATACCACCGCATCAAGCTATCGATCGTGAATTATATAGAGCGACCGGAAGTGGGCAGCAGAGAGGGTTGGGTGAAGTTCCGCGTCTGTTGATGTCCGTGAACGTTTTCGATACGTCTTGCCTCACCCCGGACGGTTCTATCTATCCCCGTATCGCATCGGACCGTCCTGTCCCCTTGTTGGGGGAGACGGTTGCATTGCCCGGCATCTTTCAAGGGACCGTACAAGACGAGGGCTTTGAAATGGGGCCGATAATTCGATTTTCAGTTTTCCGGCTCCATTTGCTACACAAGAAAAATAAGCGAGGAGAGTAGACTTCGATAATTGGGGTGTGGAGTTTGAAAAGGGTTGTTGTGCAGTATTTACCATTTCGTTTCGCTTGAGGAGTTCAATATGTAATAGGTTCAATTTGTAGACGTATTGACAGGATGAAAGTTTCACGGGGACCTTGGTTTCGGATTCATTCCTTTGACAAGGGCGCAATTTCGATGAATTTGTAAAATATCTTTTGAGGTTGCGGCTATATAGTGTGAGGTAATACACTACAGGTTTATTATTCACATAAGGCTGAAGGAATTCTAGATTCGATGAAATTCAGTACGACACAGAAATATGATTGTTTTGATTAATATTATCTTAGAATAACGGCTTACAAAATACCCAGAAAATGTTATCCCAGAAGATGAATACACGCGGAGTGCTAACAGTGCTAACCCCGAACCCCGACTTTGGATCATTTAGTCACTAACATCGTTCAGTTCAGACGTGTCACCATCGACTGCCCAAGAGTATCTTCAGGTAACACAGCACCACTCGCTGTTATCTATTATATTTGTATTTACTTAATATTTTATAACGTCAATAAATAACGGTATAGCTTCCACGTACCTATGATTTTGCAACCTTATTTCATGCTTAAAATTGAAATATTGGATCACTTCGTATATACATAGACACACAAAATGGAAACTTAAAAGTGTCCATCCAACAATATTCTCACTGTGCGTCTAACAGGTCAATTGAAAAGTCCAGGCCTACCACAGCAAAACACATTTTTTGGCAACATTAGTTTTTTTTTTATTAAACATAATTCCCTTTAAGATTGATACACTGATTATAGCGACCCTCCTACTTTTCGATACCATTTTTGTAGTACGATTTGTCCCTTGCTTCAAAATAGGCCTCAGTTTCGTCCATCACCTCTTTATTCGACGAAAATTTCTTTCCAGCGATCATTCTTTTGAGATTTAAGAACATAATATAGTCGCTGGAGGCCAGATCTGGAGAATACGGTGGATGAGGAAGCAATTCGAAGTCCAATTCATGGATTTCGTAATCGTTTTCACTGACTTGTAAACTGTGAAGTGAAGAACACTAGTGAAGATGACGATGATTTTATTATTTGTGTGAACAGGGACAGTGATCAACTAAAAATGGATATAGACTTAGTCAGACGATAAGAGCATAATGTTTGCCATTCATACAATATAACGCAAGTTTGTGCTCATCAGGTCTTGCAGAAAGATTGTACCTTAACAGGCTCTATTCATTCCCCAACAAAAGGCTGTTTGTCTGTTATTACGTTCAAATTGTCACTCAATAATTCGGTCACAAACGTTGATGAAAGATATTTAAATCTGCTTTATGTGGATAAGTATTGGTATTGTTTAGTTTAAGAGATAAAATGGCGGTTTGAATAGATAAGAAACGAAATTAAAGAAGGAAACCCCAAAAATATCCATAAAACACAACCACGTCTAAATCATCAGCCCCAGGAGAATCAGTTCTTCAAGCCGCCCCCTTGCTTTTCCCCTTTCGTCATCGCTAATTGATGTTTAATAACCGACATTGAATATCTAAATGGAATTATTCGCTTTATTTGAAGTTTCCCATTAACTTTAATTACCACTGGTGGATTTTGGTAAAGGGGCCATAATTATATTTACCATTTTACTGCTAGGGATATTGAAAATAGTAATGCTCCAAGAATAAATTTGGTAATAATTACGTGTTAGGAGAGTTTTTACTACTATTTTTGTCGATAACAGTTAGGTGACTGACGCGTGATTTATTTTGAAATCGTTTTTTCCTAATAGATGATTTTTTAGGGTAAACTGATATGGCTCGGTGAATGGACGTAAAACGAAATGAAACAGTGGTGTTTACATTATGTGACCATTATTTATTGAAGTAATATAAAAATGTGGAAAATACAAAATAGATAAAACGGAGGGCAGCGGTGTTACCTGGAGACGAGGCTTGGGCAGTCGATGGTGGCACGTCTAAACCAAACGATAGTCGGTTACTGAATTAATCGAAATACCCTACAATAACATCCCAGATAAACGTCTCGGGGTTGCCAGCTATTCGTTATCGGGCTCTAGTTGCAGCTGCTAGCACCCCGCCCGTGTTCAACATCTGAGATTATATTTCTGGGTATTTTGTAGACCGTTATTCTACTATGCAAAATTCGACATGCCTCAAGGTCACTACAGTTTTGAAGTTGTATATCTCCATTGATACTAATTTAATGAAACTACATTATAGCGCCTTTTAATGTTCACAGTACCATCACAAGTGACTTACAAGTGAAGTGAGAGGTTTTTTAAATTAATTACATCTAATTAGGTATGCTTAGTACAATCTTACTTGTATAAAACTAAACTACTTAAGCTAAAGTTAAGAATACACTAATGCATTATACAAATTTGTGTGGTTTCATTCGCTTCAATATTCTGATTTTCTGCGTGTTATCCAGTAGCTGTATTGCTTCCACATTACTGTAATTTCAACCTTATTTCATGTTTTAAGGCGAAATCTTATATCGTGCAGTCTTTCGTTGGTTAACTAGGGACAAGTATTGGTAATTAATCATAGAACTTTTTTTTGGGTGCGTTGAATTGTTAGTTGGTTTGATATTTTAGTTCAATCTTTTATTTGCATCCCGTAATATTTTTTCTCATATAGCAGAACAAGCGTCGCCTAATTATAATTTTTCTCATTACATTACCGTTGGTCTAGATGTTGTACACAATTAATTGTTTTAAAAAAGATATATGACATAATATCCCAATGAGGATATTCGTTACATTTAGTTTTGTGTAAATACTTTTTAAAGATTCTAATGTGGGCTCGGCAACTGCCGATTTCGATATTTAACATGTAGTCATACTTTTATTTCTGAAAATGTCATGTTAATTCAACAATCGATGTAGATTTCAAAATGTAGATATAAAACTTATTATCAGGTCGGTCTGAAATAGACGTTCCTGTTCGAAAGCTTGATATAGGAGATCATAGCAGAATTCCTGACGTTTATCATTGTTTACTTTTAAAAACCGTCTCTGCGCTTGAGCAGAATGTTTTGTAAAATAATGAGTTTTATTTGAACCTTCTTATCCTGGAGAGCAACACTCTTATTATGTTTTTACATTTAAAGAAATAATAATAATCTCAGATACAGTGAAAATAACATAATAACAAAAAATGTCCTAAAGTATTTTACACATTACTACTAGAATTAAATCCATATATTATTTAGTTAGCCCTAACCCTCAAAAGATGCGTGTATAAATTTGACAGCTGTCCGATCATCAGATTGTGAATTATAGCATCTTTAGTGAAGCAACTTTTGTTATTGTGGAAAAAAAATGATAAAAAGGAATTTCGCGTGTTGATAAAATATTGCTTTTTGAAGGGAAAAAATACAATTGAAGCAAAAATTGGCTTGACGCCGAGTTTACGAACACTGCCCCAGGAAATTCAACCATCAAGGTATGCCAAGTGTAGACGTGGTGAAATGAGCACCGAAGACGGCGAACGTAGTGGAGGCCCAAAAGAAGCTGTTACCGACGAAAACATTTAAAAAATCCACACAATGATTTTGAATGACCGTAAATTGAAACTGAATGAAATAGCAGACATTCTAAAGATATCAACTGAACGTACTCTGTGTATAGTGGGTGCCGCAGCGCGAGCTCACTTTTGACCAAAAACAACGACGAGTTGATGATTCAGAGCAGTGTTTGAAAATGATCAAGCGTAATAAACCCGAGTGTTTGCGTCGATATGTGACAATTGATGAAACATGGCTCCATCAGTTCACTCCTACTCAAGCCTAATTGACAGTCATCCGAGTGGACTGCACACGATGAACCCGCTCCAAAGCGTGGGAAACCCAACAGTCCTGGCAAGGTTATGGCGTTTGTATTTTGGGATGCGCACGGAATAGTTTTCATTGACTACTTTGAAAAAGGAAGGACCATCAACAGCGACTATTACATAGCGTTATTGGACCGTTTGAAGGGCGAAATAGTCGAAAAACGGCCTCATCTGAAGAAAAAGAGAACGCTTTGCTTCACCAAAACAATATACAGTGTCAAAAATCCATGAAATGGGCTTCGAAATGCTTCCTCATCCACCGTATTCTCCCGATCTCTGGACCCCAGCGACTATTTCCTATTCTCAGATATCAAAAGAATGCTCGCTGGGAAGAAATTTTCGTCGAATGAAGAGGCGATCGCCGAAACCGAGGCCTATTTTGAACCACAGGACAAATCGTACTACAAACATGGTATCGAAAATTTGGAGGGTCGCTATAATCAGTGTATCACCCTTGAAGGGAATTATGTTGAATAAAAAAAAATAATTTTGACTAAAAAATGTGTCTTACTATGGTAGACCGGGACTTTTTAATTGACCTGTTAGTGAAAACATACTTGGAAACATTAAAATGGGAAATGTTACCCCACCATTCCAGTATACGCCTGAGTTAATATAATATTATAATACACATAATTAGACATTTGTGTAGATACACATAATTAGACATTCACACAGTGAAAGTAGCGGCTATCCATGGACCATACTTTGAATAAAATACATTGTGAATTTTCACAATCAAGTGTCAAATTTAAAAAAAATTGAAACTAATTTAAGGCCTAATAGACAAAACAAAAAGCCTGAAATGTTATTAGAAGCCAGAACATTTTTATAAAAGATTTCCAAAATCAACAATAGTTTAGGCACATTTGTTAACAAACTTTCGTAGAGTAAAAAGTGTGTGGAAAGGAAAACAAAACTCCGCTGCATTTATTGAGTCAAAAAGTAACAAAATCCCCCGAGAGACAAAAGAAACTCTTCCTTACCGGAGCCCGTTTTCCGATACTGCGCTGTTGCCGCGCCGCATCGCACGCTTTCGCAATCGATCTCAACGAATTTCCATGAGAGACACGCGAAACGCATCACGCCAGCCCGCTCGATATTAATAAAACATTCGATTTTTCGCTTTGAATATCATCGTCTTCGGTTATTCGATCTGGAGATTCGCCGGCAGTGACGTAGCCCCGTGCCTCTTTTGTTCAAGGCTGAGACGCGATGGGTGGTACCCGTGACAACGATCGATTTCGTGTCCCGTTTCGCGATCGGAGCTTCGAAATACAATGTGCGTCGGTACTGTTACATCAAACAAACGGCCGAACAAAAAATCAGAGTAACCGTTGGTAGACAACAAAACCTCCGTCTCGATTAAAATGCTAATAACCTTTGTTGCGACACGGGCAGAAGAAAATAACACGAATCTGATTGCTTTCTTCGAAATAAAATTGCAGCATAATAGTTAAAATAATTGGGAAATTCTATCACAAATATTATGAAAAAAAAAAAAGTGAATATTTTAGACATAGCACATGGGCTAAAAAGTCTCTGGCCTAACATATATGTGGCGCTAGTTTTATTGCATTCACCGAATTTGAGTTAGTTCTAACTTTCAAAAGAAAGCTATTAAAATTTCATAATATTCTACTCATAAGTTTTTGAGTTATTGTTCTAAGAGTGAGACTACGGTTGTTATTTTCAAAACAATTTTATGTTTTAATTTTGCACTGCTTCTTGATGTGAAAAAAATACCGTTCAAGCGAAACAATGGCTTGAAAAGTGTTATAAGGATTCCGCTCTATCAGAAACAACACGAAAACGTTAGTTTGCTGACTTCAAACGTGGTCGTAGACACCGACGATGCAAAACTCAGTGGAGGTCCAAATGTGGTGGTAAACACCAGAACACATAAAAAAATCCACAAAATCGTTTTGAATGATCGAAAAGTGAAGTTGCGTGAGTTAGCTAACATCGTAAAGATATCAAATGAACGTGTTGGTTTTATATTGCGTGGAGCATTTAACTATGAGGAATCTCTGTACAAAGTGGGTACTGCGTTTGCTCACTGTTGACCAAAAACAAGAACGTGTTGATGATTCTGAGCAATGTTTGGCCATATTTAAACGTAGCAAACCGAAATTTTTTAGTCGATTTGTGACAATAGGTGAAACACGGATCCATTACATCACTCCGGAATCAAAACGATCGTCATCTGAGTGGACAGAAATTGGTGACAGCCCTATTTTGAGGCAAAAAATAAAGCGCCTTTTCAGCACATGTGTTATCATGATTGTAATAGATATCACTGATGATAATTTAATTTATTAGCGTTCAGGAAAAGTATTTATTTCTCGACCAAAACAATGCTGTTGGTGCCGCAGAACTCGCCAGATTTTATCGCAACAGCCCTAACCTCAAATAGCGATAATTTCTTATTCTTCAGATCATTTTTATGATATTAATCCATCTCGATTTCGAAGATGCTCGCTAAATCTTCTATTTAAAGGGTCGATTTCGCCACATAAACCTTTGATAAATGCATTCATCTCTCATTCGACAGACATCTACACGCCAATGTATAAAGTTGGGAAAATGTATAATTTGCCTTTAAAAGACCTCAAGCTTACAAATGTCGAAATTTAACTGTATCCAAGTTTCGGAGAAATACATAAAGATTGGCAAAATAAGTATTCGAATGAGATATGTTCTAGACTGATTGTAATATTGCCTCTCCTTATTAGAGAAGGTAGAAGAAGTTCAGCAGTAGATATCACTTTCTTCCGCTGTAATACTGATTCCAAGTACTTGGAGTCGCGCACTTGCTCTTACTGAAATCCGTTGAGATTTATAACCGAAGGCAAATCAGTTCAAGCCGTCGGTTATCAATACATTGGTATTTACTTCATTAATTATCAAGCCGTATGACTATAAAACGAACAATAACATGAAGAATGTTCGAACTCCCAACATCTCTATCAATGAATATAACGCTTCATCAGTCGGTCAAGAAATTTGTAGCATCATATTTCGATGCAACAAAATAGCTAAGAATTGAATGAACTAAGTTCAAAATAAAAAAAAATAGCCAAAATGCACAAATAACGCATCTTAAAAAGAATTTTTGCTGAAAATTATATCAGATCTTCCTAAAACAATTTTTTGTATTATTTAGAATCACTGCTGCTTTAGACACAGGACAATCTTGAATCGACACTTATACGACGCTTTAAATGAAGCACTTATATCAGTTTTTATATTAAAAATAATGGAACAATTTTGACAACTAAGAATTTGAAATTGTTTAAAACCAATGGAGAAATTGAAACTAAAAATATCCAATGGAATATTGCTGAACTAATATGCACGATATCATAACAGTTTATGATAACTAAAGTCTGAATAACTGTAGCATAAATTCCGCCAATTTTAAAGTTTCAGATATGCCATGAAAAAATACAATGATCGAAAATCTCTATAAAATTTAGAATTAAAAAAAAGAACGGTTATATATGTAAATATATTGTTACATAACTGGACCACTGCCTGGTACCGCCTACTCCCTCTCCGTAGCCCTTGACATCGGTTACAAAAGGACGTTTTAGGAACATCGAAGATATATTCCCCAATACCTCTTATACAGTTAACATCTCTCTTATAATAATAACACTCCTCTTCATAGTTACGTGTTTATTGTATTATTCATTGTCTTACTTAATATATCTCATTAATTCATTGATACAAGAGTAAATAGTATTAAAGTTTTAATATAGAAAGCGTAGAACTGAACCAAGTAAAGTTCTAAAGAGTTTTATCAGATCCCTTTTCCATTATATCTTCTTCCTAACTTAAATATCAATATTCAAAGCAACATATAATAAAGAACTTTTTCTATTTTTGATTGAATTACAGGTTTCTAGTTGCAGTACAGGATAGGATACCTTACATCACCTCAAATGATACAGACCCCCCTATAAACATACTAGGGCAGTTTGATGACTCAGCAATTAGTTACTACCTTTAAATGCATCACTATATTTCCCTCAACTCCTTAGACTACAAAGTGGACAAGATGTAGTAAATGATTCGTCCGTTCTGCGCATGCACATTACGATATTCTATACCTAATTATGTTTATTATTTCCTAATTCGGATCCTTATTAATTTCTTATATATATGTATATATATATATATATATATATATATATATATATATATATACATATATATATTTATGAAATTCATAAAAACATAACAAACACTCGTTTTTTATTGGTAATCGATGAAATGAACAAATTACAGCGAAACCGAGACGACAAATTGAGTTTATATTAGTACCAGTAAGTATCTGTTACAATACTATTACTATTATTATTATCGGAATTGAATCAATTTGATATCATAACTAGAATTAAATTATGAATAAAAATCAACAAAATTACCAGGAAAAAATGTAAAATGTAACTCGTTATCCCTTTGGTAAGATATATGTTAAATTTGTTATTAAATTATATGGATTACTGTAAAATGTTATATGTTTGTTATATAGCATGTAAATTTGATAACAATATGTAATAAATGAGTACTGATGATACTGTATACATATACACATTGATAATAGTGTGTATATTTGTAAGTATGACAAGGGCATACATATTACTAGATGAAAACTAAAATTACAAGAAAAGAATACAGACATATAAATTTTAGGACATTTAGGTAGTGTGAAACAAACTTATGCAAAAGAAATTTGAATAAATACTATGTGAATATACATAATTCAATAAATCGGTGATGCTACTTAAATACTGAAATATACCGTATTAAACATCAAATTTATTTTGTTTCGTCCATTTTCATTAATGTTTTCAATACCTCAGTTACAAAATTTTGTTTATATTATTTTAAGTTATTTCGTGAAGAAGAAATGCATATTAGTAAACTTGAGCAACATAATAAATATCGGTTGATACAAATTTAGTTTTTTTGACTCATTTTACTTTCTCATCGAAATACGAACCTGCAAACAATGAAAACGTCATACGCAAGCGCTCACCTAACCAACCATATACTACATCTTATTCCCTTCGCTGTAGTCTCAACTGCTTAAAGTAAACTGTATCATTTAATTTGTGTTAACAAGACAGAAGTGTGTGACATAAACCACTGATTAAGTATTATTCTGTACGCTCAAAAATCACAGAAACCTAGAAAAGGCTTAATAAATAACATGGGAATTTTGCGAAGTAGTTTAAGAAACGAAGAAGTGGTTTAGTAAGCACAAGGTAATGTAAGCACACCAGATACCACCACCACCACCTCGATGGAATAATTTTGGATGGTAATGAAGAATGAAGGTAGGCCTATAGGTATATAGGATATAGGATATAGGATATAGGATATAGGATATATATATATATATATATATATATATATATATATATATATATATATATATATATATATATATATTCTATCTTTATTCTAGTTAAAAAGAAACACAATGCTGTCTGATTAGTTTGAACGCATAAACAAATAAGCCTATCAGAGTCGTCGGTGTTGTCAGACGTATGCAAAATTCTTGAAAGCAATAGTGATAAGAGGTTATATCTCCATAAACTATTGTGGCTGTATATTAACTGTAGTTTCTAAATATGCTATAATGTTAAAATAAAGTATATTTGATGACATTTTTATATAATTATTTTATTTAAATTAGCATTTTGTTGTATGTCAAAGCCAGGCTGAACTAAAACTCAGAGTTGATGCGGCGAACATTGCGACGTTTTGACGTCATAAATTTAAATGACGTACGTACAAAATAACTTTGAATAGACTATAGTTACATAATTCAATAGATTCCAGCTAAATTACATAAGAAAATATCAGAAAAGGTGTTATAAAAGTAATAGTTAAAAAGCTCTATAATCAACTTTATCAACTATAATCAACCCCTAGGTCTTTTCATCCTAGTTAATTGGACTATAATGAAATTATTGGTTCTATCTACAGTCTTTGGTTGGTTTCAATTTCCTTTTTAATTAGAAATATCCTCACATTATACATTATATACATACGAGTATTAGCTTTTATTTTTACTAGAATTTCAACATTTATTGTGAAAAATCGATACAATGTATTTTACTGTACGGTCCATCGATAGCCGCTCACATTATACATTATATACATACGAGTATTAGCTTTTATTTTTACTAGAATTTCAACATTTATTGTGAAAAATCGGTACAATGTATTTTATTGTACGGTCCATCGATAACCGCTAATTGCGTCCATCCTTCAGGAAATTTACGGACTCCATCTCGAAAGAACGATGCTCCTTTGATACTTTTTACGAATCGACACACTTTTTGGTCAGATAGGTCAGGACTCATATGTCGGAACAAGTAGTAATCGGAAGGAGTAAGGCCTAGAGAACCTTGATGCACGACACATTTTTTTGACACATACTTTTTGCCGTTACAAAATATCCAAGCTTGTGTATCATTCCTATGTTCTCCAAGTGATTTTAAATGGTTCCTTGTGTTACTCCCAACAATTCCGCATATTTTGCTTGCGTTTTACAGAGATCATCATCGAATAAAGTCTTCAAAATCCTCGTATTCAGATCTTTTGGCTGCTCAGAACGATATTTGCTCCGGAGTCAATTTTAAAACGTCGAAATCAGTAATAAGTTAAAATCGATGGAGCATGGTTGCTATAATCTTTACACAGTATTCGGTAACTTTAACTATCCATTAGATACAAATTCAGAAAGTTTCAATAAAATAAAATGCTTTGTTCATACATCAACAAAATGGCAAATACTAAAAGTGAGGCTTTCATCATGAAGTTGGTTACAAATGTAGAAGATGCCATTTAACCACCATCTATTGTAAACTTGACATGTGTGGTTTGAAATTTTTGATTACAAAGCACAGCTGCAAGGATTGCTATTTATATGTTTCGCCTATTAATGATGGAAATTAATTTATCGTTTTTCAAAATATTCTTCAGGAAAAACAAACTGCACTTTACATGTATTCGTACCAATCAAACGCTTCTTTGAATGTCGAAATTATCGCTAACATGTGATTTGCTGTTAACTCTCAAGAACAAAAAAAAAAAACATTAGGTTCCAAATAAAGACTGTACGAAGGATACCATATTACTGAACAATATCATGACCACCTTTGGCGGACATGTGGGTGGCATTATCTACATCAATCAGAAAAGATAAAATAATCAGCATTGAATAAGTTGTTACCATATCCAGACTGCATCTATCACCAGATTTTGTAGAAGTGAATCGGTACTTTTGACATAAACACAAGGACGAAAAATTCAATGTCGTACAAACAGTATTAAAGACAAAACAGAATTTAATAACATAACATAATATAAGAAATATTTTTTTTTTAAATAGCAATTTAGAATGTTCAATTTCAACAAATAAGTTTGGTAATGTAATAAGACAAAAACTCTTTTATTTCTAATTGAATAAATCTATTTATAAAACAAATGTAAAGTCATTGTTTCCAATTTAGTCGCGATCCATCGTTTTCGGTGCAATAACGAGCAAAAAACTATCGCAACAGAAATAGGTTTAAAATTTAATAACAGATTCGTAACAATTGTTTCTAAGTCGAAAACGCTATGTGTAGGTTTAATAGTACGTCTGCTTTTAGTAGAAATAACACATTGGATGGTCGTTTTTCACTCAAGCAAAGTCACAATTGCAAATGCATTATTAAAATAAATAAAACTAATGTCAATGCGTATTGCCGGTATTAGGAACATTAACGTAATGTACCGTAAGGTCATTCAATTATAACTTAAGACATATATATTAAAGTTCACTGCTGCCAGTAATATCTAAGGTTTTTGAAAAACTCCTGTTGAAAAGAATAAAACCTAATACCAACACAATAGTTTGAGTTTATTAACAAGCATTCAACAATTGACCTTGTGTACAGAATAACAGATGTTATTGAAAAAGCCTACGAAAGTAAAAAAGTATGCTCAGCTATATTCTTAGATGTAGCACAAGCCTTCGATAAGGTTTGGCATGAAGGCCTTGTTCATAAACTACAGAAAATGCTACCAAAACAACACACCGAACTATTAAAATCATACATTACAACCAGAATGTTTAGAGTCAAACAAGAAGAAGCTTACTTTACAATAAAAGAAGCTAAAGCAGGTGTACAGCAAAGAAGTGTACTGGGACCAATGCTCAATCTACTCTACACTTGTGATATACCACAACTGGAGAATATTACAATTATTCCATATAGCAACAACGCTAAATATCTCAGATCATCTGTATCAACTGTAATTGAAATATAGCTAAATGTATTGGCTAATTGGTACAAAATCACAATTATCAGTACATAGTAAGTTGCTATTATATAAGCAAATACTCTGAGACCTATATGGTCATACGGAATTCAATTATGGGGATGTTCTGCAAAGAGTAACAAACAACAAATTTCTCAGAACAAAGTCCTGAGAGGGCGGGCAAATTGTGGGCGCACCGAAATACTATAGAACTGATTACCTACATCGAGACCTTTAGATACCCACAGTTAGTCAAGAAATCAAGAGAACTGCAAGGGGGCGAAAGACTCCATTCTCATGAGAATATTGAAGTATTGAAGCTTTTGGATACCGCCAGAATAGGACACGGACTCAAAAGAATAAAATCACCTGATCTTGTATAGTGTTGTGTAGTGAGGTGCATATAATAAAAAATACAGCAGTGACATATATAAATATTATTTCGCCAGACACTGAGATATGGCCGATGGGTCCTCCTAGTTATATAACTAGATTTAAGTTATCATAAAGATAAATTGTATGTTAGTTGGAAACGACTAGTAACAATATAATACTTAAATAATAATTATAATATATATATTAAAGTCTCCTTTTACCAACTACTAGGCCTAAAGTTCAACGTGGGCTCCGATCCACGGTAATCAGCATTAAGCCTACCGACTGGCGAGTGACCAACTTTAGAAATCATCCCAGAAGTCATCCGGTCTTACCCAGCCTGGTTACTGGCGTGACTGGGATCATTTTCCCTGTCGGATTTTACACTCTTGCCTAAATTTTTTAACCTTACCGAAATAAGCATGGGACTATAGAACAAGTACACAGACTTGTAAACAAAATAAACGCTGACCTAAATGCCAAAAGATATTGTTCGGCTGCTTTTCTAGACATATCTCAAGCTTTTGACAAAGTATGGCATACGGGCTTGAAGGTTAAACTAAAGAAACTTCTCCCTCATCCGGACTATCAGTTACTAAAATCGTATCTCACTGATAGACATTTTATTGTAAATCAAGGCGATGAACATACCGAATTAAATCCCATATATTCAGGAGTTCCGCAAGGTAGTGTACTGGGTCCAGTACTGTATCTTCTGTATACGGCTGATCTGTCAACCACAAAAATAACTACTGTGGCAACATATGCAGACGATACAGCAATCTTAGCATCCCATGAAGATCCAGTCACAGCATCAATAAACCTACAAACCCACCTGGAGCATATACAATTATGGTTAAAGACATGGCGCATTAAAGCCTATGAATCAAAATCCACGCATATAACGTTTACCCTGCGTAGAAGAACATGTCCGCCAGTGAATATCAATCATCGTCAACTCCCCCAAGCAGAGCATGTTAAATATCTTGGTATGCATTTAGAACGACGCCTAATCTGGAAGAAGCACATACTCTCTAAACGGAAACAACTGGGACTAAAATTATATCAAATGTATTGGCTCATCGGGCGCAAATCCAAGTTATCATTAGATAACAAGGTATTGCTGTATGAGTCTGTACTCAAGCCCATTTGGGCATATGGAATCCAACTATGGGGTACCGCTAGCAAATCTAATATATCCATCATTCAACGGTTCCAAAATAAGGTGTTGCGTGCCATTGTTGATGCTCCGTACTATATTTCAAATAAAGTGATACAACGCGATATTCCTCTAGAACCTATAACGTGTGTAATTCAACGTGTTTGTGTGAAGTACATCGAAAGAGTGTCAGTGCATCTCAATGTACTCGCTAATCAGCTAACTATGCGACGTGATAGTGAAGTGCGTAGACTAAAACATTTAACACCACCTGATCTGATTACTGGACATATATAGACTTTAGAATAAGACTAATTAATTAAGATAATATTTTATATAGAAGATTGCTTAATGAAGTGATTTTCTACATTCCATGTATATATAATAAGGACATAAGAAATACTTATTGCCAATAGGGCAGATTGTGGACTCACGAAGAGTAATAACAAAAAAAAACATTTTTCAAGAGTCAAAAGTATTCATGACATGTTCTTCTACCAATAGTAACTTCACAGAAAGCTCTTGAAAGGCGCTGGATGAGACGCTATAGCAGGTTATAGTGGAAACACAAACATGTCAATGTTCATGTCGATTTTGATGTAAAGTTGGCAGATGTAAAAGTTTATTTCATCATTTCTATTTTGTATTTATATAGTTTAACGCCATCATGGACAACAAAAAGGCGGAACCAACAGACGAAGTAAATACACAAATAAACGAAACATGGCGCCGCATCTTAATCAGTATCTTATATAAGCTAGACATAATACATTATATCCGTTTAATATTGGTTTAAATGAATTATGAAATTCAAATATAATACGGAACTAAGTCAGAATATAAAGTAAGCTTCACGTCGTTTGCGTTACTTAAGGCAGGTAACTTATTAAATAATATATAAACGTAAATCGAAACAGTAGAGCTAACAAAACAGACCGTGATACGTCTATTATTGACTTTAATTTTATATATATTTCGCAAGATGTATATTTCTGACTCAGCGCTTATTATTGCTAAACAGTAAGTATATTTTGTTCGACTTATGTCACATACTAATATTATATATATATAGCACATCACACAATTGAATCTATTTAAATGGGTTTGAGCAACATTCTCGTAATTTCCAGAATGCAAAATATTATTTAATTAAATTCTCAAAATAAAGCCTATATGGCCTTGTAAGAGGGATGTAAGTATAGGTTTGCTCCGAAATGAAAAATGCTTTGCTAAAGACTAGTAAAATTCGATCAATTACTAATGTTTATCGCTACGCAATCAATGAGCTATTACATCGAAATCAACTGTATTTACGACGATTTCGTCTTAAAATATAAGGCAAGGTTATAATGTAAAAGCCAGTTTTGTTTATATTTTCTGAATATTATTTTCCTTAAAATACAAAGGCATGTACCATTCAACGAAATCATAAATCGTTCCAAATATATGTGGTACTTAGGTTTCCCTCTGATAATTCGATAATATGGACCTTTTAATTTTGGGTTGTTAATGTTTTTTTTTTAATAATTTCAAAAAAAGACATTGAACCGAATTAAAAAAATAAATAAGGAACTCATTAACAATAAAAAAATAATCAAACTAACATTTTTAATGCAAAAAGAACCTTTACTTATATACTACATGTTTTTTATATTCTACTATATACGTACAATTTAGCTTAATACCTACCTAAGGGTATTTGTATAGTTACAATATTATTTCAATTACTACCAACTGAACAATTTGAAGTCGGTACAAGCAACAAATTAGATTTGTTTTGTTCGTAATTTAATTTTTGTATATGTCACAAAATAATATTATTATTTTTGTATTGTTTGGGCTCGGCACTGACTTGAAACTGATTTAATGACAATTTTATGAATGCCAAAACTCCACTAAAGGTGGATCCTGCCGGCTCTTAATGACAGCATATCTAGTGTGTTTGCTTTCGGTTTTTTCCCTTGTACGCATTGGACGTTTATCATACTCTGAGTTAGGAGAAGTGAGTGCACAATTGCATCATATTGCTATCAGTTATCGTTATTGTCCGTTGTCTGTTATTGACTACTATGGACTAAGATTGTTGTTAACCATCCTAGTTATTCCATCATTGTTATTAACTACAATTGAAATTGTCTGTTATTGATATTATCTATTCTCAGAACTTCGTCAGTGTATTTATTTATCGATAGTATTATTTAACAGTACTATTACTTCATAAGTACTACTTTTAGCTGTCAATATATTACTGTCAGTACCGTTATATTTCAATGTTACCTGACATTAGAAATATTTGTCGTGATAATCACCGATCCACGTTATATTTCAAGTATATATTTAATTTCAATCTTGTCATTGAAAATTGGTTGCTCAGGTAGGTTTTCATTATGTTTTCAAAACTGTCACCCGACCACCTCGACATCAACATTTCATTTAAACTGTAAGTAGTTGCTATATCATTTATTTTGATACCTGTTTTATTTACATAAGATGTTAAAATGTTTTGTATTCTTTTCTTAAATATAATTTTTATTCGACGCCCTGGGTCTAAAATTAGCCCTACACTAAATCATAGCAACGTGAAAGCAATACACCTATTAGGCAATACGCACAAACTCGGAAGATTGAAGTGAATCGAACCACACGAACTTGGTGTAGTGAATATCAATATCTTATCTTTGAGTTAAGCATTCTAATGTAATTTTAATTTTGAAATAAATTGTTGATGCAAGTACAACAAATTAATTTGTAAATTAAGATTGTATTTTAAAGAAATACAGTCCTATCAACAGAGTAATCAAGCTTCTCTGTCATATCACACCGTACGCAACATTCTATTTGAATCACCCTATATACGGTCGTAATGACCAAGTCGTGTAAAACGACACAACACAAATATTGGCCGAACGTTTATAAATCAGCATAGCCTACTTGGTTACAGAACCAGTATGCGGAATAGCCTGCGACTGTTATTGTTCGTACCTTTTTCCTGGTTACCTTTATTCCAAGTAGGCTGTGAACATTGAAAACTGTCGATTTATACTAGGACATAAAGTTTCTTGTTTTATAATGTTTTAAAATTTTATTTATTCACGACAAATATTTTAATATTTAATATATTAATTTTACAAATACGTTTCATCGTTTAGACAAAGGTTTGTTAATAAGAATTGATTATTTGTAAAATTACGCAATATCTCCTTATCCACCGTATTCACCCGACATTCCTCTTTCTGGTTACTACCTACTTCGAACGAAATCATATAAATTGCCTGAATATCATCTGGTGTAATATGAAAATACCAAAACTTGAGTTAATACTATCGAAAACATATTCACGATATTTGGAATAAAACAAAAGATTTCGCTTTTTCGAAAATATAATAAAAATACTGTAAATATGGATTAAACTTCAATAAAAAGAAAGAAGAAGAGGCATCAATACTGAATACTCAACTGAAATAGTATAATATGAAAACTTGAATGTATATATTACACGAGATAAATTACAAGGAGAATGCCAAAAAAATCAGTATCAAATTTAAATAAAAATGTAACCCTGTTCTATATTAATATAGTAACACTATCCAGACCTTCAACAAGGAAAATGGTAAACGTTTACCATCAGTCTAAACATTTAACAAGCGAAAATAAGATAAAACGGCAGACTTCCACACTTACATAAACATGGAAGCTCTTCAGTTGTAGGCGTAGCATTCAAGGGCTAAAGATACAAGGAAAGCAAAATAGTGTTAGGAATTTAATTTTTATTTTGCGTCATATTCCTGAAGTGCAAATAACATAAAATATTTTCAAGAATAAAAATTGAACCGACTTCAAAAAATAAATAAGAAACTCACTAAAAATTAACAAATAATCAAATTTTTAACAAAAAAAAACATTTCAAAATAAAATATGGACATAATAATAGTTGTAATAACTAAATAAAAACAAATAAAAACCTTATTTAACCATAATCTACTACACTTATTTTATATTCTACTATATACACACAATTTAGCTTAATACCTTCCTAAACTTATTTGTCTATTTACAATATTATTTTAACTACTACCAATTGAATACTTTGAAGTCGGTGCCGAACACAAACCGTTATATTAATTTAGATTTGTTTTGTTGGTAATTTCATTTTTTGTATATGTTAAAAAATTATATTTTGAGACCTTCAGATTACAACCGTCATAGAAAATATTAGAGATTCGCAACAAGACATGAGAAAAGGCTCTACTCATGGGAATAGCTCGGTACTGAAGTACACTAAATTATAAAAACACTATAAAGTGTTACTGTTTTTTTTTTATTAGAGACTAATTAAGTAAAAGTTAGTCCACAACGACTAGTAATAATCTTTTAATGAATTTAAAAGGAATATTTTGTCCTTTGTGTATGGATTTTATATATCAAATATATTTAAATTAGTGTTGGAAACAATCGACTGACATCGACTATCGACTGTTCAGTAATTGGCTACTTTATACTATCGACTATTTCAGTCGCTATTTATGGTTCGACTGTTTTACTAGTAACTGTTTTCATTCGTTTACTTTTAGTTACTATTTTCGGTTCTACTAGTTCATTCAACTGATTTTTAACGTTCTGGCCTTCCGTCCTAGCCGCGGCCTTGAAAGTAATGCACCGAATTTATGCTTATATAGATTTATATATGTAATATATGTGGTTTTATATTTTTTTTGTAGTTTGCTTGTGAATAACTATATATTGTAAATTAATATAGCAGCATTTTGGAACGCTAGTTTTCGAGAGCAAAAAAATTTAATTGTAAATGATAAATAGTAAGATACTTTTGACTGGCATAATAGGTAATACTTTGGACTGTTATAATAGGTAATATTTTTTTTGATAACCTTCACGATTGTTGTCCAAGCCTCTTTTTTGTCGAAACTTTTTTCCTAAAATCTTGAAAACTAAAATTAGGTTCCAAAAGTTTCAGAAATTGCATAGATCCAAAAGATTTAAAGAATTTTTTACAGCAGTTATTAATTTCTTTTAAAAATATTAACCGTAAAGAGGTGAATAAAGTATATTAAATATTTGTAATAAATACATTTTCTGATTGGAAAACTCTACTTTAATGTTCAACAATTTATTTTGTTGGCTATTAAGAAGAGCACCACAGTTTTTATTTATTAACGAATGGACTATCTTAACAGAATGTGCTCAACGTTTAAAGCCCATTGAAATAATGACCACTGAGTTATCTGATGAAAGATATCCCAAGGATGTCTTTAATTATATGGTTAATAAGAGGACTGCCAACATTCCATCAAATCCAGGATTTTAACAAGTGAATGGGGGAAAATGACAAAATTGTCTATTAGATGTCATCAATAAAAGACTGGCAATTTTAGAAATGAATACGATATGCGGCAAATCCACATTTTTAGATCCTAGATTTAAAAAAGCAGGATTTGGTATTGCAAATAATGCTGAGGCGATACAAAAAGTTATCACAAAAGAGGTATCTTCCATTCTAACTTAAAAAAAATACAAATATAGTTCCACAACTCGAAATTCAAGACAAAACTACCGACCAAGAATGTATTGACATCTGGAGATATTTTGATAAAAAAATGGCTAGAATGAACGAAGTAATTACTCCAAGTACTGCAGCAACTTTACAGATTTAGCAGTATTTGGAAATTCGATTTATTAGGCGTTTAGAAAACCCATTGGATTTTTGGCAAACCCATAAAATGAAACTACCTGAATTATATCAGTTACATGTAAAATATTCCTCTATACCCGCAACATCAGTCCCCTGGGAACGAAGTTATGGTTATTGAAAATCTTTAGTTTTTAGGTTTTATTTATTATGGTATGTTATTTTAAAATAGCAATTAATATATTAAAATAGGACAAAACATTTGTGGTGTTATTATTCCATTCCTTTTTACACATCCACAGAACATTCAGTATAAAAGTAATAGAAATTAGTAATGATAATAGAAATTAGTAATATTTTTTCCTTTTTTTTTAAATTATCACGTGAATGAATATATATACATCTCTGTCTCGCTTATACTACCATTGAAGTATAAAAAGACATTTAAAATTAACTGCTCCAAGCATTTATCTCCGTCTTTTCCTATCTCACATTTTATACAGACAAGAATTCGTACATCTTCGTCTGACATCACGAATGGAAAAAAAACAGTCGAACTATGCATTAGGCTGAAAATAGCAATTACTATTTTCAGTCGCTGTTTTTTTTTTACTATCGACTGTTTCGACTGTTTTGCGCCTATCGACTGTTTTCAGTCGATAGTTCCCAACGCTAATTTAAATATATATTCTTAATCTGTAATATAATATTGTATTTATTAGATAGCCAAAGCGACCTTTCACAGTTGTCCTACATATTCTAAACTAATTTCAATTAAAATTCAATTAATATTTTCACTGAAAATAAGGCTAAAACCAGCTTTTTGGAACTTACACGAAGTGATGAACGGAATTTTAATCCTTATATTAATTGACTTCAAAAAAGGCGGAGGCTCTACGTTTGACCGTATATTTTTTTAAGTACGCTCACCGATTTCTCCATCAAATGTGGACCAATCTTCAAAATTGTGCAAAAGAGTGCATTTCCGAGGTAGTCCGACTGAAACCAAGTCAGGATATGATGGTTGAATCCGGTGAAATCAAGGGAAACCCATACATTTCAAAGGTACGTACAATATTTTCACATAGCTTTTTTATCTAAAATAATCAGACATGTGGGTATAATGTTATTATTCGGCTGAAGACACAACTCTTCACAATAATTTTTTAAAAAGATTTCTGCAAAGTGATAATTTTAAATAATCTTATCATTACCGACATTTCCTCCATATTGATGAATTTCCAAAGAATCGGTCAGACTTCATGAATGAATAAAAAAAAGAAACAACGCCAAATACGCTACGGAACGAGTGAATCTTAAAATTACTATGCAGATGGCGTCTAGTGGCCGGTACCGCTGGTGTGTGGGCAGAGAAGAAAATAACAATGGTCAAAAGCGACAGATGTTATTTGAAACCGGCATTGAATGGGCTCTCGATCGGAGAATTGAGAGGAAATATCGTGAGAATGTCGAGATGGACGTAGGAAATGTACCTGGGCTATTTAAAAAAGGGTAACAATACTAAAAACGTACTTTAAGGTTCATAATTACGGTTTTAAGTCAGATACATGCAACAAAGGATTACCGTTGTTGTATCGGTAGGAGATCTCTTTTTACGGGTTAAAGTAACAGGTGATACTGAACATATTGGAAACCAACAAAAAATTACTGATATTATATAATACTATTTAATATACAATATATGTAATAAAATATAATTTTATATGATAAACTTATTATTTATTAAAACTTTTTTACGTACAGAAAACAGGTGTATGTTATTTTTATATCACACAAATATGATTCCACCTTTTTAATGCTATTTTTAATAGGAACCACATAGTGATTAAAAATGTTTATTCTGTAAAAGACTAAAACTCGTTGCAATTTTCAGTTTGTTGTATATTGTATTATGTTATTATTAACTATTACTAGATATCGATAATATTATTTACTGTATACGATGACATATTAAACAAATAATAATATAAATTTCCGTAATACCTATGAGATTAATTGAATTGTACGATTTGGTTATATCTGGACAAAACAACATTATATTCATCTAGAAGCATATTTGGGAACGAATTGGGAGATGACCTCGTCAAAGTCGCTACTCTGAGTGGTCAAGGGACTATTTATAGATAGTAGGGTATAGCCTAGTGTAACTTGAGTGGGACCTGCTGGAAAAGGTTTTCTTTATTCCATGATAACCAGCTAGAACCAAATGGTCTTTTGCTGATGTAGCTTAGGGTTCGGGATAGTGAAGTGGTTTGCTGGGATTGTCGTCGACTGGGGATAGGGATTTCATGAAGGTATCGTGCTCTAAGGCGCCTATGGAGAACCTTACTTACACTGAGCATCTTCGTGAAACTATTCACAAACGGGATGCCTGATTCGAGGTGAGTGTTGACGTTCCTCAACGTCATCGCTTTTCAGCAAGTTTGGAAAGTGAACTAATCAGGCTGATGGGCCTGTAGTCAGATGGATTAAACTTGGCTTTCTTTTTATTAATGACAGCGACAAGCGCATGTTTCCAGTTCTTTGGGAAATGCTTTAACCTCAGGATGTAGTTGATGATATTGGTAAGTTCTCATAGTTGCTCGCTAGTGAGGTTTTTCAGACGGTTTACTGTTATACCTTCTAGGCCTGGAGCTTTTTTAGAAGACAGACGTTTTATTTAGAGCTGTAGGTCTCAGAGAGAGACTATGCTCTTCAGAAGATGCACTGATTAGAAGCCTTTCCTCTTTAGAGAGGTGGGCCAAGAGATGCATTGCATTTCATTTGATTCTCGAGTGAATTAGCGAGAAGCTCGGCTATTTCCGGATTTGTTAAGGCAATGTTCGTGGAGGAATCGGAATAGAGGGGGGATTGCGTTCGCATTGGAAAAGGAATAAAAACTTCGACCCATTAAAAAGGATTTCCTTTCCCCTACTATCTCTCTAAGGAAGGTTACTGCCATTCACCCATTCCTTCCTAATGAATCGAACTGAGAGACCTCTGTGACCCAATTGTCAAACCAATGTCAGTCTCCCACGTTTTGAAGAAATACAGAAATTTACTAACTGTCAGCAAATTTCATGACGTATCTGATTCAGTAAAGCATGTGTTTTTGCCTCAAAACCTGACCAAACTGGTTAGTTTCCTAAAAGAAATCGGTCTGTATTTTAAAGCCAAGTTTTGATAAGTAAACAGCTTTATTTCATTTTATGACTTTTATCTATACAAAATCTTATTACATGCTTATTTGTCCAGATATTTGTTTTGTCTCGATGTTTGTTCCCTGGAGTAGATTTGGTTGTTGATCTATTTAATCGTTTTTTAAATTCTAAGCATTGTAACTGTTAATTAGCTTATTGTTTTGGAATTCCTTGGAACGCGCACCTGGCGAAGGGTATTTAGCCTCGGTTGTCGTTAATAATTCTTGGCCTGTGTTGATATACTCTAAAAAAAGCCAATATGTTAGGGAGACTCCAAAACCAATAATATCAATCACTCAGTACCTTTTAAATCTAATATTTAAAAATATATGAAAATAATGGAAAAAGTAGAAACAAAAAACAGCTCTTAGTTGTTTTAGCATAATTATCTGTCAATTTTATTCAATTAACAGACATTGGATATATTTACTACCTGCAATATTTGATTAGTGCTTTCTATATTTGCTTACGACACCTGAGATGAATTAACTTGAAATTAATCCTAAATATCTACAGAAAAATGCCTAAGTATGTACGATTAATCCTAATAAATGTTAAATGTGTCGCCAGAACCCTGTTCATTACCGAAATTCCTTCAAACACATTTTCTTAAAATTTAGAATGACTTTCTTATAATTTATATTATGAGTCTCAATAAGATAATTGCAGAAAACGAACTGACCGAGAAAATTATCCTCGTGTGTGACGAGAGAGCAGATTTCTCTTATTTCCGACTTATGTTACTGATCTATCAGGTAAATATTGATGAATGCTGTTGGCACGCACAGTATTCTTTAAAAAAAGGCGTATTAAAATATCGACGACGAGGTCTACCGGAAAATCATTATCGGCCTTTCTAACATATGTATATAATATTTTATTCTATTGACATTAAGGTTCAAAGCTAACATATATATGTTAGATGTTGCGAAATTAACACCGTCATAGATTTATAAATAAGCATAATCTAGCCTTAAAAAAATGTGAGAAATGGTTTCGTACAAAAAAATTTAAACATGCGAAACTCTTGCGAATTGGATGAAGACCAAACAAAAACTCAAAAACAATTGACAGAAGCGTTAAGTAAGTCCCATGAAACGATTAGCGAGTGATTATGAGTAATGGGAAAATAATGAATGACAAGCAAATGGAAAATCGAAAAATCACCTGTGAAATATTGCTTCAAAGGTATGATAGAAAATAATTTCTACATCGAATAGTAAAGGATTTATTTTGAAAACCTTAAGCGCAAAAAACCTGTCAATCCACTCCAAGGCAAAACAATTTTGGTCGCAAGATAATGCTCTGTGTTTGGGGGGACCAGAGTGACGTCGTGTATTATGAACTGTTGAAACCTGGCGAAATAGTTAATAGTAATCGCTACGGACAACAAGTGAACAATTTGAACTATGCATTGATCGAAAAACGTCAATAATGGGCTACGAAGACACTGTAAAATGATTTTAGAGCACGATAACACGCAGTCTCCTAAAGCAAAATGGACCAAGGGAATGTTGAGAGCACTTGGATGGGACATATTATCGCATGGGCCATACTCTTCAGACCTTGTCCGGCTATCAACTTTTTGCATCAATGAAACACGCGCTTGCAGAATAACAAAAATAGTTAGAAAGTGGCTCGATGAATCGCTTTCGATAATGCAAAATACAAATAATTTCAATATAAGCAAAATACTTTAAATAAATACATTTTTCAATATTTTTTAAAATTATGTAGATTTTTTCCAAAAATACTTTCCAGTATAGCTGGTACATTAGTATTTTTGAATTTTTGATTTTGTAACACGTGATCAAAGGTTATCTATTGCAAACTCGCTTGATTATATATGTACCAAGAAAAATGGTACATAACTTAAACTATCACATATATATTGAGCCAACATACTGGCGGTCAGATAGAAATTCCCGATACCATAGACCTTTGTGCTACAAAAAATATTGATCCCAAAACGTACAAAGCTGAATTATGCTTCGATCTATCATCTGATCACTCACCAGTTATAGTGAACTCAAATATTCTCAACAAAACAAAATCAACTTCTTTGCATAACGGCATTTCGGCCCTCTGCTTTAACATTAAAATGATACTACTTACAAGATAACACGCTACTTATAAACCTAAGAATTAACATACATTAACACTCGAAATAAATAATGTTGCTACTTGTTCAATATTTATTGTTTATTGTATATTGACGTCATATCACGCCGACATAAGACAACGTTTTTGTTCTGAAAACATTTATATCCAGCAGAAATAATACATTTTTAAGAAATAATTAGTACTGTACAACATAATAGAATGCTTTTTCAAAGTTAGTCACCATGCGTCAAAATAAAATACAGCAAAACCAAAACGAAATTAAACCACAGTCATCGTGTTACACGTACTTTCACTCCTTTCAGTATCTCCCTACATATACGTTCTCCACACAATCTATTTAATTAAAGAAAAAAATCCCGATAAAGTAAATAAAACTGATACTAATTAAGGCATAAAATTGGAGATAAAAACATCGTTAAATACTTTCAAATAGTGGAACATAACAATTAATTACTACAAATATACAATGATATAACAGCGGGGCTAATGAGAAAATATACAGACAAATAAAAAAGAAAAAGAAAGACAATGGAAACAGTAATCAAAACGAACGTTTAGATAACAGCGGTGTGGGTTGTATCTGTCGAAAGAATATGTTTCTAGGAAGTCATCGGTAAGTACCTGGTAGGTTATTTCATTAAAAAAATGTGCCTTATTTCTTTACCCGACCTGCATCTGTTCACCGCGCCACTATATTTTCAGGGAACCAACACCTGCCAATAGAGAATAGGCTAAAGATCCGAATAAGCAATAAAGAACATTTGATCAATTCCACTAATTTGATTGTATTACTCACAATGAGCCGTGGGATCGAATATTTTACATGGTAATAACAAATTATAGATTGTTTTGAAGCCGGAAGCCTACCTATTGACATTTCTATCCGTAAAAGTTACAATTACGTTCTTAGAAAATTGAATAATAGAAGACTTTGTAAATTAAACTAGCTAAAAACACAAGTGTCGATATAGACAACAGTGAAAAAACCTAACCTAATTGTTAAACGCTAATTGCCATAACTTCAACATTACTCTACAGTATTATAACAGTCTCTACATACAAATATTGAGTTATAAGTGTAAATTTTATTTTCGACATTCGCTAATTTGTTGCTTGTCGAAATTTACCAAACAGTTTTAGAACTTATAGTGTTGCTAGTCCGTCATATCCCGATTATCAGATTGGGTTTCCATGATTTAAAAATGGGGCCAGTGGAAAAGAAAAGATTAGAGGACCAATGCAGCCCCACGACCTGTCGTCTGAAGAATTTTCATAATAATTTACCGGTTGATAAATAAAGTATTTCCAGGCGTTTAATAGAATGGGAAATATCCAAAAGGAAGGAAAATTGTAACTACAGTAAATTACTTTAAACACCGCTGTTTCGTTGTTCGACAGGCAAAAAAGGCGAAGCCTTTTCTGTGATGTATCGTAACTGGAGAAGAAAACTGAATCTACTCGGTATTTCAATCGCACAAAATAATATTGTTCAACGGTAATAATTAATCTCTTCCACATTGACATATACTCACTTCACTTAAATTCTACAACATATCAATGGCATGATAATTAGAATGGGTATTCAGCGAGTAGGATTTTCCATATAATATTGTTGCATTTCTCTTTATTTCATAACCGTTTTTCTTTCAATTTCCAGCTTAAACTGTAGCCGATACAAACTTTAATACACCCAATATTCTTCGAGATATAATTCGCTATATAGCACATGAATTAAAATTGATTTTGAATTTTAAAGTATCCAGTAACACTAAGCAAAGGACACAAAGCAATGCAATAATAATGACAATTCAAATAATTATCGGACAAATAAAATAGTCTTCAATTATGACGAATTATCGATGTATTATTTATACACTAAACCCTTATTAAAAATGGTTTTAATTGTTTCTATAGGCAGGAAATTCAACCATCCGATTTTGTAGAGGATATAAGAATATTCAGCTTCCAGAAAAGTATAATTTTATTGGTAATATCGATTAATAATTACAAAAATATAGTTTTTAAAAATTATATATCTTCCCATAGTTACCTTTTCTTTCATAACTGGAGTAATGTAAATAATAGTTCATTAAATTTTGATACAAATAAACGACATAAACTGAGAGATAAAGAAATAGTCTGCAATTATGTTTTGGATATATTATTTATATAATCAATCATTACAAACAATGGTTTTAATTACTTCTATAACAACTTACTTACTTTAAACCTCAAATTGTGTAGAGGCTAGAAGAGTATTCAGCCTCTAGAAAAATATTAATTACAATCTCCTTTTTCCATAATTGGAATGTAATATGTAATATGTCAAATAATTCTGGCTCAAACAGAAGACATAAATTGATAAAATAATGGAATAGTCTTAAATATGTTTCGGATGTACTGTTTGGTTTTATGTACTCATGGTTTTATACGTTTTTATAAACAGAAAATTCAGACCTTAGTATTTACCTTTATTACGTATAATTACCCTTTCTAATAATTAGAATCTACTAAATAATAATTAAAGGATCTCTGGTCAGAACAAAAACATAAATTGATAAAATAATGAAAAGGTCTTCAATAGCTCACTGCGCAACAGTTTTCTGACATAATATTGTACGGAAAATTAATTTCTTATAGGACTACTTCTCAATGATTTTGTTATCAATCTGTGATTAACTCATATTGAATATATTTGAGATAAACAATATTTTTTATAAGAACATTTAATTTTTGACATGTCATTTGCATATATTATCTTAGAATCGAAAGATATTAAATTTTTGTTTAAAAACTAGATTGCTATATGTTACTTAAGAATCAAAGAATAGGAGATACAATTTTTTTTATTACTCTTCGTGAGTCCACAATCTGCCCTATTGGCAATAAGTATTTCTTCTGTCTATATGATATATACATGGCATGTAGAAAATCACTTCATTAAGCAATCTTCTGCACTTCACTATCACGTCGCATATTTAGCTGATTACCGAGTACATTGGGATGCACTGACACTCTTTCGAAGTACTTCACACAAACACGTTGGATTACACTCGTTATAGGTTCTAGAGGAATATCGCGTTGTATCACTTTATTTGAAATATAGTACGGAGCATCAACAATGGCACGCAATACCTTATTTTGGAGCCGTCGAATGATGGATATATTAGATTTGCTAGCGGTACCCCATAGTTGAATTCCGTATGTCCAAATGGGCTTGAGTATAGACTCATACAGCAATACCTTGTTATCTAATGATAACTTGGATTTGCGCCCAATGAGTCAATACATTTGATATAATTTTAGTCCTAGTTGTTTCCGTTTAGAGAGTATGTGCTTCTTCCGGATTAGGCGTCGTTCTAAATGCATACCAAGATATTTAACATGCTCTGCTTGGGGGAGTTGACGATGATTGATATTCACTGGCGGACATGTTCTTCTAGGCAGTAAACGTTATATGCGTGGATTTTGATTCATAGGCTTTAATGCGCCATGTCTTTAACCATAATTGTATTTGCTCTAGGTGGGTTTGTAGATTTATTGATGCTGTGACTGGATCTTCATGGGATGCTAAGATTGCTGTATCGTCTGCATATGTTGCCACAGTAGTTATTTTTGTGGTGGGCAGATCAGCCGTATACAGAAGATACAGTACTGGACCCAGTACACTACCTTGCGGAACTCCTGAATATATGGGATTTAATTCGGTATGTTCATCGCCTTGATTTACAATAAAATGTCTGTCAGTGAGATACGATTTTAGTAGCTGATAGTCCGGATGAGGGAGAAGTTTCTTTAGTTTAACCTACAAGCCCGTATGCCATACTTTGTCAAAAGCCTGAGATATGTCTAGGAAAGCAGCCGAACAATATCTTTTGGCGGAGATACAAATAAGTGTCTTACTATTAACAAAGTAAAATAAAACTGTGTGAATTACAAGGTCATATTGTTTATTTTAATGAAACATTTTCATAACATAAACTTCGAGCATTCTTCAATTTAAAGAAATCTGGAATAATACTCATAGATTGATTTTAGGACTACATAGAAAGTGTTGTACGTTGAAAGTGTGAACAAAATTGTGGACTGTGGTTTGAAAAGCTTAAACATGGTCAATGTTTTAAGACTCACGAAGTACAAGTGCAAGTCGAACTAAATCACTCTGAGAGATCGCTATATGTTGAAAATAATATGTTTCATTGAAGTACTGAATGAAAACAATTGAAAATCAAACTTTGAAAAAAAAATCTGTCTGAAAGATGGAGAAAATTCGTTTTTTATTCATGAATTCTACATTTTAGATTAGATATGCTCGGTACAATAATGCAAAATAATTTATTACTACTGTACTATTGTACTTGTATGCGTATTGTACTTGTACACAAGCAAGGCGAGTATGGAATTAATACTTTAGGATGTATTTATTAAGTCTGATCTGCTGTACTTTTTAACATGTTTCTGATCACATATATTTAGCTGATTCTGCTTGAGGAATCGGGCATCCGTCAAGTAACATAATTAGGTTTTTACCAATTCACAGCAACACAAAATTAACATGGAAATATTTGGAGCTATTAAGCTGTACTCTCCAGTCTCTAGTCCATTTGTAGATCTTGTTGACTTCCACTAGTTCTTTTCCTATAGCCTTAGACAGAGATCTGACTTTTGCCATGATAACTGTATCGTCGACAAATTTTCCAAATACCGTTTCTTTTATTATTGGGATATCAGGACTGTAGAGCAGATATAAGAATGGTCCCAAGACACTACCCTGGGGAATTCCAGCCGAAATAGATTTGGTGTTGATAATGCCCCTTCATGCGAGACCCTACACTTTCTTTTGGAAAGATATGTATGAAATATTTATATTCTTCAATATTTTGGTTTGTCTGATTACAAATTATATTATATATTGTTTTGTCTACAGCATCTCTGGTCTTCTGCCATACTCAGCTTTTCGTTTTTATTTGATCAATTTCCTAATTTCGAGGTGATAATTAACCTCACATTTTGGTTTTCCGGCAGATGACTGAATTGGCTTAATTATATTTTGGGTTTGTTGCTCAAAATCGTCTATATTGTCCAGCGTTGTGTTCAAACCGACTATTCCTGCATTATTAGTCTAAATTTCAGTATAAGTTTTCAAAAAAAAAATTTCATTTAAATCAGAATAAACATATTAAATATTAGTAACAACAATGATCAAAAATAAACTAAAAATCGCTAAGGTATTCAAGATAACAATTAAGTTAAACTACCGAAAGAGAATCTTTTAAGTACCTCGGTCGGTATTAAAACGACAGACCTGGGATATCTCAACATGTCACTGGCCAAAGTTAATGCTGGCTTAACGGTAAAACATATTTTGTTTTTTTAATTCTCGAACAGCATATTTACAACGGATATGGTCAGTATTTCCTTCTGATTTGCGGCATTATGACGTGATTTATATGCAAGGCGTACGTTGGCTTAAGAAGGCCGTTAAAAAACCTTAAGATACTTATTTTGGTTTTGCAAATACCGATAAAATTTTAATGCCGGTGACGCCAAAGTATATTAGTTATTACTAACGTTTGGAACTATCAACTGAAATCGACTATCGACTGTTTTATAACTGACTACTTTTTAATATCGACCGTTTCAGTCGCTATTTTTGGTTCGACTGATTTTACTACTTTTTAACAGTGACTGTTTTCAGTCGCTATTTTCGGTCCAACTGATTTGGTTACTATTTACTATCGACTGTTTCAGTCGTGTATTTTTAGTTACTATTTTTGGTTCTACTAGTTTCATTCGACTGATTTTTAACGTTGTGACACTGTCGTCCTAGCCGGGACCTTGACAAAAATTTACCCAATTTATGCTTACATAGATTTAAACGTAATCTATATAGTTTTATACTTTTTTGGTAGTTTGCTTGTAAATAATAATATATTGTATATTAATATAGCAGCATTATAGAACGATATTTTCCAAGAGTGTTAATGTAATAGGGTAGAAAGATTAAAATTTTGAATGATAAATAGTTTGCTTTTAATTGTTTTTATGGTAATAACATTTCATTAATTCGATATTTCGATCACTCTCTCAATTTTTGTTAAAAATGTTTCGGTTCAATAATAAGTAAAGCATTTACTTTATTTTAAAAAGCTCTAGTAGTTATTGTGCGATCATTTTTAATTATGTCATGAATTAGTTTTTTTCTATGATTAGGTACATGTTTAATTATTATTTAGTATTTATGGTTATTGTACATCTTTAGTTTTTAGGTTTTATTTAAGTTCTATTGTATTGTTTATATTTATTATACTATATTATTTAAAAAATATCAATTAACATATTAAAATACGATAAAACACTTGTGGGATATTATTCCATTGCATCGAAAAAGTCCATTCCTTTTAACTAATTCTACTTTATTTAAAATTAAATTATTAATTGCATTTAAATTATTAAGTATATATAAAATTATCTGCTCCAAGCAATTATCTATGCCCTTTCCTCTAACACAATTCAGAGAGGAAAGGGTTCGGACATCTTCGTCTGACATCACAAATTGAATAAAACAGTCGCTAGTTTTTTGAGTATCGACTGCTTCGATTATTTTGCGATCATCGACTGTTTTCAGTCGATAGTTCTCAACGCTAAACAAAATAAATAAGTAATATTTAAAACTAGCTGAACTGGCGAACATCGTTCCACCTTAGAACCACTTTATGTTGCATTTTTTATTATTGAGCCTTAATTGTATATAATTCCTTCTCATAATCTTCACAGAAGTCCATGGAAATATTATTGTTAATTTATTTTTATGTGATTATATATTACAAAAGTAAAGAAACATGAAATATAGTATTTCAGCCATGGTTTACAACAGTTTTTAAATCTTCTCCAAGCCACAACAATGATCTTTTTCATTGCTAGTAATTATTAGTTTCACAAATGGCTCGATAAACGTGATGACAAATCTTGCAAAACCACAATGACAAATTTACGTTTTACCTTAATCGAAATAAACGTTATTTCTACAAAAAAAATTTATTTGAAAGAAAAATTGACATTTCAAATAGTGAAACTTTAAATGAACGCTAAAAGGCTTCAAATATGTGTATGACAACCCTTACTTATGCATACTTTTTACAATTTTACAATTAGATATTCTAATGAGTATCAATGGTGTAAGCTCACCTAAGGTAATAGATAAAAACTCCAAAAAAGTTATGTATATTCGTTCCAAGACAGAAAAAAGTTAAAGAAATTTTGCGCAAACATAGCTTCACCATCGTTATTTCTGTGGAGACCATTTTCATGTATGTAAGTATTTATTACTCTTACTACAATATAATGTGTAAAGCTTCTGATAAATGTAATATCGAGGTAAATAATACTGTCGATAAAATTTCAGGTTAGGCTTCATTTATTTTGTATATTCTGTAGGTGATTAATAACTGTATTTTTGTTTCAGTTGCAAATGAAATGAAAAAATTATGTTTAATATCAACTGGTGAGCTTATTTTTGCAAGTGTGCATGAAGTCAACATATATTTTTACAAGATTTGAATGCCAAACAGACAGAAAGTAATTGTGAACGATCATACCTTATCACAAAAGCTAAAAGTGCCTGGTATCTATATATTAAATTGTTCGATGAATTATACCTCACTAGGTTAAGATTAACTATAACAATCTGATTTTATCATGTTGTTACTGTCTGGTAAATTTTAAACATTTCAAACTATATATATGACCTCAAGTATTGTAACCAGTACTAGCCACGTAAACAAAACTAAGCAGAGACTATTTATGAATACATGTTTAGAAAATAATCAGACATTTAAGAGAATTTAGTATGTTAAAGCATAGTCTAAACACAGATTTTGTAACAGTACTGGATGTACAGTAAATTGACATGTCTTGACGCTTGATCTCAATAATATTCTTCTTGTAGTTCCCAAACCAGTACTTAGATAGTATGAGCCTCCACATAACTTTCTTGTATAGTGTTATACTGTTAGTATTTTGTAATTCATTTTCATTAATATTCCACCACATTTTATGACTATCTCTTTTGAAATAAACTATCTCAATTCAACTGAATTGTTGTCGTATTAGTATCGTTTGATTTGAGAAATCCGACTTCTGATTTTTCGTACTGCTGATGATCAGGAAACGTTCTGGAAAATGAAAAAAAGGAAACCTGAAAAAAATGACGTCAATATTTCGTAACGCCTTTCATTGGTGCTTGATCCAATATGGGGTCGCTAGAAATCTCAGCAATCACAGTTGTAGTTTAATAAAAGGATCCTATATTATTATTATAAACTAAATTTTTGAGATATGAAACTCAAACATTCAGCTTCCAAGATACAAATATAGTAACTATATAAAACTAAAACAATCTTAAACTGGATAGGAACCATATTTATTAGTTTCGAAGCAATGAAGAAACAAAATGATATTAGATCCTTAGAAAATTTTAAGAACTATTAATACCGACTAATTATATGTTCTACTACCAAATATTCCTACTATAATTCTATAAAAGAAATTGCTAGTAATTTAATTAACCACCAACAATTTTGATACATATACGTTTAGATTTAGTATATTTTCTCATTACTAATTTATTATTTTTCATTTCAGTTTCTTTCAAAAAATAATAAAAATGCAGAAATTGTGATTTAGTAGTAATATTTATTGCGATTATGTGCTAGTAAAGAGATTACTTCACTTCAATTATTTAAAGGTAAATATGTCGACATTAAATACAAAGATAAATAACAACTCGTAGCTTATCAGTAGTAAATAAACAGAAAAATAATAAATCTAGGAAGAAGGGTTTACAATCATATTTTCATTAATCCCTCATTAGATTGACATATATTAATTAGCCTATTTAAATCATTCTTCGGATCAGATAAAATCGGTCGCAGAAAGGCGAATTCTTTCTCTTTTCAACAAAATTAAAGTTTCTTGACATATTATTGCAAAAAATCTAATGAAATATCCCACAAATTAAACAAAATGGAAATATTCGTTATAAGTTTAACGGGTAATTGCCTAAGAAAATGAATAAAGGGAAATGATGAAAGTAAATGGAGTAACGTTTCACGAAGTAAAATTATGAAAATATCATTACAATATCATCAGACGTTTGTTGTTTTAACTTAACATTGCAAAGAACTATTACAATGGATAGGCCAAGTAAAGATGCAGCCTGTATGCGGAAAAATAAGAATAAAGAAACAATGACTGAAAATAAGAAACGCTTCAGGCCCCGGGGTCCGCTACCTAACCTAGATGATTTGACCAATGTTCTAACCAAACTAGAACAACAACAAAAAGTCGTTGCCCCCACCGGCAATCGAACCCGCGACCTCCACATGTGAGCTGAACGCTCTAACCACTACACCATAGAAGCAATTGCGTGCAATATTTCAACGGCTACTCATATGATTTTGCACCGAACGATTTCCGGTTTTTCGTTACGTCAGTTCAGCAATAATATTATATATAAATATCTGATTATTTTAGGAAAAAGAAAATGTGTCAAAACTTTGTATGTTTGTAAATCATGTTCAATAAAAATAAAAGTGTTTTATATAATATTTATCTGTAACAATTTATATTCAACTGTGTTCTCGTATATATTTACATTTCATAACCCAATTTATTATAATCTGTGGTGTTATTTATAGATAAAATAATATAAATATTGATGTGAAACACTTAAATTTATAATCTGAAACCAATTCATACAACTCTAACAAATATATTTCATCCTCGAACTGAGAAACCCTAATACAATTAATAAATAATAATTATAGCCCAATTATGTGTTACAGATACATAAAATATTCAGAAATATTGCGTAAGATACTTTTACAAATTAATACAACATCTGACAATGTAAAATAAAACTGCCTAACGGAAAATATCATGTAAGATTGTAATCTACGTTTTAACATTTTCTTTCTAGACCAATTAAACAGTTTCCACTTTCTCTAAACGATAGATCTCTAATGAATGCATATCTTATAACCTAATTCTTAAATCATTCGATGATCTAGCGCAGCAAGAAAAAACTATTTTAAGTATGTTACTGCTTGATGCCTAGAATTAAGAGGTATTCTAGTATAGAAATTAGGAAAAAATTTATTTTGTTCATGTTTTCTGCCCTTTAAGAGCATGAACTTAAGAAGATTTTTCAAAATTTAAATTATTTTCGGAGATCTTAGTAAGACGGTATCTGAAAACGAAGCTTTAAAGGCATTTTCTGGAAACTACTTTTTTCAAGATGACTGAAATGATATCTCAAGCTCTATAGAACCATTTTTTTTAAGAGTTAGTGTGAGCCCTCTCTATACATCGTAAAACCGTAACAAAATTTGGATTTACATTATTTAAAAAATAAACATTCCGAAAAAAAAACCAAAGAAAATTACAAAATAACCGTGGCTTAATTTAATCTTAAAATAATCAGTACCTTCTCAACTTTAATTAGTACCTATAATATTTTACCTACAGAAAAAAAAATGTACGAAAAATAAATTCAATATTTTTTGCAACTATGTGGCAAATACAGAACTGTTTAATTTTATCCATGAAATACTATTCTAAAAATGGTGCACTATTTAAATGAAAACAGGTTTTATGTCGATAAAATTTTGCCCGATATCAGAACAGAATACCATTTAAATCCAAATAAAGTTTACGCTATTGTACATTCATATTTTAATAAAATAATCAAAATTTGTACGGTAACATACATCCTAATTAATATAATTTGGAAATAAAAACTACCAATAATAACCCTGACAAATGTTTAAAGAACCTTTTAGTCAATTGCTATAATTTATATGGAACCTAGTTTATATACATTTACATTTCACAACTGAATTTATTAAAATATGTGCTTATTTCTAGATAAAATAACCAGTAGAGCTAAATATATTCTGTTTATAGAATGTAAGACAATTTAATTTGCTATTTTAATCCACTTTACACTTTAACAAATGCTGTTTATCTCTAATCCTTAGTTTTAACCTAGTTTCATTCTACAGGTATATAAAATACTCAGAATAAAAAGATGAATAAACTGCAAATTAATATAATATAATCATCTGACAATGCAAAATAAAACTGTCACATCCAGAATAATCGAGAATTATTCACATTATATTTCAAATAGACTGCCCATATGAGAGCTGTATATATAGTACTATAATAGCATTTAAATTAAAATAAGTTGTCCATTTCTGTTATAATATGCGTTTATTTCGAGAACCAATAACTACTATATGGAAATATATTCGATTACTATAATATAAAACCTATTTAATTAATTATTTTTATCAAGTTTACGTTACGTTTTTCAGGTATCATTTATCTTTGAACAGAAATATCTCATAAAAATTATATAAAATACCAACATAACATATTTTTTAAACCAGTTCAGTCCTGCTGCTTTGTAAAATACTGTAAAATAATAAGAATAGTTTGAAGTATAATGCAATTTTGCAAACTAACATAACATAATCATCTGACAATGCAAAATAAAGCTGACAAATCCGAAATAATTCATTTTTTAAAGAACTATTTATATTATATTTCGTTATGAAAGGTATATTACTATATATATAGAATTATAATAACATTTAAATCGAAATAAATTATTAATTTTTGTTATGTATTTATTTCAACGCAAAATAAGCAGTATATGTTCTATAAGTAGAATATAAGACATAATTATTTTATTATTTTAATCGAATTTACACCTTACCTTATTACACCTTATTTACCTTATTCTTTGTGGAATAATTCTAATAATTTTTCCTTATTATTTTACTAAGTAGCAATACTCTGGTTAAAATGAGACATTGCGTCGGAATATTTGTGTTGGTAGTGGTCGACACTGTTGTCCTATGTCTGCGAAATTATTCAAAACAATATTGATAATAATTAGAGGTTATAATCAGCTGTTTGATATGTGTGATTACTTAGATTGAAAATGGCAAAGAAAATAGTCAGTCAGGAACTCATCGCGTCCCCAATAAATTACTTCGAACTAGAACGAAATAATATTGGTACCATTAATTATTAAGTTGTTGCAATTTTACTGGAAATATTTTTAGGGTGTTGCAGCTGCCGTTAATATAAGCACTGGAAGCGTGTGAATACAAAAAGCGGGTGACGAATTAAGATCACCTTGATGTTAGCTCTACTCCAGATAACTAGTGTGTAGTTTTTCTGTTATAAACATAATTTAACAGAATTATTTTTAAAAGAACTTAAGGATATGCAACTTTTAGAGAAGTAAGTCATTCCTTCATACACTATTGGGAAATAGGATTTAAATGGTGTAAAGATAAACCACAAAACATTTTCTATAAAGAATACAATATTTAAAAGCATATAACAAAATGAAAGAAGATTGGCAAAATGCTAATACAGAATGTAAACATAATAAAAACTGATGGAAAATAGTAAAACTTAGAATGATATTTTGTTAGTTATAATATTTTTTAAATAATACTTTACACACACACATATATATATATATATATATATATATATATATATATATATATATACACATATATAGAATATGAAAAAAAATACACTGTAGAAAGAAGCATTGTCCACAATAACACCTTCGGTTTCCATAAGCTCCATCAGAGAAACCGAAGAAGAAATTGACAAATGGTGGAATTGTGAACAAATGTTTGATAGATTATAAAATAAATTTTATGGAAGAAAATTTACACAACAGGAGAAACAGATAAGACATACAGCAATGTCTTAACAAGGAAACACTGCAACAAAGAAACAAAAACTAAACATAAAAAGGTAAATTTGCCATCTATTGAAAGTAAAATACATTACTTTGATATACAATTGTTAATTGGGTAAATTAAGCCTCTCTTAGGAGATACCACTACATAAAAAGGCGCCTAGAACACTACCACATAGATGGTGTGGAAAAGAGTTCAATGTAGATATAATAAAACAACTCTGACCTACAAACTATTGTGGCTGTTAAAAAAACTAGTATTCCATTATTTTAATTGTCATTCATGTTTAAACAGAAAAATTCTATAAAGTACCAATATAATCTTAGTTTTAACTCAGAATGCTTAGAAGTTTAACTCAATTTTGCAAATTAACATAATATATTTATCTGACAATAGAAAACAAAACTGGCAAATCCACAATAACTCAGTTTTTTAAATCTTAGTCTTATTATATTTCGTATATCCAGTTCGAATCTAATATATATTTATGTCGACAGACATCAATTCCGTCCTACATCAATAAAACAATCAAAATTCGTCTGCTGCAGTTCGTAAAACAATAAAACATCACTGTCGGACCTAACTAATACGGAATTACTGCCCAAAAAATACGCGTTTCTGACGGAGGACCATCGATTGCGACCCAAACCAAATCGATAATGACATGGTTATGTTGATCGTGCCAACTGTCAATCGTTTTTACGTTTTACGGATCACCGCGAGGGTGGAAAACAAGGGACGTAAAACGGTGGAGATACGCGTACAAATAAACGTTCTCGCCGATTAGTTTACAACGTCGATTAATTTTGCGGGTTTTGACAGCGTCACTGTCAGTTCGACAACGAAAATCTCGGCACGAACGTTTCCTAATACGGAAAGTCGAAACGGTGATTAAACGCGATTCTTCCGTTGAGAGAATGGGACTTATATAATAGGAAAGTCGCCGGAATAGCGAAAAAAAGGTAAACGTACAGACAAGACACCGTACGTACTCCCACCGGCTTGTGTGTTAGGACGTCGCCTTGGGTGTTGTCAAACAAAATCGTCTAAGGCCTACCGGAACGACGACGGAACAGAGCCGTGGGGCGTGGAGGACAATCCGGACCCCCCCAAGAATACAAACACCCCGAAGAAACCGACTAAAAATCGATGTCACCGCATACCGTGGCGGCCGCAGCACCACGGCCTGCCGGCCGTATAGACGGGTCGCCCTTGAGAAAGACTTACCTCGGTCTCGCCGAATATCCCGACGAACAGGCCCAGGGCACAGAATAACGTCGCCGAGCGCAACATTTCCATGAGTTCTTTTGCCACTAGAACGCGAAACCGAACCGACCAAGACGAACTCTCCTAAATTGAAGTTGAACTACGACTGCTCCACCTATCGAGATTCTCCACCTAATTCCGTTCGCATGCGCTCTGCGGTGAGTCATCGGACAGTGAGACGGGCCGACGTGTCAAACCGCCGGCCGGAAGTCAGCGCGCAAGCGAGCCTACTATAACGACTTTTTACAATTTTTTATGGCCTTTTTTTGCTGACGATTTGTTTATATTTCATTATAGTCTTTTTTGTATAATTTTTTAACACTACCTGATAAATATTTATTTCCGTCGGTTCCATAATTCAAATTGACACACACTATTATGTCCCTAACGGGAAATTTTAGGTGCTTTCCACTGAAGACTTTTTAATATATAAATAATTATCGATAGTTTTTCCTATAAATTCGATAGTTCTTCCAATAAAACGGCCAATGCACGTCATCAACATAGCTGAACGTATTGCCAAATTCAGTGCATAAAAACATAAAATCCCTTTTAATTAAACTGGGATTGCTTTTTTATTTTACCAATTAACATTACTCTAGTTAAAAAGAGACAGAATGAAGTATGAAGTCCAAATCAATCTGTACATTCAGACTTGTGTTGGTACTGGTCGACAACGTTGTTATATGTCAATACAAATATAATAAAACAACTCTAACCCACAAATTATTGTGGCTGTTAATTAACTGTATTTTAAGTCATTGAATAAATATGCATTAAATGTACTATAATGTTAAAATAAACTATATTTTATAACGTTTTTGTTGCTTGTGTATTTCTTATAGTATTTTGTTGTCAGAGTTAAAAAAAACGTTTATAACATTTTTAACGTTTATATCGTATATACCTGTTTACAGAAATGGTATCGAAAAGTTGGAAGATCGCAATAATCAGTGTATCACCCTTGAAGGGAATTATATTGAATAAAAAACTAATTTTGACAAAAAAATATGTTTTACTATGGTAGGACGGAGACTTTTCAATTGAGCTGTTACTATAAGTTAGAATAAATAATGTTTGATAACATTCTGTCATTACGTTATATGTCATTGATCCAAAAAAGTGTCAGGGAGAGTCATGTTTCGACCTGTCTTCTGATCATTCACCAATAATAGTAACAATTTCTTCAAAAATTATCATCAAAGATAAACCCCTTCTCTGTGCAATAATAGAACTAATTGGCCCTTATTTAGAGAAAACTTAGACCGAAACATCTCTCTAAACTTACCGCTAAAAACTGAAATGGATAAAGAAATAGCAGCAAAAAATCTTACAAAAAATATACAGGAGTCAGCATATTCCGCGACCCCCAACAGTGAAACATGTCCAAGAAAAAATACACATATTTCATTTACAATACAGAAAAAGATAGCAGAAAAAAGAAAGTTACGACGAAATTGGCAACAGCAAAGGACTGAAGAGAATAAAAGAAAATTTAATAGGGCCATAAAAGAGCTGAGAGATCTAATCCAAATTGAACAAAACCAAAGCATTCAAGAATACCTAGAAAACTTGACATCAACTGAGGCTACAGACTAATCGTTGTGGAAAGCAACAAAAAAGCTTAGGAGATCCCAGCAGCATAACCCACCTATTAAAACAAGCGAAAATAAATGGGCGAGAAGCAATAAAGAGAAGGCCGACATTTTCTCAAAACACTTAAAAAATATTTTTAAACCTTTCCAGTCTCAGCTACATAAAGATGACGAAAATAAAATTACTAGCTTTTGACGAATGACGAATCTATCATTTCAAAAAAGTTAAATAATAATAATGAGAGAAATTAATATTAAAAAAGCTCCTGGTTATGACTTAATTACTGGCAAAATTTTAAAAGAACTATCAGAAAAGGGTATAAAACTATTAACATTTATATTTAATGCTATGCTACGAATTAATTACTTCCCTAGTATCTGGAAAGTAGCTAAAATATTAATGATACTTAAATCAGAAAAAATACCAGAAGATGTGACCTCCTACCGACCTATAAGTTTATTACCAATAATCTCGAAAGTTTTCGAGAAATTGTACATAAAAAAGCTAAACTATATAATAGAAAAAAGAAAAATTATTCCAGAACATCAGTTTGGCTTTCGCAATAAGCATGGGACTATAGAACAAGTGCATAGACTTGTAAACAAAATAAACGCTGACTTAAATGCCAAAAGATATTGTTCGGTTGCTTTCCTAGACATATCTCAGGCTTTTGACAAAGTATGGCATACGGGTTTACAGGTTAAACTAAAGAAACTTCTCCCTCATCCGGACTATCAGTTACTAAAATCGTATCTCACTGACAGACATTTTATTATAAATCAAGGCGATGAAAATACCGAATTAAATCCCATATATTCAGAAGTTCCTCAGGGTAGTGTACTACCCTGAGTCCAGTTCTGTATCTTCGGTATACGGCTGATCTGCCCACCACAAAAATAACTACTGTGGCAACATATGCAGACGATACAGCAATCTTAGCATCCCATGAAGATCCAGTCACAGCATCAATAAACCTACAAACCCACCTGGAGCAAATACAATTATGGTTGAAGACATGGCGCATTAAAGCCAATGAATCAAAATCAACGCATATAACGTTTATCCTGCGTAGAAGAACATGTCCACCAGTGAATATGAATCATCGTCAACTCCCCCAAGCAGAGCATGTTAAATATCTTGGTATACATTTAGATCGACGCCTAACCTGGAAGGAGCACATACTCTCTAAACGGAAACAACTGGGACTAAAATTATATCAAATGTATTGGCTCATTGGGCGCAAATCCAAGTTATCATTAAATAACAAGGTATTGCTGTATGAGTCTATACTCAAGCCCATTTGGACATATGGAATTCAACTATGGGGTACCGCTAGCAAATCTAATATATCCATCATTCAACGGTTCCAAAATAAGGTATTGCGTGCCATTGTTGATGCTCCGTACTATATTTCAAATAAAGTGATACAACACGATATTCCTCTAGAACCTATAACGAGTGTAATTCAACGTGTTTGTGTGAAGTACTTCGAAAGAGTGTCAGTGTATTCCAATGTACTCGCTAATCAGCGAAATATGCGACGTGATAGTGAAGTGCGTAGACTAAAACGTTTAACACCACCTGATCTGATTACTGGACATATGTAGACTTTAGAATAAGCTTTAGAATAAGCCTGATTAATTAAGATAATATTTTATACAGAAGATTGCTTAATGAAGTGATTTTCTACATGCCATGTATATATAATATAGACAGAAGAAATACTTATTGCCAATAGGGCAGATTGTGGACTCACGAAGAGTAATAAAAAAAAAAGTTATATGTCAAAGACAGACTGACCTAAAACTTCAAGTTGATGAGACAATTTTGTCACGTTTCAACGTCATAAATTTAAATAATTTGAGTTGACTATATTATTGAATGAGCTGTTCTTCTAGTTGATTATTGAAAGCGATTATACCGACACTAGAAAGAAACACAAAATAATTTGTCGTTAATCGATGTCGACTGCAAACGAAAATGTGTCATCATTAGTCCGGTATCGGTGCAGAATCGGCTCCGGAAAAATTGATGAAACAGCTTAATGAACGCAGCGCTTTAATTGACCTAGTTGATCCTCCGGTGCATCGGAGACCGACCGCCGGCCGAAAGATTTACGATTCCACGTCCGACTCCAATTCCCAGCTTTAACCGGCGATTCCGAGACCGACCCTTAACCTTCGACAAACAATAACGAGGCGCTCGGCCCGCGCCCTGGTGGCGCTCCGGCGTCGCCGTCGTCGCCATCGTCGTCGATTTACACATGCATTATGTATTCGATAAAAATTCAAACCGGCGAAATAAAATTTTCACGGAAGGCGGCGAATGAGCATGTGCTCGCGAGTGACCTGAAACTTGTCGTGTCGCTTCATCTAAAAGGTTTTATGGGCGGCGGGGGTGCCGAGGGTGTCGAACACCCCGCTGTTGTTATCGAGCAGGGTTGACTTGTAACCGCGTTAGTTAGTTTTTTTTTTGTTGGAATCGATAAAGAACGCCAGACAAGAAATATTGCGTATTGAAGCTTTCTTCCTGAAGATAAAGTCCGTGAAGATTATGAGCCGTCGGCTGATTGTCAATAAACGCAGTTCCTTTCCACAAGACTACAATTAAGAGATTCAGGAATCTATCTCTTATATCTATAATTCATTCAATAAAAGAGTGAACTCACGTCATATAAATATATGACGTCAAAACGTCGTAATGTTATCGTACCAAATTTGAGTTTTAGTTTATCTTGACTTTGACATATAAGAATTGTGATCCAAATAAAATAATGTTACCAAGCTATCTCATTGACTGATAGCCATTACAGCAAATATAAAATAGCCGTCTGGAATGCTATGGACCCTAGAAGCATGCCAGGGAGCTTAAAATATTCTTATATTCCGAAATACAAGCTGTATTACACAAAACACCCAGATGATAAAGTACATGGAGGGAAATATATAATTATTCATGAAAACATAAAATACTGTGAAGGAGAGAAATTTAGCGAGGAATATTTGCAAGCCACCAGTGTACCATTAAAGAAGTACATGGGCCATTAACAATGAGTGCTGTATATTGTCCACTTAAACACAACAACTAGGCAGAAAAATACCATGGTTTTCTTAACAGGCTGGATAATAGATTCATTGCCGGAGGAGACTACAATGCAAAACATGTAATGTGAGGTTCTAGATTAAAAACAGCAAAAGGCAGAGAATTGATCCAAGCATTGAAGGCACATACCTTACAGCATATCTCCACTGGTGAGCGAACATATTGGCCGTCAGATAGAAATAACATTCTCGATACCATACACTTTTGTGTTACAACAAATATTGACACCAAAACGTGCAAATCATGAATCATGCTTCGATCTATCATCTGATCAGTTATTATATTATTATGTTATTATTATATTATATTATGTTATTATCCATTAGCTATTATACCAGTTATCATAACAGTGAACTAAAATATTCGCCACAACACAAAATCTTTGCATAATACCAAAACTAGAAAGAGAGAAAAATTAGACAGTTCAATACCTCTAAATTTACCTCTCGAAACAGAAAGAGATAAAGAGATAGAGATATAGCAAAAAATATAACAAAATCTATACAAGAGACCGCATGGCACGCAACACCTAATAGTGCAATATATCAAAACTTTAATTATATTTCATCTAAAATTAAACAAAAAAATTGACGAAAACTGTGATTTTGTGAGGCACTGGATGATTAGGATATTTTTAACACAATTTCCGCTGAGTGGCAATAATGAAACGATTATTTTGAATAAATATTGTCACTATTTCTACTCGCTCTTGTGACGTGTATTTATCCATAATAGAATTTGGACATCTATACAATACAATGGTTAAAACGAATATGAGCTAAATGTCACATTTTCTCTCTATTACTCTATGACAGAAATGCCGATCCTTTCTGGCAATGAAAATATGACTGATGAGAAAGACGGTAACACTTTGTACGGGAAAACATTACAAGATATATACATATTTATAAGCGTTAATATGATTAGATTGAAATCTAAAAAAATGCGTATTTTCTAACATTATCACAAATTACCTACGGATCAAGTATCCGTTTATTTTTCAAATATATTCGCATATTTTAAAATATCACATTTCGCATTTTTCTTACGATGTGAAATGTACGCTCTATCAATTTCCCGCCCGTTATTCTTCGAACGCAATGTTTTTAATATGGAAATATTCCCCAGCGGTACATCATACGTGCTGTCGTAACATACGCAGGATATGAAACCTTCACCCCCCAAGTTTAACTCAATGTAGTCGATATTGGATGTAGTCAACGCCAGTGGGCCATGTTCTGCAACAGGAAATCTTCTGGGTCTGAACATGCGCGTTTCCTGAAGGTTTAAAATATTAGTTGGCAGTTTCATTTAATATATATTTGACATATGTGATGGTTTAGAAAAACGGAACGATGACCTTTGGCCACTTTCCTTGTAATACCATATATTTCAATACTCTGGAACTTCTGTAGTGATTTTCACAAACCTCTAATGAGTAGAACTTATACTTAAATAAATAATAAGTTTTTAAAAATTTATTTATGATTAAAACTGATCTCCTAGACTTGGTGACTGGTGACAATTATTCTTACAATGTATACATTACAGTTTATCCAGCGACAATCTATGGTTCTGTTCCCACACCTTACACACCTTTATTCACGTACTATCATACAAGTTCCCAGGGTTTGGTTCCCTTCAGTTTAGGGAACAGAGTGTCAGTCGTGCAGTAGTTGAAGCGCCTCTGGGTTTTCATGAAGATCCAACCTGGCTTCGTATTTACCAGCGAACCTTTTAATTCCTTTCTTACCTGCAGGAAATTCCTGGCCACGATACCAAGGTGCCTCCACTGCGTTACGCAATACCCTGTTCTGAAATTTGAAATACTTGAATTTTCATTACATTACTATCCCGGATACACTCCCACATCTATATACCATATATTGCTATAATATATAGTCTATTCAAAGTTTTTTATACATACGTCATCAAGATATTTAATGTATTGCCTGCGACAATTTGTAAATTCGTTTTAGAATTAGAAAATATTTTCCTTCTCATTTTATTCTAGTTAAAAAGAGACATAATGCTGTCTCTAAGGCAAAATTCTTGAAAACAATAGTGATAAGAGGTTATAACTCTAACCTATAAACTATTGTGGCTGTATAATTAACTGTAGTTTTTAGATGTACTATAATGTTAAAATAAATTATATTTGATAACATTTTTGTTCAATTATTTTCAAAGCCAAACTGATCTAAAACTCAGAGTTGATGCGGCAACATTGCGACGTGTTGATGTCACAAATTTAAATGACGTATGTACACAATAGCTCTGAACAGACTATATATTGTTTTGATCACCTGGTTATAGATCAGTACTTTATTGTAAATTGGCATTTTGGATTTTCTTCCAAGGAGCTCTCATGCTCTATCTCTATCATGCTCGTTCCATTTTAATTTGACATCTAGTGTCATGTCTAAATATTTAGCACTATTTACATATGGCGCTATAGCACCATTCAACTTCAAAGACTGGTGGTTTGTTTAGTTTTTTCTTGGCAAAATTTACCTATATAAATATAAAATGTATTATCTAGACACTCTAGCTCCATCGGTGCCTCATAAAATGTCTAATTTTAATACGAAATTATTAAAATAATATAAATATAAGACCTATACCCATACAAACTGGTCAGTGCGACCAAAACAACTACGTCATTCGCAGATATAGAACGTTTTAGGCGTATTTTATATTACACTCTTAAAAATGTAATTTTTTTAAATTTATTGATTTATAAGGTAGTTTTTCAAAAATAGTCATCTAGCCTATCGTCAACTCCCCAGGTGGAAGATATCAAAATATTTTAGCCCATATTTACACCGACGCCTAACTTGGAAGCACCACAGTTATCCTAGTTAAAAACATATTTGGTCCCACGGAATCCAACTATGGGGTACTTTTAGTAAATCTAACATGGGTATTATTGAACGATTCCAAAACTAAGGGTTGGATGCACCCTAGTACGTTTCTACTTAAGTGAGATGGCGTGATATACCTTTAGAATTCATAACGAGTATAGCACAAAAAGTTTTAAGTATTTCGAAGTCAGTACATCCCAGAGTTGTTGGCGATTATATAAACGTGCTTAATGACTGTAATTAAGTTCGTTAACTAAAATATTTACTGCCATCAGATTTGATTAATGAACAGACATATACTTTAGAACAAGGCTTTATTAATAGAGAAACTTAATTGTTATTTCATATAAGAAAAACTCTCGAACGGTTTAAGTAAAGTAATGAATTCATTTACGAAACAAATAAATGTTTTTGAAGCCATTAGATAAACTTTAACTAATATATTTAACATATCACAAGATTTCATATATCAACATTGTCTAATTTCACTCACCAAAAGTATATTTAGTGTTACGTGCATTTAAGTAAAAAAAGCTTTTTTATCATCAATAATGCAATTATTATGATGATTTCTTCCACCATAAAAGAATTACTATTCGAATGGGTGTGTCAGAATGCCATGATAAAAGGTTGTGATTGCTTTATGAAATTTTCCGAAGTAAAAGATACGTCTATCTATCACAATTAAGATTCTATTTTATTTGTTTCTAACTCAGCGAACCAGAAAATGAATATTAATAGCGTCGAAAGATTAAAGACTGTTTAATATTTGTTTTATTGTTCGGTAGAGGTAGAAAAGCAACTGATATAATTCCAAAAAAACAGTTAGTTATTAGAAAAAATTAACAATCAATAATTAATATACGGTGACGCAGAACTTCCTCTTTTATCTTCAACAGTATATCCTCCAGAACTTGCGACGTATGGAATAGTAATTCAGAAGGATCACTTTGCATCTGCTACAAGCTAATATTGGTATGTTATGGCGAAAACATGTTAGATTCGATTTCAATTGATATAACAGGTCAATGAAAAAGTCCTCGGAATACCATAGTAAAACACTTTTCTTTCAAAATTAGTTTATTTTATTCAACATAATTTCCTTCAAGGGTGATACACTGATTATAGCGAACCTCCAGCTTTTTGGGGCAGATCTGGAGAATACGATGGCTGAGGAAGTAATTCGAAGCCCACTTGTGACACGATGCGTAGTCTTGGGGAAGCAGCATTTTCTTTTTCTCCAAATGCGACCGTTTTTCGGCTATTTCGTCCTTCAGACGGTCCAATAACGCTATGTAATAATCGCTGTTGAAGATCCTACATTTTTCAAGGTAGTCAATGAAAATTATTCCATGCGCATCCTAAAATACAGACGCCATAAACTTGCCAGCCAACTGTTGCATTTTCGCACACTTTGGGGCTGGTTCATCGTTTGCAGTCCACTCGGATGATTGTCGATTGGACTTCGAAGTGAAATTATAGAGCCATGTTTCATCCATCAATATCGACGCAAAAACTCGGGTTTATTACGCTTGATCATCTTTAAACACTGCTCCGAATCATCAACTCGTCGTTGTTTTTGCACAGAGCTTTCTCATAACCAAATCCTCGTGAATGATATGATGTACATGTTCAGTTGATATCTTTAGAGTGTCTGCTATTTAATTAAATTTCAATGTACGGTCATTCAAAATAATTTTGTGGATTTTTTAAGTGTTTTCGTCTGTAACAACCTCTTTTGGGCGTCCATTGCGTTCACCGTTTTCGGTACTCATTTCAGCACGTCCAAATTTAATACACCAATCCTTGATGGTTGATTTTCCTGGGGCAGTATCCGGAAACTCGGCATCAAGCCAAGTTCTTGCTTCAACTGTATTTTTTTCCTTCAAAAAGCAATATATTATCAACACATGAAATTCCTTTTTATCTATTTTTTTTACAATAACAAAAGTTGTTTCAGTCAAAATGCGATAATTCAGAAACTAATGATTTGACAACTGTCAAATTTATACACGCATCTTTTGAGATTTATGACTAACTTAAAAAATATGGATTTAATTCTAGTAGTGCCATCTATGTGTCGGGCCGGGAACTTTTCAATTGACCTGTCACTTACACAGGAATACGGTTATAAATATTTCGTTTCAGTGTCAATATGGATAACTAGCCTGGTCTAACACATTACTTTTTGCACTAATAATTATTCATAATTCACATTTACAATATTAACAATAGTTACTTCATCAATTGTTTAAAGATATTTGAGAGCTTAAGACCTGAAGTTAATTTTAATAATTTTGGTAATTCGTTGTCTCAGAATTTTTTGGTCCTCTAGATCATTCATTCAATATCACCTTCCTAGGAACTAAAACCGACAATTGATAGGACGAATGACGATGATATGACGGCGAAGCCTCAAAAAAAAGTGTGGAAGGGAAGCTTCGACAGCAGATTTCTTCATATAAAGGCAGTATTCTAGACCAGAGGCGTAAATTTTAGGAATTTTTTGAAGTGAAATATAAAAAATTATATTTATTATACCTTTTTTTATAGATACGTATCAATGTTTAAAGAATACATATTAGAAAAAAAATAAAATTTAAGAAAATACAGGTTAATGAAGTAAAGTGGATAAAAAAAATGTCGCGCCCTCGTTGACATGATTGCAACATTGTAATCTAAAACGAAAATCAGAAGTAAATTCTCAACTCAGAGAAACTCTGCTATCATACAATTAATTAAATAAAATTAAATAATTTAGTTTAATTAAAATTAATTTCGATTGTTGGAAAACACGAGAGTTTTACCATTTTTTTGACATTTCATTATATTGATATATGTTAGAGTTTTACTTTATACGAGAGAAGGATGTACGGAGAAGGTTCATATCAAATTTCAAGTAAATTGGTTTAATAAAACCTCAGATAACATTTCAACCATATCGAAAAAAATAGTTTCGAGAAAAACGCGATTCACGTTTAATTTTTAGATGAGTGTTACTGAAGCAGCTATATCTCCGAAAAAAAATAATTTTTGAGAAATCGCCTTAAGAGTATACCCTTATAGGGTCGAGCTTTGAAAATATGACTGAAATTGTTTTTAAACAAGTAATAAATGTCAAAAAAATTCAATTTTAAAGGATCCAGATTAATGTTTTTGGGTAATATTTTTTGTATTGTATTACTTATGTCTATATTATATATAAGTGGCATGTAGAAAATTACTTCATTAAGCAATCTTCTGTATAAAATATTATCTTAATTAATTATTATTAGTCTAAAGCTTATTCTAAAGTCTACATATGTTCAGTAATCAGATCAGGTGGTGTTAAACGTTTTAGTCTACGCACTTCACTATCACGTCGCATATTTAGCTGATTAGCGAGTACATTGGGATGCACTGACACTCTTTCGAAGTACTTCACACAAACACGTTGAATTACACTAGTTATAGTTTCTAGAGGAATACCGCGTAGTATCACTTTATTTGAAACATAGTACGGAGCATCAACAATGGCACGCAACACCTTATTTTGGGACCATTGAATGATGGATATATTTGATTTGTTAGCGGTACCCCATAGTTGGATTCCATATGACCAAATGGGTTTGAGTATAGACTCATACAGCAATACCTTGTCATCTAATGATAACTTGTATTTGCGCCCGATGAGCCAATATATTTTATACAATTGAAGTCCAAGTTGTTTCCGTTTAGAGAGTATGTGCTTCTTACAGGTTAGGCGTCGATGTAAGTGCATACCAAGATATTTAACATGCTCTGCTTGGGGAGTTGACGATGATTGATATTCACTGGTGGAGTATTGTTACTGAACTACAATTTGTTTTTACAACAGCATATCTAGGGGGGCCTATCAGTCATATCTTAGTATCTACTGTAATAATGTTTGTGTATTAACACATGCTGTTTTTTTACAATGGTTTTATTCTTTTCAGTCTATGTCCTCTTCTGGTGTTATCCAAGAGTTGTATTACTTTGATATTGACATGGGAATAGAGTCTGCCCTTATGTATCTTTGATTTCCTGAGTAACAGTTGGTACCTGAAAGTCTCGATATAAGTAGTGAGTCTTGTAGTATCTTTGTGCAAATACAATACTTCTCATGACTTTCTTCTGAAAAATTTGTATCGTTCCTTTTCACGGAACATGTCCATAATTGAATTCCGTATGTATAATAACATACTGAAATAATACTGAAAATTATGATTTTCGTCCAATTAGCAAGTACATTTTCCTATATTTCAATTCCAGTTCATTTCCGTTCTTCTTTATATGTTCCTTCCAGCGAAATTTTACATCATGATTCATTACGAGTAATAATAATTCAACAATACTGAAAGGAAAACTATTATATTATCTTGAAAAGTATCAATACCATGGATGTTAGGAGTTAGGTTAGGTTATTTAGCAGTTAATTAATTTTATATATCGCATGATGGTCAATAAATATCAGCGATTAAGATGTACGTAAGCCGGTTATAATATAAAAAAGAGATTTTCATTTGTCAATTCAACAACACTTAAACATATAAAGAGAGAAAACAAGAAGTATATGACAATGTATCACCTTTAAGACAAACATGAGAACCACATAAAAATTACATTAACATGATATGGAACTTTATTTTATTAACAATGTTACGAAACGATCGTATTGATACTACTGACACCTGACCCTGCAATAAAACTGTCGCAATCGCTATTAGATTAAAAGAACAAATCCACTTTACTATCTAGTAAACTTTAGTGTTAGTGATTACTAGAAGTAAAACCCTATATGCCATAACAGTGAAAAATTATTCCACAATATTGTGTATCTTTTCTTTATTTAAAACCAAATTAAATATATATATATATATTGTAAAATATTTCTTTTAAAAAATGTTTATTTAATAGGTATATTTATTTTGGATCAGAATTTTCCAAGAATTGGAAGGTTTTTATGTTCAATATTAAAATTTTTTGCCTTTTTTTAAATTCGGAACAATACAAAGGTGAGAAATATAATAAATATAATAAATTACTACGCCTTCTGAGTATGATCAATTTGGCTTGAGTAAACAACATGAACAGAGCCTGCGACAACACATCATTGTTGAGGTTCTACAGCTTCCAGATAATCACGGTTTAGTCAGGACATTAAAGAGAGTAAAACCATCTGGTCTAGTTCAGTAGAATTACAAGTAAAATTCAATGCACATTAAAAACAGTGAAATAGATGTTAAACCAAAAGCATCTATCGTAGAATAAGTATTTTGTAATTAAGTAGTAAAATCGTAGCAAATTAGGCTAAAAACTAATAGATTATTAGTATTAATTTACTAGATTGCTATACATGATACATAGACAATAGGAAATAATAAATAAATAACATTTCAATTGAAAATCCCCGGCCTGACACATAGATAGCGCTACTAGAATTAGATCCATATGTGTTTTAGTTAGTCCTAACCCTCAAAAGATGCGTGTATAAATTTGACAGCTGTCGAATCATTAGTTTGTGAATTACAGCATTTTGAGTGAAAAAACTATTGTTATTGTGAAAAAAATGAATAAAAAGGAATTTTGCGTGTTGATAAAATATTGCTTTTTGAAAGAAAAAATACAGTTGAAGCAAAAAATTAGCTTGATGCCGATAAAATGAATTTGAATGACCGTAAACTGAAATTGAATGAAATAGCAGACTATCCAAAGATATCAACTGAACGTGTACATCATATCATTCACGAATATTTGGGTATGAGAAAGCTCTGTGCAAAGTGGGTGCCGCATGAGCTCACTTTTGACCAAAAACAACGACAAGTTAATGATTCGGAGCAGTGCTTGAAGATGATCAAGCCTAATAAACCCGAATTCTTGCGTCGATATGCGACTATGGATGACACATGGCTGCATCATTTCACTCTGAGGTCCAATGGACAGTCATCCGAGTGGACTGCATACGATGAACCCGCTCCAAAGCGTGGGAAAAGGCAACAGTCGGCTGGCGAGGTTCTGGCGTCTGTGTTTTGGGATGTGCATGGATTAATTTTCATTGACTACCTTGAAAAAAGAAGGACCATCAGCAGCGACTATTACATAGCGTTATTAGACCGTCTGATAGCCGAAAAACGGCCGCATTAGAAGAAAAAGAAAGTGCTGCTTCTCCAAGACAATACACGATTGCAAAAATGGCAATGAATTGAGCTTCGAATTGCTCCCTCATCCACGGTATTCTTCAGATCTGGCCCCCAGCGACTACTTCCTGTTCTCAGATCTCAAAAGAATGCTCGCTGGGAAGAAGCGTTCGTCGAATGAAGAGAAATGTCATCGAAAAGTTGGAGAGTCGCGAAAATCTTAAAATCACCCTTGAAGGGAATTATGTGGAATAAAAAAAACTAATTTTGCTAAAAAATATGTTTTCATCTGTTACAACAAGATATAATAAAAACAAAATATTATCAAAAAAATCGATTTTTGATCAAGACCAAGGGGTTGATAGTAGAAATGTTCCTTCTATCGATTATAGGTGGGATTTGAACTATGAACCCTAGGAGAAGCATCAACACTAGTGCTCCGATTTCGCAATCCTCCCCCTTCCCTCATATATTATTCAAGCGCAATAAGTAACGGGATAAAAACGAAAGTGGGCGAGAAAATGTTGGACCCTTTACACAACTCTATCGCCCAAACTGATAACTGACGGCGGGAGGACTACATTTCCTATTCGCCGATAATTTAATGAAATTCTATTAGATAATGTGGCGAGACCACAACGGATACGTTTTCAATATATTTTGTGTTCAATTGATATATTTAATGACGAACTTTTAATTTATTCATGGCGCATATGCAGATATAAAGTAAATTGCCCTACTTTTGTCATAAATATTAAAAATTATCTGAGTTTTATGAGGGATCTTGTACGTGAAAAGCAAACAAAGAGCTTTAAATGTCGTTGGGTCAGTAAATACACTTGGTTTGTTGGTGCCGAAACAGTATTTCAACTGTAATTAAAATGTGCCTTGGATAATTAAAAAATACTATAAGTTATATATATATATATATATATATATATATATATATATATATATATATATATATATATATATATATATATATATATATATATATATATATCAAATCTATATATATATATATATATATATCAAACAATATAATCTTGGATTAGTAGAATTGTAGTAGATCACTTCAGTAAGTGGTAGAGTAAGTAATTAGAGTATGAGTAAGAATAAAGTTGGCGAATACATTGGGAACCAGCAAGAATCTTTCAGTTCGAATCATACTCGTTATGGGTTCTAGTCAGATTTGCTAGTAGTACCCCACAGTTCAATACAATAGTTTCGAATAGGCAGAAGTATTGACTTATACAGAAAAACCTTGTTATCTTATGACAATTTAGATTTACACCATATCAGACAATACATTTGGTTTAGTTTAAGCCCAAGCTTAAAGCTTAGTTTAAACTTTAGCATTTGTTCCCAGATATTTAACGTTGTCTGCTTGCCGAAAAAATTCAATTATTCATATATACATTTACAGTTTTGGGACCTGACTATCAAGAAACGTATATTTTAAAACTGCCTCAATGGTTAACGAGTAAGATGGATTTTATCTTTGAAAAAATCCGAGTTTTTAAGTAAATTGATATGTTTTGTGTTTTAAACTCTTTACTATTTTTAACCGACTTCAATAAACGAGGAGGTTTTAGTTTCAGTTATATATATATATATATATATATATATATATATATATATATATATACATATTTTTTAATATATGTTGGCAAAATTATTTTTTATTCGAAAAAGTGGACTTCCGAGATAGTGCCATAGGAACTAAGTCTGGATTTGATGAGGGAAGGGCGAAATTTGTGGGAAACTCTCAAATTTCAAAGGCACGTACAAAATGTTCATATCTAATGATAATTTGTTTATCTAAAATTATCAGATATTTGTGTATAATGTTATTGCTGAACTGATGTGGCAAAAAATGGGAAGTTGTTTAGTGAATGACTTTTACTCTTGTTTTTTTAAAGCATAAACCATATAATACGGGACGTCGTAGAAACCCTCTAGTCAACTGTTTCTATGGTGTAACGGTTAAAATCTTAAGCTTCTTCGCGCTTCCCAACGCGGGCAGCAACTTCTTTTGTTCTAGTTTGGTTGAAAAATTTGTCAAATCACCTAGACCCCGGGGCATGAAGCGTTCCTTATTTTTAATCATTATTTCTTTATTTCTGTTTTTCCTTATCGGAAAAAAAATCGATGCCGAGTCCAAACAATACAAAAATAATAATAACATTTTGTGACATATAGACAAAATTAATTATTAACAAAATCAATCTAATTTGTTTCTCAAAAATATTATTGCCAGTAGATAAATACGTTTAAGTAGATATGAAGCTAAATTGTATTTATATAGTATAATATAAAATACCTGTAGTAGATGGATTAAATAAGGTTTCTGATGATTTTTATTTAATTAGTTTGATTATTTTTTAATTTTTAGTGAATTCCTTATTTATTTTTTGAATTCGGTTCAATTTTTTTGTTAAAAATATTTTATATAATTGATGCAGTTGGTAGGATTCCGAAGAAATCATAAGGATGTTTTGACTTTATTCAATTAAGCAGAATCCAATTGATTATCAAAAAAAAGAAGACAAGTTGACGTTGGATTGACAATCGTTCCGTAGTTTAAGAGTTCGGGCAAAATTATCGTAGCTGAAGATGTAAGGTCACCAAGGTACTTAAAGATTCCTAGCCATAACTATTCCAAGTAAGAAACATAGAAGCTTTGAAAAACATTCCTAGTTCCCGGCACATGTATCACATGCGGACTGAAGTTGCTGTGAATTAACATACTTTAATGGAATTTGGGCAGAAGCTTGCATTTTTGGGGTGAATGACCATCAAAGCGGACTGTACCATCATTGTGAATTTGATATTTGGTTGCACTTTATTTAAATAATCGCAGAATCCAACTAAAGTATTTTCTACATATCTAAGTAATAGAGTTTAAGAGGTTAGTGGCTTGCTGGATTTATTGTTTTTACTTCCAGAGTTTCCATAAATATGTTTACTATTACAGGGGATAGCGGTGAACCCATTACTCTTTCCATTTATTTGTATCGTTTATCCTTCAGTACAAAATAGGTATAATTGAAACAATGTTTGTTAAATTGATTGTCTCCTCCGATATATTGTATTTTTTTATGTTGTTTATCTCCTCCTCCTCTGTAGAGTTACGTTGGTGAAGAGTGATTCCACGTTAAAGCTACTAGTTACTAACAGATATTCTGGTGGCACAATGATATTTTATTTGAGCTTGATGAAGTGGCTTGACTTCCTGACAAACAAAGCCGTTTCTTCGGCATAGGGTTGTAGCTGTTTTTGCTAGTAATCCAATGGAGCTTATAATAAATGGTTTCAATGGGATGCCCTCTCTATATATCTTTGGGAAACCGTACAGCTTTAGCCACTTGGACAATTGTTCTCTAGGAATAAGTTGTATCTGTCGTTCCCTATTGATGGAATTTGCTTTAATTTTGGACTTTGTAATTTTTCCCAGATATGTATTTGAGTTGGTTAAGATAATCTGGAGTGGCAAAATGACCCACATTTTGAAGGGTTTCCATTTTATTTTCGTAGTATTCACTGTTCATTACTACAACAGAATTGTCTTATATCATTTGCTAAAGTTTAGTACTATGTCAATCTTAACGCTTATTCAAATAGCTTGTTATGATAATATTCTTTGAAGCTGATCTTTATGATGTTTATATGTCAACAAAGGTACAACCCAAATAGTAGTGCTGAATTTGGGATAACTATTGGAACGTGCCATCGAATTGGAGACCGAAGTATGATACACTCTGGAGCCAGGGCCTTAGGGACCTTCTAAATTTAGAGGTGTATACGCGAAACTTCTTGCGATGGAACAGAATAGCCCCAGTTTTGATCAAGTTAGTCTCCGGTCGCCAGAATTTATACCATGCAATAGCCTGATTAAGTTGCATTTGGAGTCTGTTGGGGATGGAGTCGGAACTGTAACCGGTGAAGAAAGCTGTATCGTCTGCGTAAAATGCACCTTTCGGGACTACATTGCCGAGCACGCAAGAAGGCTTAATTCACCGAAAATAGACAAAGTGGCTATTATCAGAGAAAATTTTCAAGAATGATGTTTTTATTAATCTATTAGGACATCAATAATCTGTCCGTGAGCAATAAGTATTATTGTATGATTTCAGTTATATAATATAACTATCTTGACATGTAGTAGATCACTTCAGTAAGTGATCTACTATACAATTTCTAATCTAAATCTTATTCTAGATACTATTTTAACTTATTTTAAAGTCTATCCCAACTTATTCTATAAACTGTTCTAGCTTATTTATTTTAGAGATTATTAAATCTTAACAATCATTAAAACTCACTCTATGTGTCTATTAATCAGTTCGTATGGTAGTTTGCGTTTGAGCCTATGCACTACACTGTCAGTATGCACATTTAACTCTTTGGCGAGTGTATTGGGATTCACTAATAGTCTTTCAAAGTACTTCGCACTAACACTTCGAATCACACTCATTATGGGTTCTAAGGGGATATCGCTCTGAATCAGTTTGTTGGACAAGTAATATGGGGCATCGACGATGCCACGCAATACTTTATTCTGGAACCGCCGGAGGATATCTATGTTAGATTTGCTTGTAGTACCCCACAGTTCAATATCATTGGTCCAAATGGGCCTAAATATTGACTTATACAGCAAAATATTGTTATATAATGATAATTTAGATTTACGCCCTATTGGCTTATACATTTGGTTTAGTTTAAGCCCAAATTGTTTGCGTTTTGTCAATATATGTTTTTTCCATGTCAAACGTCGATCAAAATTCATTCTCAGATAGTTAACGTTGTCTGCTTGTGGAAGTTCATGATTGCTCAGTTTTACTGATGGACATGTTCTTCTGCAAAGGGTGAATGTCACATGGGTACATTTTGTCTCATTTTCTTTGGTACGCTACGTTTTCAACTACAATTCGATTTTCTTAAGATGAAGTTGGAGGTTTCTTATGGCTAATATTGGATGATAGTGATGATAAATAGTGTTTCTTGAGGTCGATAGGTCAACTGTATACAAATAAATATAACAATGGGCTAAGAACACTCCCCTGTGTAACACCCGAATATATTGGGTGTAGGTCAGTGTATTCGTCAGCCTGTTATAAAACCTGACAATAAAATGTCTGTTGGTAAGGTATGATTTCAGCAGTTGAAAGTGCGAATGGGGCAAAAGCCTTTTCAATTTAACATGAAGTCCAGAATGCCATACCTTGTTGAAGGCCTGAGAAATATCGAGAAAAGCAGCGGTGCAATATTTTTTATCGTTAACTAATCTATGTATTTGTTCTGTTGTTCCGTGTTTATTACGAAAGCCAAATTGATGATCTGGAATAATAATTCTGCGTTTATTTTGAGTCTCTTAATGTAAAGTTTTTCGAAAAGTTTTGAGATCACAGATAACTATAGGACGAAGATAGATGTAAGTGAAACGAAGTTCACCGGATCATCTAGTCATAAATATTTTTTATATTTACCATTTAGAAATGTTTATTCGCATTTCTATACCTTTTTAAACTTGTCCACTTTCAAGTAAAATTTCATGCAAACTAAATCCAGCTTTCTACTCACTTAAAATAAAGGACGCTTTTAACAGATAAAATACAACTGTTTAGATGTAAATTAATCTCGAGTACTAATGGAAAAACTTTTTTCCAGTCGAATAAAAGGACGCCGACATCACGACGGAAGACAAACGGGATCGCGGATGAAATTTTGAAACGTCCACTCATTGCCGCCGAGTAGCAATAGGCAGCAGGAATCAGTTAGCAGCAGTCGAGTTGCAGGATCTCCCGCAAATTTATCGAGAAAGTTTTAATAAGCTGGCCGTTCTTATCTTTAGGTCTCCACTATTTCCTATCCTCATAAGGCCCCGTTTTATATGTCTCAGCATTGTACCGAATCTAGGATACGACCTCGTAAAAGATTACTTCCATTTTTTTCTCTTAGACAATACGGATTCCTCGGTTTAATATGTTGGGCTTGCTATAGCTTACAATATCCATAAAAGTATTGTGGTTTTAGTTTTTAATTAAATTATATAAATTTCCTTTTTCTAACCAATATTTGTTTTAATTAAAATAAAATACTATTAGATTGTACAGGTGCTTGCATACTTTGTTTATTGTGAAATGGTGTCAATGTTAATAACAGCAAAATAACTGCATAATAAATTGTAAAGGCCCATAAGGGTAATAAGCTATGTTCAGCTATATTCTTAAATGTAACTCAAGCCTTTGATTAGATATGGCATAACAGATTTATTCTTAAGCTATATAAAATGTTATTGAAACAATGTACTAAACTTACATTATAGCCAGAATGTTTATAGGCAAACAAGATGAAGCTAATTCTACAATTTTTGCCCCATACGCACTTTGAACTGCTGAAATCGTACCTCACAGACAGATATTTTATTGTTAAATAGGGTGATGAATACACTGACCTACATCCAATATATTCGGCTGTTCCGCAGGTCAGTGTTCTTGGTCCATTGTTATATATATTGTATACAGCTGACCTACCGACCTCAAGAAACACTACTGTTGACGATACAGCAGTTTTATCATCACACGAGGATCCAATATCAGCCACAAGAAACCTACAACTTCATCCTAACAAAATCGAATTATGTTTAAAAACGTAGCGTATCAAAGCAAATGAGACAAAATCTACCCATGTGACATTCACCCCTTGTAGAAGAACATGTCCCTCGGTAAAATTGAACAGTCATGAACTTCCGCAAGCAGATAACGTTAAATATCTGCGAATGCATTTTGATCGACGTTTGACATGGAAAAGCATATAGTGACAAAACGCAAACAGCTTAGGGTTAAACTAAATGAAATGTATTGGCTAATTGGGCGTAAATCTAAATTATCACTAGATAACAAGGTTTTGCTGTATAAGTCAATACTTAGGCCGATTTGGACCTCTGATATTGAACTGTGGGGTACTACTAGCAAATCTAACAATGATATCCTCCAAAGGTTCCAGAATAAAGTTGTGCGAGTCATTGTCGAAGCTCCATATTACGTGTCCAACAAACTGATTCAGCGCGATACCCTTATAGAACCCATAACGAGTGTGATTCAGAATGTGAGTGCGAAGTACTCCGCAAGGCTATCAGTGCATCCCAATGCACTCGCCAAACAGTTAATATTGCCTAGAATAAGCTAGAATAGTTTTTAGAATAAGTTAGGATAGACTTTGAAATAAGTTAGAATAGTATCTAGAACAAGATTTAGATTATGTACAATAGATCACTTACTGAAGTGACCTACATGTTAGGATAGTTATATTATATAACTGAAATCATATAATAATACTTATATATTTCTACAATAAAAAAGGTGCACCACAAGAAATGTTATTGATATTATTTCCACACATAGAAAATATCACTTTGGTTACATTTCCTGAAATGGTGTCGAAGGCAAGCGAAGAAGCGACACGAAAATTACAATAGGTAAGGGACAATGTAAGTAATTGAACCCAAACTTGGAAAATAATAATTCACGAAAGTAAATATGCGCATGTGTAGTTCATGAATAATGCACATAACAACTTCCCAAAGTATAACGGATTATACATTGATTGATCGCTGGAAGAAACATGTGTAAAAGAAAAAGAATGAACTGGGGTTCAAAAGAAAAATGTATTGGTTAATTGGAAGAAAATCACAATTACCAGTAAATAATACTGATGATGATGATAGGATGTTCTGCGAAAAGTAATATCATTACAATACCATTTTTCCAGAACAAATTCCTAAGAAGTATTGCAGGTGCACCTAGATACTAAGAAACTGATTACTTACACCAATACCTTGAGATATCGACTGTCAATGAGGATTATATGACATTCAACTTCAATTATGGGGATGCTGCCCGAAAATTAATATAAATAAAATATAAGTTTTTTAGAACAAAGTTCTAAGAACTATTTTAGATGCATTCAGATACTACAAGACTATCCCTTACGCTAAGACCTTGAGATATCGACTGTTAATCGGGGACTAAGATAATTGCAAGAAGATATGAGCCGAGACTCTTTTCTCATGTCAATATCGTAGTAATATAACAGAAACACAGCTCTTGAATAACACCATAATGGGACACAGACTCAAAAAGATCAAACCATTTGATCTTGTGTAGTGTAGTGAGGTGCATTTAATAAAAAATAACATCAATGCTAATACATAAACATTATTAGAGACTAAGATAGGGCCGATGGGTCTTCCTAGATATATATCTAAATTTAAGTTATGTTTATGTTAACTGAGAAAATACAAGCTATTTAAATGTTGGCTAAGTAGATGTAATCTCCCAACTGTTTTTCAACATAGTTTGGATGTAATTATGCGATTTTTTATTTTAAGCAAATATGGTTTTTAATTTGATATTAGTGCTTCAATGATACATATATTGATGCTTTTAGCATTCTTCATGATATAGTTCACATTACAATATTGGCTGCTGATTGATCACCTGCTATTCTAAATCTCAAAGAGATAGAGTTAGAGCAAGTGCAGGAGATCTGTACGATGGAGATGCAGGAGCATGTACTTAGGATTAGTAATACAGAGGGAAAACGAGTCATTTACTTCTGAAGCAATAAGCTGAATCTGTGAACCAGCAGGAGATGGTGCGCATGAAAGAGAGAAAATATTGTTTGAGTATTAGTGAAGAACAATGAGAAGTAGACATTCTCCCCGAGCAATGGCTTAGGATAAATCAAGATCAATAGGACGATAAAATAAACACGCAAATCATCATCATCAATCAACAGAAGTATTATTATTACAAGAGAGAAGTGAAGGATACCACGAATAATGTGACTTCGACGTTCAAAATGCGTCGTTATATAATTGAAGCCAGGGGTGGAAACAGTAGGCGGTTTCTGTCTAACAGCAGGGGTCCAATCACCGATTCCTAGCAATATATTTATATTAACATTTAGGGCGTGATTGATAACTTATTTGATAAAATAAAACTTCGAAATACAGCAATCTGTCATAATAAGCTGAACATCAAGCAAATCGAACTACACCACTTCATTTGTAATTTTGGGGGAACATCGACAATCTTAAAGCTCTTCAGTTGTTTTTATCTGAATTTTCCCTAGTTTCTAAACATCAGTTATTTAGTTTTCGAGTTCTGTTTTGTGTTGCGGATTCTGGTGTAGTTTTTGGTCCAAAACATTTTTTGGCTCTGACTAAAAGTAATTTAGTTATTTAATCAAAATATTTTCCACTAAATAAATATATGGCCGGCCGTAATATTTCTGTAATTTATTTTTAATTAAATTGTAAAGCAATAATTATTATTAATATCATCATTGTAAACACGTAAATTATTGATAATTTTCAACAACGGTAATGGCCATGATGTTACAGATAATGTAAAAGAACTACCACAGTGATCTTATGGAAAATATATATCTAAGGTCTTATAATAATGTTATATAGTTTACCCTTTCAATTTATGTTTGGACACCTTTGAAACTACTCTCTACTCTCGCTAATGAGTGTTTCAGTAAAGGCCAGTGTCAGAATTTCGAAGAAGCTGATGTTGCCTTGCCAATCTTCATCAATGAGCATGTCGAGATATATATTTTCAGTAATACGACCACTGATGTAAATGAGAATACAAGCTGTATAACACGATATTGCCGCTCAAATAATAAGGAAATATTTTCCATGCTTGACTCTAAGAAGCAGTCCAGATTATAGGCTTTTTTGAGATTTTCCATTTGTAAATAATGATTCATCCGATTACCACCTTCTCCCAATCACTAAATGTTCAGTTTAGCTTTATGGATCTACTGCTGTACTATATTTGTCGAAATAATATTACTAAAGTTAGAGTTGAGCACTGATTGCCACACTGGTGTTCATATTATTTTGTCTCTGCGGACTGTATTTGATTGTTATTTTTTCCTTATCTTATTATCAAAAATCAAGCATTCTATTTTCGTTGCTATTTCTTAGATTTTTTCCGAGTATTCTATGTACTCTACTTTTCTCTACAAATATACCATAATCTAGAAGTGTTTACTTTAACTTTTTATGTTAGGTAATCTAATTTAGCAGGACAAATAAACGTCTTACAAGAAAGTACAATAAAACAATAATAATACATTAATTTTGTATTTTAAAATACTCCTAAATTTTTAATCTATTTATTAAATTGTTACTAGTCGTTGACGACTAACCTACAATTTGTTTTTACAGTAAGTTAAATTTAGGTATATATCTAGAATGACCTCTCGGCCCTATCTTAGTCTACTGTAATAATCTTTAAGTATTAAAACTGACGTTTTTCTATTAAATGCACCTCACTACCCTACACAAGATCAATTAGATTCATTATTTTGAGTGTCGATAATGAGTCGATTTTGAGTGTCGATTTGAATTTCGATGATGACATGAGAATGCAGCCTATCCTCATGTCTGCTTGCAATTCTCCTGATTTCCTGTAAGCAATCAATCCTGTTGTATTTGGGTATAGCTATAACACTTCTTTTTGTTCTGAAAAACCTTGTATTTAAAATAGCTTTAGCAAAGTATGATTGATTTCCTTATGTCCATATAAGTTTCAACACTTGATTATATAATAGTAATTTATTATGTATTAATAATTTTGACTTTCTTTCAATTAACCAATACATTTTTCTATGTTTTGCATTAAGATACATTACGGGATGCTATTGATTAAATGATAGTATTATTTATTGTTGTCGGTGCTTATGCGATCTAAATATATGTATGCTACAACATGGAGCAAAAGTCCCGCTACTATTTTGATAGCCTATAACTTTGCTTAAAGAAAGGACAAGTAAGTTTGGCTTTTATAAAAAGTTTATTTGGTCTTTACATTTTTCGCCACTTCGAGAAATTAGTTTTCGTGGAAAAACGTCATTAAGTAATTGGATTGTTGAACGGGGTATAGGTGCTGTTGCCCCATCTTGCTGAAACAAGGTGTCCTCTAGTCCTTGATATTCCATTTCAGGCACAAGAAAATTTCGAATAATGTCTTGGTACCATTCAGCAATAACGGTAACCACAACACATTGGTCATTAAATAAAAATGGGACCAATGGTGTTTCCAGCATTAATATGACACCATTCGGTTGTTTTTAGTGGATGCAATGATGTTTCATGAATTAAATGAAGATTATATGTTCTGTAAAACCAACTGTTCTGTTTATTGACGTGGCTACTGAGAAGTAAATGGGCTTCATCCCTTCATCTTTAATTTCACCAGACATATTGTATTACTGTATTCAATTCGTTGATCAGGATCTCATGGTAGAAATTTTTGGACTAATTAAATTTCATACGGGAACATTTTCAAATCAGTTTTCAAAATTCGCCTTAAACTGCGTGCAGAAATGTGTAAGTGGAAACCACATCTCCGAATGTTTCTGGAGACACTGTAACACCATCGCGCACCAGAGCCACATTTTCAGCGTTATGAGACGTCCGTTTTCTTCCAGAACGAGGCCTGTCTGCTGTCGTACCGTACTATCGAAAATTCGCCTCTAACCGATAAATTCTAGTTTTGTGAGGTACTGAACGATTAGAATATTTGCAATTTCCGCTAAGTGGCAATAATGGAACGATTATTTTCAATTATATTTCAAAATATTGTCACTATTTTTGCTCGTTCTTGTGGCATATATTTATCCATAATAAAATTTGGACGTTTACACAACACTTTGGTTAAAGCAAAACTGAGCTGAACGCCACATAACCAAGATGGCGCGCTATCAAAATGGTAGCGGGACTTTTGCACCCTCCTGTTAAATGCACATATTTACCTTTGTTGATCTTTATTTTCAGATTTGGGTCCAGTTATTTATATTGTCACTTACCTGTTTAGGTTTAAGTATTTTTCATGAAACTTCTTCGTTATTGCTTTTAACAGCAAGAACGGCAGGTCATCAGCAAGTGCAGCCATTGTAATATTCTCCATTTGTGGTATTTCACATATGTGGTAAAATGGAGTAGGTAAATAATTGGTCCTAATACACTTCCTTGTGGTATATTTGCTAAAATGCAATAGGATAAAAATAGAAATTAATTGTGTCTCAGATGCATTGAAGAAGCTGAAGAAAATCTGTAAAAATAAACAACCGTGTTACACTTTATTTCAATTGTTTAACCAAATGTTTAAGCTCGACCATAAATAAAACTCCCATTGTAATGTTTTCTTTTCCGAATAAACCAAAAACTAATTATTTATTTATTAAAAAAATGGAGTTCTAAAACACGTAAATGGTGACCTTATTCTGTTCGCGCTTCATCATGCTATCTTTATAAAAATTAATGGCCCGTCAGGCTATATTTTCTCTCAAAAAATATTTATTCATCAATCCGAACAATAGAGCATCGTTTTTCTCATGGCGGTTTAACGACCTCACTAATTATTTCTTCCGATATTTTCGTTTTTCGCCTTCATCGCTAGTATTAACTTTTGATTTTGGTTTAGGTGTTTCTTTCGCGACGTTATTTCCTCTTAATAAACTAGCTAATATTTTTTTTGGTTCCTCTTAATTCCTATTTTATTTTAACGGAAATAAGAGACAATTTGTTGGAATAAACAATAGTATTCCTATTTATTTAGTACTCTTTCTATTCTCCTCCAATTATGGGTTTGTTTTTTTTTATCAATCTTCAAGAGCCATTTTACTTATATTTTTATATTAAATGTAAAAACGGAAAAGTGTTTATCAATGTTTGAGGAAGGGGATATAATTTCCATACATTATACGTAATATCTTAAAGAATAATGATAAATATGTCAGTATATTCCTATTTAAAATTATATTAATGAGTTAATGAAAAATGTTAGATAATATTTTTGCATTTGAAGTCCTTGCATTAAGTCCTTTTTGAAATGTCTCGCTTGGCACTCCATCTGAAGACTCAAGAGCCTAAACCTTAGTTACCACTTCATATGTGCAAGAGCGAGATTTTTTCCCCTTAAGACATTACAAAAATATGTACCATTCAAAGAAATCACAAATCTTATGGAATAATTATGGTACCTACAATGCCATCTGGTAATTCGATATTTTAGACCTTTAGGGTTATATGTGTTTAAAAAGCTTTCTTTGATCATGTGAAACAAACTAAGTGGCGTTATTCTTTTTATTTGTGTGATTTGCCTCCTGTGGGGATACCCAGTAATTGTAGTGAATGGCAATATTGTTGTCATTATCGGCAGAGTTCATTTGTGAAGACGCGACTGTCAGAGTCACCACACTTTTTATTCTGTTGATTTTACTATATTGCCCTATGTTGTGCTGACCATCCTTTTTCAAAAATGGTGAGTTTGTTTACAGAATATTCCAATCTTGCCATAGAATTCACATAATTATAAATATGGTTAATTTATTACAAATTAACGATAATATTTGCAACTATAATTATCTTATTAATAATCTAATAATAATATTAATAATTAACCATAATATTTATTCTGTATTTGGTATTTACTATCATTGTTACTGTTTATTGTTCATGTTATCAGTAGCATCCATCATCAGTGCAATTATTTGTCGGAACATTTTTTATCGGTACTATTAGTACCATGATCCAAGAGCATACATTATTACAGTTCCATTCAGTCAGTCAGTGGGCATAATTGTATTTCCTTATTACCTGGCATTCGAAGTAAATATCTTGATCGTCACTGCCCTTGTTACCTTGTGTAGTTTTAGATTCATCATTTTCGGTGAACACTGGTTGCTCAGACTTAGATGTTTAGAATTAATTTCATTTATTTATAATATCACTTAATGTTTAAGTAAAGTTAACTTGGACCTATAGGACGCAAATATGCGGTTGCACTAAAATACTAAACTAACTAAAAAGGTGCCTAAAACCTAAAGGTGCCAGAATAATTACCAATGCTTATCCTAATCAACGAAAAACTGAACGATGACCTCAGAATCAAATGGATTTACAAGGCGATCCAAGAGTTCGCCTTCAAACATGCAATACGATTGCTAAATCCTAGCAATCCAGCTATTGGACAACACGCCGGAAATCAGAAGACTGTAGGGAATCAAAATACACGAACTTGTTTAGTGTATAAGTATATTTCTAACTTTAGCTTAACTAGTTTAGTTTTATTTTAATTTGAAAGATACATACACAGACGTATTAATACCGTACTCGTCTTGTTTGTTTATTAATGCAAGTACAACAGAGTAGTAGAAATAAATTATTTTGTAAATTGAGGTTGAACTAAGTGTATTTGATACAAGATGTAATTAATAAAAAAAGTATTGGCTGGCTTGATGCCGTAGTGGTAAAGGCAACAGGACGGTCCAACTACTCTTGCGATAGTCGCGGGTTCGAATCCTGCTGGGCATGATCGTAAATTTATGTTTCTGTAGAGGCAAAGTGCAAAATCCGACAAGGAAAATAATCCCGATCAGGCCAATAACCAGGCTGGGTAAGACCGGATATATTCTGGTATGATTTCTAAGTTGGTCACTTGCCAGTCGGTAGGCTTAATGCTGAGGACCGTGGTTCGGAGCCGACGTTACACTGTAGGTCCAGTCCAGATAAACCCCTAGTTGGTATATACTAAGAAGACTTTAAAATACTTATAAAAATAGTATTGTATAAGTAGTTGTTATATACTTTATTTTGTTGTCTCTTTTTTAATTTGTTTAAGATTTTCATTGTTTAATTTAAATATACTTTTTATTTTACTCCGGGTTTAAATGTAACCCTACATATCTGGGAATCTATGCCTCTTTATATCGTACCCTACAATATATCAAATAATAATATTTATTTAATGTCCAATATTTGAGAAATTCAATGGCTATATATTTAAAACAGACAAACGTTTATTCCAGGAATTTAAACGTCGGACAAGAGGAAAAATAATGTATGCGAGTTGTCTGTGTAAGTGCTATTCCTATGAAAATTAATGCTAATGGAAAAACTTTTTACGGTTAAATGAGAAGACGCCAGAGTGAGGAAGCAAAACAAACCGGTTTGGCTACAGAAAATTTTAACATTTATCTCGCGAATGTCGAGGAGCAATTGACAATATCAGCATTTTTGCTTCCGGTCGATTCATTCAATTATGAAGAGAATATTCAGGATAAAAACAAATAAATTCGATATTAAATGGGCAATTTGTAACGATAAAAAATAAAACGTACTGAAAATAATAGACAAATTTATAAACAAACAGTTCGTTGACTTGATTGATATTGAGGTTACCCAGATAGAGTACATAAATAATTGCAAATCGCCTGCTTAGTATAAATACCAATAACCGATATATCCAAATATCCATGTTTTGTATACTAATAAAATGTTCTGTTTCATATAGATTAAAATAACAAAGATATACTGTCCTTAAAAAGATCTATTTAGCCCACTTTATTGAGGAATTACTACAATACTAATAGTTCAAAATTGGTTTTATTCATCAACGTAATCTCCACCAAGAGCCACACAATCCTTCTATGGCCGCTCTAACAATTCAATGCAACGTTTGTAGAACAATTTATATTTTGCCTCAAAATAAGAAGTGATTGATCCATGTTTCATCCATTGTCACATATCAGCAGTGTAATGCTCATGTAATATAAAACCAACATGTTCTTTTGATATCTTTACAATGTTAGCTAATATACGCAACTTAATTTTCTTACCATTCGTTACAATTTTGTGGATTTTTTATCTTTTCTGGTGTTACTACTTCATTTGGATAGCCACTGAGTTCTGTATCATCGGTGTCTCTACGACCGCATCTGAAGTCAGCAAACTAACGTTTTATTGTTGTTTCTAATGAATCGGAAACCTTATAAAACTTTTCGAGTCATTGATTCGCTTGAACGGATTTTTTACCATCATACCATCATGTTATTGAAAAAGCCTACGAAACTAAAAAAGTATGCTCATCTATATTCTTAGATATACCACAAGCCTTCGATAAGGTTTGACATAAAGGCTTTGTTCATAAACTACAGAAAATGTTACCAAAGCAACACACCTAACTGTTAAGATCCTACATTACAACCAACCATAGTCAAACAAGAACAAGTTTACTCTACAATAAAAGAAGCTAAAGCAGGTGTACCACAAGGAACTGTAATGGGGCCAATGCTTTACCACACTTTATTTACACTTGTGATATACCACAAATGGAGCATATTACGATGGCTACATTTGCTGATTATACTGCGATTATAGCTGTCGGAGACAATATTGAAGAAGCCTCACGAAAATTACAATAGGCAAGTGACAATATAAATAATTGGACACAAGTTTGGAAAATAAAAATTAACGAAAGTAAATCTGTATATGTGCAGTTCACATACAATCAGACCGTATAAGCACCTATAACATTATATAATACTATCATTCAATATATCAACAACGCTAAATATCTCGGAATGAATCTTGATGCAAAACTTCGCTGGAAGGAACATATATAGAAGAAAAGAAAAGAACTCAAATTGAAATATTCAGAATTCGGAACAAACAGAATTAGAATATGTACTGGCTAATTGAAAGAAAATCACAATTAGCAGTACATAATAATTTGCTATTATATACTCAAATACTGAAATCTATATGGACATACGGAGCTCAATTATGGTGATGTTCTGCAAAGAGTAACATAAACAAAATACAAATTTTTCAGAACAAAGTCCTAAGAGGTATTGTGGGCGCTCCACGCCAAAGACTCCATTCTCATGAGAATATTGAAGTATTGGAGCTTTTGGATACTACAGGACACAGACTCAAAAGAATCAAACCATCAGATCTTGTGTAGTATTTTGTAGTGAAGTGCATATAATAAAATAAATAAAATTCAGCAGTAACATGTATAAACATTATTTCACCAGAGACTGATATGGGGCCGATGTGTCCTCCTAGTTATATACCTTGATTTAAGTTATCATAAAGACAAATTGTAGGTTAATGGGAAACGACTAGTAACAATGTAATAATTAAATATTTTTAAAAAATCTTAGCACTATAACTCACAAACTTATTAGTAGAATATCTTGAAATTTTAACGGCTTTCTTTTGAAGAAAAAGAAAAACGGCGGATACAATAAAACTGGCGCCTTCTATGTGCTAGGCCTCGGACTTATCAGCCAATGTGTTACATTAGATAGAGGGATTAGATAGAAAGTTTGATCAGTTTACGAGACGACAGTTAAAGATCAGTAAACATTTGCTTAGTTAATATAATTACATATTATTTAATAGAGAAAATCAGTAGCAGATAATACGAACATAATTATTTAAGGTATAAATTATTAGTAGAATATTATAATTTTGTATCTCTAATTTTGTAGATTGCTATAAAGCAATGGTAAATTTATGTTCATTTATATAAAAACGGAACTTGTTTGATGATTATAGTAAATGTAAGAATGTAAAATGATCATATTTATATACGTTTTATATCTGTTTATTTGCTATTATACTTAAAATTTTATAATTTTGCAGATATGTTAAAAGATGCAAACGGAATAAAAAGGTGGTCTAATTGCTTTCGAAAAAAAAAACACTGGAATCGACAAAAATATAGCAATAGACTTTTTGAACAATTTTTTAAAAATAAATATACACTAAAACGCCGAGGTAACAGTTTCAAACTATTATATTGGTCAGATGACGAAAAGTGTGGAAAGGGATTTTGGATATTGAACGAGCAAATGCTAATAACTATCAAAATAGAACAATTAACTGAGCCCATAGGAAAGCAGGACTTACAAAAGATAAGTTCAAAATCCATATAATTTTACAACATTCAGAAAAATTTACAATGTAAATGTCAATCAAATTTTGAAAATACAAATGCATGTTTTTCCAATTTTGCCATTAATACCCATCTCCTGACTGTTATTTTCCATCTCTATATCCAGATATTTAAATGCCTCTACTTGTTTATTCCTGTCGTGCTGGTATTATATCTGTCAGTAGTTATTATCACATCATCTACAATATGTCCTACCAATATTCCATTTTTTATATCTTTATATCCTATATATCTATAAATGTATAAATAACTTCTGCCTTGTCATAACCCTGCTTAGGTTTTGAAGGTTTTAATGTTGTCTATTGTCTGACAGAACTTATATTTATCTTGTATATTTCTTGAATAATTCTTAGAGTTTTATTTCTTACAACTCTATGTGTTAATATAATTCATAATGCTCCCCTTCTTACTCTGATAAATATTTTTCCTAAATCAGGATACTAGGTATAAAATATGTCTGGTATAAAATCCAAGGTATCCGTATATTTATTTTTGGAGTTGTAGTTTTTGAACTACTACTGACTTTAGACAATTTGGTATACTTTTCCATTGATAATGTATTATATTTCATTAGAGTTAATCTATGCATATGAAATACAAAATCTGAATAGCAAGCAATTCATATTGTGTGCTGAAGGTGTCATAAATCACGTTGTGGTATACAAATACCCTTCATGGCACACATTAGTAGGAAATTATATTTAACTAATACGAATTGTAAAAGAAAATGCCTGAAATTTGTCGTCGCATTTCTTCAACCGATTGTTATCACCACTGACCCAATACAACACACAAAACATAAATTTATTCACCCTCATGTTTGGTCTCCCTTAACACAAATCACCCATGGTGACTGTTGCCACTGGTAGTCATGGATATCCGCAATTTTACAATAGACCAATGTCAATTTTCAGGAAAAAATATTATGAATAAATTACTAAAGCACAGCCATGATATATTACTTCTTAATAATGTTGGGTAAGGGTTTATTTTTTATTTATTCCATTCCACTATATTATTAAGGGAATTTTGTCCTCAATACCTTTGAGCATCTGCCAAATCCTCAAAATGTATGTTTGTATTAATTACCAATCAATTCTGGTATTTTGTTTTAACAGCCTGCTTATATCTCATTTTTGTTGAGAGCCAAAGTTGAATTAATATTTGGCCAGATTCGCACAGCTCACGATAAACAATTTTTTCTTTAAACCTCCTAACAGCACCATCTTCCTTGGCATTAAAACGGGTTTTGCGACTGCTTGTAATGTCCCTCCGATTATTGTCGTGTATTATCAACTTTCTATCGCCCAAAATCATTATCGAGTTTGTTTTGGTATCCACTCTTATAAACATTATTCAAAATTGTTTTATGGTTACCATTATTTTTAAGAAATGCAGCGAAATTTCCGAATAAAAAACAAGCAGACCAATTCTGATACTGGCGTTCACTCAATCGCTCCTTCACATGGCTGATTTTCCACTCCAGAAACATTCCCACACAGCATTTTATGCAGATGACACAGCTTTCTTCACAACCGACTACAATCCCGACGCCATCCGCGACAGAGTCCAAATCCAACTGAACCAGGCGATTGCTTGGTATAAATTCTGGCGGCTGCAAATAATCCCGACCAAAACTCAGGCTACTCTGTTCCACTGTAAGGAGTTCCGCACCTATCGCCTTCAAATCGATAAAGTTTCTATCCCCTGGCTCTAGAAGGTATCATACCTCGGTCTCCAGTTCGACCGCAGCTTCCAATGGTCAGCCCAAATCCAGCACGCTATCTGCAAAGGCATTGTCCTTTACAGTCTATTCTTTCCATTCCTCTGCAGATCTGCCTCTTCGGAGCACAGGCGTGGTACAGGAACTTGCATAATTTCAAGTATTCCAATCCTTTAAAGTCCGCGCGGCACTCAATGCCCCATGGTTTATGAGGAACGTCAACACTCACCTCGAATCAGGCACCCGTTCGTGAAGAGTTTCACGAACATTCTCAGTGTAAGGTTCTCCCTAAATACCTTAGAACACGACAACATCTTGATTAAATCCCTACCCATCAGCAAACATCGGTAGATAACCAATTGCGAGAATCCCACTCGTAACCCAAGGTCTCTGTCCTAAAGCGACATCAGCAAAAGACCATTCGGTTGTGGCTGGTCATGCCGGAACAAAAAAAAACCCACTCACTCGTCACCATAAACACTTTACAATTTTTAACAATCTTGCACTGCATTATTCCATTTTCAAAAGTTTTGTTTTGTTGTTTCAGCTCTTTGTGTATCTCTTATATCTATACTATATTTAGATGGCATGCAGAAAATCACTTTATTAAGCGATCTTCTGTATAAAATATTATCTCAATTAATTAGTCTTATTCTAAAGCTTATTCTAAAGTCTATATATGTCCAGTAATCAGATCAGGTGGTGTTAAACGGTTCACTATCACGTCGCATATTTAGCTGATTAGTTAAAACTAGCTAACGTTTTATTGAGTGAAAGACATTACTCTTTATATCTAGAATGGACTGCTATTTTCAAAACATTCATTATTTTGACTTCGTTTACTTAAGGTCTTAAAATCAATCTATTAGGACCAATTTAAATTAACTTTTCCTAAATTTTGTATAATATTGTTATACGACCTGGTCATAGGCGTGTTCAAATTTCTACAATTTCTTCATGATACTTTAATGCCTTGAATGGCAAATAAATTTAAAATATATAAAAGGGATTGGAAACGACCTTATTATAATTATTTTTCAAATCCTTCATATTTAGGATTGAATTTTTATATTTGCATAGTTCAGTAAATTTAAAGAAATTCCTTCTAAATTAATTTGTACTAGGTAGAAACTATCTATAACGTTATAAAGCACTATGCTCAAAGACATGAACAGAGGCTCTATCAGTATATTATTATTGAAGTTCTCCAGCTTCTAGATAATGATGGCTTAATTACAAGATAATAAAACCATTTGATCTAGTTCAGTGAAGTTATTAGTAAAATTCAGTGCACATTAAGAACAAAAGTGTCTACAGTAAAATAAGTATATAATTTTAAGCCGTAGCAATTTAGGATGAATATAAATAGGTTATTAATGTTAATTTACTAAATTGCTATAATAATAATAAAAAAATTATTCATACCTTCTAAGAAACGAATTGAATTATATTTCTTAGAAATATTGTACTGTTTTGTGAATATGTATAAAAACTGCAAATATTCGTGAACAACTGCTATAGTTCTTTATTTTAAACTTTTATTTATTATTCATATTGATCGATATTTTATATTTCATTAAATTTGTTTATTAATATAACTCATTTAATGATTTAATATTGATATTGATGAAATCCTTAATGTGAATTACTACTTTTCAGTGCTACAGTACTACTTTTCAGTTGCACAGTGAAAGATGGCTAAAATTATCATGATCCCAAAACATGGAAAATAATTTCACCAAATGAAACAAATGCCTATAAACATGTATGACTACCAGTAATATCTAAGGCATTTGAAAAACTCCCGTTGAAAGGAATAAATCCCATTTTAGAGATAAAAAACCTAATGCTTACACACCAGTTCGAGTTTATTAACAAACATTCAACAATTGCCCAGGTTTATAGAATAGCAGATGTAATTGAAAACGCCTATTATGGTAAAAAGGTATATTCTTTATTCTTAGATGTAATATAAGCGTTAGATGAGGTATGATGTGACGACTTTGTTCATAACATTGTGGCGACCGCCACGACCCTTTAGGCCACCACCAATTCACCATCAACAACTACAAAGGTTGGCAACGCCGGTGGATTGGTACCATGCAGTTCTGGAGTATAAAAGGCCATCACGACGACGTCTCGCTCTCTTTTCTTATCACCGTCCCCCTGTAACAGTACCACTTCCACAGCGCTACCGTACTTCCTTCACCTTAACCTAATATCCTGTCAATTCTCCCATCGACCACATGTATCAATCGTAAGTTAAAATAAACAACTTTGATTCAACTTTTTTTTTGTAGTTCCCGTGCAAATTCCTTCCAAAAATAGTAGTGAGTGTTCTGACAAATAATCGCAGCGGCAGCCACACATTTCGATCGACCGACCGACCCGACGAACATTCCTACAATTGGTGACCCCGACGTGATCAAAGTGCCTAACAGGTAAATCAACTCAACATAAGCCACTCGACATGTGCTTGACACGTGCATGGAAGGATAGCACGAGGAACGGAACCCATCAACATCACGTGGTCGACGACATCCCACGAGACTAGCCTGATGGACGAAAACCACAGAAGCCCATTATGTATACCAGCAACACATGAGCACCCTCGCATCACGAAACGGGACACGTAACACATTTACAGGTACCCTCAAACAAAGCTAAACGCCTCAAGACGAACGACGTCCTGCTACAGCTCCGATGGCAGCTGATCCCGTAAAACTCCTCGCTCAGGTTGGGATCCCCATCTCATCAGCAGTCCCCGGGCGTTTGTTTGCGTGATTGCGGGTGCATTCCGGAACTTGCACCACATATAGGTACGTTCCACGGCTGTTCCACTAGGAGGGGAGTTATGTGGCGACCGCCACGACCCTTTAGGCCACCACCAATTCACCATCAACAACTACAAAGGTTGGCAACGGCGGTGGATTGGTACCATGCAGTTCTGGAGTATAAAAGGCCATCACGACGACGTCTCGCTCTCTTTTCTTATCACCGTCCCCCAGTAACAGTACCACTTCACAGCGCTACCGTACTTCCTTCACGTTAACCTAATATCCTGTCAATTCTCCCATCGACCACATGTATCAATCGTAAGTTAGAATAAACAACTTTGATTCAACCAGTGTTTTTAGTTCCCGTGCAAATTCCTTCCAAAAATAGTAGTGAGTGTTCTGACAAATAATCGCAGCGGCAGCCACACATTTCGACCGACCGACCGACCCGACGAACATTCCTACAACATATACAAAATGTTACTGAAACAACGCACTGAACTATTAAAATCTCACTTTATAGCCAGAAAGTTTAGAGTCAACAAAAGGATGCTAAAGCAGGCGTGCTACAGGACGTGCTACGTATTGCGACCAATTCTTTACCTACTCTACATATCTGATGTACCAAAAATGGAAAATATCGCTATATCTACAATTCCCAATGGCGCTGCAATTCTTGCTGTCGGAGAAAATAGCGAAAATAGCAAACTTGGAAAATTAAAATTAATGAAATTAAGTCTACGCATTTCGTAGAGTCACGTATAATCAGACCACACAAACACCAATAACTGTAAATAATATCATTCCATATAGTAACAACACCAAGTATCTCGTAATGAATTTTGATGTAAAATTTCGCTGGAATGAACATGTAAAAAGGGAAAGAACTGGAATTAAAATATAGGAATATTGGTTAATTGAAACAAAATCACAATTATTATTAACTAAAATTCAATTACGGGAATATTGCCCGAAAAGTAATATAAATACAATATAAATTTTCCAGAACAAAGTCCTGAGAAGTATTGTAAGTGCAGTCAAATGCTACAGGATTGGTTACCTAACTTCAGACCTTCAAATACCATCAAATACAATAAACTATCACTTATGAAATCAAAAGCACTGCAACGAAATATGAGGAGATACACCACTCTTATAATAACATTCAAAGTATTTCAACGTTTTGGATAACACCAAAACAGCACAGGCTAAAATAATAAAACCGTTTGATCTTGCCTGGTGTAGTGTAATGAGAAGCATTTAATAGAAAGGCAGTAGTGTTTATATATAAAGTTTATTATACTAGAGACTAAAATAGAACCGATGGGTCTCCTAGAAGCTTTTGTAAAGACAAATTGTGGATTAGCCGACATTGCAATAAATGCCACATCAGAATATTCCTAAGTCAAAAGCTGTAAGTATATAATACTATAAATTTTCTGTTATTCTGATTAGAAAACATGTACTATATATCATTTTATTATTTCCACGTATTATATAACAAGTTCATGATTCAGTCTTAAAACCGAAGAGTCAGTATATCTCGAAAGTATTATTGAGGCGCGTATCCCATTTGCCAACATTTTGTGCCGATCCACATTTTTATTGCAAATACAATTTATGACCTTTTGTTATTCGCATTTATTTCCCACGGCATTGCCATATTTCTTGGCGACGACTACGTCAAACCGTTCTGGTAATTTTTATTCGATGTTATTGTCGTGAACGATAAATTCTCGGTGAAAAGTTTAAAAAACGTTTTTTAGTTTCGTCCTGATAATATTGGAAATTATTTCGCAAATATAAATGATTTCGGCCGCAAGCAAACAAAGGGGTGAATAAATTTACAGTTTGCATTTCACCGGATCAGTTCTAATAACTCGTTCGTCAAGACTGACGAAAATATGAGTTCAATTTGTCGAAAATTTAAATATCCCCGTGTATTTTAAATGAATTTAATTTACGGCCTTTCGTTACTCACATTTAGTGGATTGCAGCATTGCCATATTTATTTATGTGATTTAAATGTTTTTTTTAAGTAATTTTTAAAACATGTGATGATATACAGCTGTTTTAGAGCTTTTGACTTTGTAACATGGTGCGTGTGGAAGAAAGAAAATTCTTTTTTATTAATTACATCTTACATTAAATTTGCTTCTTATATCTTCTTCACTACATAGTATAAAACAAAGTCGCCTTTTCTATCCCTATATCCTTATGTGCTCTTAAATCTTTAAAACTACGCAACGGATTTTGAGGCGGTTTTTTTCAGTAGATAGAGTGATTCAAGAGGAAGGTTTATATGTATAATACATGCATAATATACTAAGGCAACATTGCTAATTTTAGAGGTTCCTAACGTGATGTCGTAAATTAACCTATTTTTTTAGGCTTATTTAGCAATTAGCAAAAACGCTGCCTAACCCTACGAGTTAGATCAAATTAATATACTACAGTATTGTACACCATAAAAAGGTCTACAAAAAAGTCCGCGATGGTATATGTTTATCTTTTAGGGATAACCCACATTAACCATTTTTATTGTTTACTTTTTAGGTGAGAAAATGGCTTATTTACGAAGCTATTTTAAGCAATACGGCATTAATCCTTATCGAATTAAGTACCTTAAATACAGTGTGCAATTATTATAGATCAAAATGGTTCCTTACAGCATGTAAATTAAACAAATATTTTCGGAGATATTACAAATTTAAAATTTGCGTTTAAAAATGTGTAATGTAATAAAAATTGTATGAATTTAGATATTCCAAAGATAGCAGGAAATCTTCATTGTAAGTATAGGGCAAGAGGAATTGTTTTACTGCAAATTTAATGCGTGCAGGCCAAGGGCAGTAATGAATGAACCAAAAATACTGGATCGATTTTAATCATGTTTTCATTGAGTGACATAGGCATATATATTTTATGCCCGTGCAAAGTCGGAGCGGTCCGCTATGTTTTTATATACAACGTTCATATTTTTTCTGTAGTGTATTTAATTTAGTATCAGCATTGCACCCGTGTGAAGCCGGGGCGGGTCGCTAGTATATTAATATACAAACAAGAATAATGTGAGATAAATACATCAGGATGTATTTCCTATTAAGAGACTCAAAATAATCGCAGAGGAGAGAAATACTATACCAGACTATTAATTTGGCTTCCGTAATAAACACGGAACATAGATTATTCAACCAAATTAACAGACATTTAAACGATAAAAGTATTGCTCCGCTACATTTCTCGATATATCTCAGGCCGACAAGGTGTGGCATACTGGACTGCATGTTAAATTAAAAATATACCCAATACACCCAATATATTCGGGTGTTCTTGGCCCATTGTTATATCTATTTTGTACAGCTGACTTACCGATCCCAAGACACATTGCTGTTGTAACATATGCTGACGATACAGAGGTTCACACGAGGATCCAACATGTCATAAGAACAATCCAACTTCATCTTAATAAAGTCGAATTGTGGTTGAAAACGTGACTTATCAAAGCAAATAAGACAAAATCTACCCATGTAACATTCACCCTTTGTAGAGGAACATGTCCCTTAGTAAAATTGAATTATACATAGCTATCCTACAGAGGTTCCCCAACAAAGCGTTGTGATGCCCCATATTACGTCTCCTATAAACTGATTCAGCGCGATATCCCCTTAGAACCCATAATGAGTGTGATTCAAAGTACGGAGTACTCTGAAAAATTATTAGAGCATCCCAATGCACTCGCCAAACAGTTATTAGCCGTTTAACAGCCGTTTTCGTCAACATTATGTTGATTTTTAAGAAAATGCTGGTTTTAGTACACCTGGTATATGATTATTTAAATTTAACTTCCTTGGTAGCCCATGTATTATCGAAACATTATGACGCGAAAATCTTCTATTATAACAAGGCAGTAAACGCTTGAAATGTTCAAAATTATTCAATAGCAACCAGAAAACTGACCCTCTCGCATCATCGTTCGAACAAAGAACGTTTCGATAAGCGCCTAAATCCTCCGATATGTCCGAGAGCGAATCTCGTTACGAATAGACTGAACCGGCAACGGCGCGTGACGTGACAGTCGTCCGTACGCGCCGGGTTGCCTAGATACCGACGGATCGATGGCGTCGAATGACGAGTCGACGCCGGCTCGGCGTCATAGGCGTCGCGGTCGTGTTCGAGGTCCTTGGTCTGGCCGATATGGAATAGGAAAGAAGCGCCGGGGTCGGGGGGTAGAGCGAAGAAGTTTCGGGTCAAGGAGGGCGGGTGAAAGGGGGTCGTCCGCGGAGAGGGAGAAAGGAAGACTGTGGTATGTGGTATTTTCGTTATACGGGTCATATACATTAGGAGAATGTGGCCCAACTGACAAGACAGAGAAAAACCGGGGTTATTTTAAATATTTATTGCGCATCGGGATGATATACACCTGGACATTTTAACATATCATCTGTAATAACGCGTTTAGGTATTATGCGGTCTCTCCTATCATAATTTGCTTACTTACTTCACTTACATTCCATAGTCTCTAAAAGGAAATCTGTTCGTCTGAAGTATTTCTTTCCAATACGAGAATACTAGCATCCTAGAAACTTACCCCTTAAGTATTTAACCTAATACCAAGATTCTCAATAAATACGATAACTCCATTTATCAACTGTAGAACTAAAAAATATATTAATACTTTATCTGATGAGAGTAATTTTACAAGAATATTTTAACAAATTATTAACTGAATTTTTGTATCGTTTAATCATTCTGGATAATATTTAAATTTATTCCCGTTCGAAGAAGTTGCAATTTACATTTCAAAAATCAATTTTAAGTTATTCTCCGAAATACCTTGACAAGTAGAACTGTCTGTACCTACGTTATTTAATGCAAGTTCTCCAATCTTCTATAGAATATATATCCTTTACCAGTTTAGTCAGCTATTTCTTCTGATCCCTCCATTCAACAATCATATAAAACTTAACTAAAAATATTTGTACTAACTTTAACAAGAGAATAGTCAACCTTAGTAACCTTGTAAACAATAAAAATACGTTTCTCGCAAATCTAATATATTAGATGAACATGAAATAGAAATATGTATTTGTCAAACCAATTATTATTCAGAAGTTCTTGGAAGCAAATCGAATTAGCTAATCCCATTTATACTTACGGATTCCAATTGAGGGATACTTTTGGCAAATATCTATCCATCATACAACCTCAAAGTATGAGGTCCATGTCTTTTTGCATTATCTCATAATCTGTTAAGATATGATACTCCATTCGTTAAATAAATTTATTTCAGTTACATTCCATAGTTTAGAAAGGAAATGAAGATCTGTTCATCCAAAACGGGTCTGTCCATAACTAGAATACTAGATTCCTAGAAACTACAAGACTGTTCAATAATTATGAGAACGTCATTTGTTAACAGTAGAACTAAAAAATATTAATACTATATCTGATAGTAATTTTACAATAATATTTCAGTAAATTACTAACAGATTAGATTTCAACATTTGAAGTCATTTTCTAAAGTAACTTGAAGTAGGCCTTTAGAATGGTACTTAGAATTATTAAGCAACAACATTATTGAGTGAAAATTATCCATTCTTCAGTTGAACACATATCCTTCATGAGTTGAGAGAGTTATTCTTCAATTTGTCCATTGAATGCCTATTTAAAATTTAACTAAAAATATCAATATCAATTTTCCAAAAGAATAGGTTTGCCTTGGTAATCTTATAAACATTAAACATACGTTTCTCGAACTTCTAATATACCATAAGAGCATGATTATGATAGGTATCAAACATATATCATGAACTTGATTGTATATGACATTTTATATTACTTTTCTATCAAGTCATAATTTGTTAAGGTATGATTCACCTTTCTTGAAATAAACTTAATTAAACTGAAAGGAAACCTGTTCATCCAAATCATATCTGTCTATAGCGAGATTACTAGATTCTTAGAAACTTACTCCCTTATATGCTTAACCTAACACAAGATTGTTCAATAACAGTTGAACTGCTATTCCTTCCAATCTTTCTATACTCCCATAAAATTTAACTAAAAATATTAATATTAACTTTAACAAGAAAATGATCAGTATTAATAACCTTATAAGCATTAGGAATATTTTTCTGTCAAACCTAATATACCATAAGATCATCATACAGCTTTATGTAACTCGTAAACTAATTATTTTCCAGAGATTATTGTAAGAAAATCAAAGTTACCCTTAGTTAAGAAGATGGTAATACAGCTCCATAGTTAAGCTCATTTATGCTTCTGGAATACAGTTATGGGAGTCTACTCTAGTCGCCTTGCAAGGGTTCCAAAATAAAGTGTTACGTGCTAAAATCGATAAGCTTTAACGGATTAATTCAAAGTATCGGTTTTAGGTACTTCAAAAAGTGTCAATGTACACCAATGTACTTGCTAATCAATGAAATGTTAAGGATATTAGTAAAGCGTATAGACTAAAACATTTACTACCATCCCATCAGATTAATGGGCATATAAACTTTAGAACAATATTTAGAAGAAGATAGTTTACACATGAGATAAATTACTGAATTGATATTCTACATGTCATGAATATAATAATCATTATGTAAGATTCTTATTACCCTTTTGTCAGATTGTTGAATTAGTAAGTGTAATAAACTTATATCGTTAAATAATTGTAATTGAATCATTTATTGTAGTTATTTTGTAGATACATCATTTAAATTTATGACATAAAAACGTCACATTGTTGCCGCTTCAACTCTGAGTTTCATTTCAGTTTGGCTTTGACATACAACAAAATTATAATCTAAATAAAATAATTGAACAAAAATGTTATTAAATATAATTTATTTTAACATTATAGTATACTAAGAACTATAATTAATTATACAGCCGCAATAGTTTCTTTATTAGAGTTATAAACTCTTATCACTATTGCTTTCAAGAAGTTTGCATACGTCTGACAACCGGACGACTTTGACAGGTTCATTCGTTTACGCGTTTCAACTAAGCAGACAGCATTATGTCTTTTTTTAACCAAAATAAAATGAGAAGGAAAATATATTCTTTATCTAAAATGAATTTACAAATCGCGGCAGGCAATACATTAAACATCTTGATGACGTATATACAAAAACACTTTGAATCGACTATATATTTATTCTCATAAAAAAACACTATAAAAATAAATATATTTTCTGAAAAATATATGAATTATTTAGTAATAACTAATTAATTTGGTGATAAATTTATAATAATTTATGGATGATGGGAAACAAAAAAACCAGTAGATATTTATTGCTGAATTTATATTTATTATTATAATTATTATAATTTATTATTATATAATTTATATTTATTATTATATATTATTTGCTTTTATTCTATTACTAGTGTAAAATGCAGAAAAAATAAGCACGCCTATGCACAGAAGTGGAATGAGGACTCTTCGCAAATAGTCTTATGAGTTATGGTAATATCCGAGTATTCTGAATAAGGAAATTTGCTGTATACGGTCCGAATCGATAGAAAAACTGCAGATTCGAATAAACGAAATCATTAGGTCGCAACTGAATATCGTTTAAAACAAAATGTCCTCCGTCAAACCGAATTTGCCAGAGTCGCATGATGGCTTGCATTTGACATTATCTGAATCACTACAGGCCTTTATTTACGAATAATTAGTAAAAGCTATTTAGTAGTGGTAGTTGAATATCAATTAACTGAAGAGAATCACAGAATGAAAATTATTCGTCGGTTAAATATATTGCATCGATATTGGGTAATATTAATTACTTAAATGGACAATCGATTTTCTCTAGAGTAATGTTAATATATTTTTAATTGAGTAGGGATTTTAAATATTTTATAGTTCAATTTTTTATGCCGGTTACTTTATCATACTTATAAATACTACGTTGGGTAAATAGCTTCCGACTGTTAACTGATAATTTGTTGACTTTTAAAAGACATTTCCTTCATCGCCTCGTCATTCAATCTTTAACCAGCTGTCTTTGTCTCATTCTTACTTGAACTGTCAGATCTCTTTAGCAGAGCTTCTGTCCTAAGTGAAAATATCTAGTTACCTGGTTGGTGCACATAGACCCTATTTCCACCATTAGAAAATACAGCAACAACATTCTTGCCGCTGTTCAAACTCCAGGGATGACAGATTATTCCAGATTAAGCCAAATTTCTTTACCTCACTTACCCAGACATCGCTCAGAGCTCAGAATCAGCTTGTCACTAGATTGAGCCATTGCCGGTTTTCTCTCAGATATCTAATGAATAGTTGTAGTCTATCCCATTACGAGTTTTGCCCTCACTCACTTGTATTGACAGACTTTAGATTGGTAGGTTTCTTCAAGGAAATCTATCATATTAATAAAATTCAATACTTGCACCGATATCTATATACTTTAAACCAATTTAAAACGTACCCAAGACTTCCGACAGGTCGATTATGCGAGATAGGAGATGAAAGTGGATTAACTAAGTAAAATATCTTATTTGTTGTATTTTCTTCTTCTGTATGTTGAAATTTAGTGCTGCATTTTACATGTTAATGCATTTTCACATATCAATAAAACATGACTAGCAAAATTTTTTAGCTTGAATATTTGTTTATATATATTAAATTTTTGATATTTTAATTTTATATATTTGTTTTATTTTTTATTGTTTTTATTCTCTTTATAGTTATATATACACTATATATTCATATAACAATTATAAATGTATAGAAATCGTTTAAAAACATTGTCAAAATTTTTACAAAATATGTTAATTTATATATATTACAAATTTGTTTACAACATTTTCCGATCTTCCTGATAACATAACAATACCATTTCAAAACAACGATGTTGGTTTGGCAGATATCCATCTCTTTTTACATCCCCATTTGCATATTCAGCCTTGCCTAACTGTATGCCAGCTAATCCAAGCTGTATCCATTCGTACTAATTAGAAGTCATTATGATTGGGGAGTGCGCTGGGTATGACATAACATCCTACTCCAGTTGCAAGGTGACGAGTTTGCGTCCACTATCGCTGAAGTTTTTTACATCTACACATCATTTAATTCACCTGGAGTAAGAATTCCATTCTATTTCAGCAACTCGTAATGACTCGTAAGACTTGGTCAAGAAAAATCCACTTTGATGTGGATGCGGATAAGAAAGTCTTGCAATTCATTGTCTTCGAACATTTTGGTACTCCAGGCCATTCTTTGTCTTTGATATCATGATCGCTACTTATCGCTATCATATCGCTATGAACTTTGAGTGTTCAATAACTAGCGTATACATTGAAATACTATAATCAATTGGACTAGTTGTAATAAATTACAAAATGACAACTACACTATTATCATTAAACCAGAACTATTTAGAGAGCACTTTGAAAGAGACACTGTAATGTAAAGATGTAAACATGTACTGGTAATGAAGTTGCAATTCTCATAGCAGACGACCCATTTCGTCCAACGTCGAGATATACATTATACAGATTATACAAAGATAACACGATGTAGATTATCAATCAAAATCAACAACCATCGTTCTTACGATACTTTGCTATATCCATTGATATAGCAAAAGATAAATATTTGAGCATTAAACAGAGAAATCCAGTTAGAGGTACAACGTAAAGATTTTTTTCTACAATTAATTTCTTTATGTCTTATTTATCGTTTTGTTGTTTTAGCGCAGAAGTTAACAGGAAAAATAACATGATTAAAAAGAAAATTAACGCTATTATCTATAATATAAATGGAGCAACTTAAGTCCGGTTTCTTTTCGGTGAATCCACAATTATTTTTAAATTTTTTTGAGATATTATAGTGATTGTATCCATACTAATATTAAGTGCAGCTGCAACACGCCAAAAACATTTTGAATAAAACCGCAGCAACTTTATATGTAACTGTAAGATTGCTTACTAGTCTAACGAATTTTACTGGCAAGAGGGAGCCTTCATTATCTCGTTCCTGTGCAAAGTAACTCACTAGATACACAATCTGTCGTCATTTTCAATCAAAATAGTAATAAGCAGTGATTTATGGAATTATTTATTATTATTTTTAGAAATTTATCAAAACAAGCAAAACGTTAAAATAACGTTTGCCGGTTTATAACCTGTAGTTATTTTAATTAATATTTAGAAGAATTTTGCAGACGTTTGAAAACAGGGCAGCAAACTTATCAGACATTATTGTGTCTCATTTTAATTAGCGTAAAATGAGAAGGAAAATATTGTCCGATTCTAAAAACGTTGCCAAATCATCAATATCATTGCATTTATGTTTAAACAAAAAAATTATTGTTAAACTTAATTACACATCACTGTGGTTTGCCTGTTTAGTCTGCTAATATAATAGTAAAAGATAGTAAACTGTTCTTGCATCTCACTCGATGACGGTATACGGTACGTTTCATGTTAGACAAACAATAATCCATTAAAATCAATCAAAATTATAAACTTATCCACTTATTCCCAAGTTTTATCCGAATTTGCATTTGGTAATTAAAGGTCGGCTTCCTTGAATTCCATTAGGGCGCCCCTTCAAAGTTTAGCCCCCCCAAACCGAATATCCAAAGAAAACAATCCGAAACATAAACGTATTAAAGTAATCTATGTCAATTATACCGTTAAGCGGCAACGCTACGCTATCTAGATCGTTATTGTTAAATTGATCGATCCGTACGTCAGTGCTACGGTTAATTCTGGTTGCCTAATATGAAACAATGCGAATTATCCACATGGAATAATGGAAACGGTGGCGCAAAATGCCTGGAACCGTTCAAGATTTCGGATTCCGTCGAACTATCGATCGCTATTGCGTGCAAATAGCTGGCGAGTTATGGAATTTTCCTGTAAGCGGATGACTAATTCGGGCCAAATTCAATGCTACGTCCCGGAACTTTATAGTCATAAACGAAAATAACTCAATCTTGATTGGTTAACGTTGAATGACGAACATATGTAGCATGTCAGTCGATAGAATTGTTAACAAATTCAGGGGAATGATATAATTTTAAGGATTTTTCAGCAAGTTTAACCAATAAGCATATTAGGCCTTCCAAAAGGCAATATACCATTGGGTTTCTAGCGCGAAAGAGAGCTTAATTTGTTTATATCTTCTAGATATTTTTGTTTGTTATATTTTAAAGTCTCCTTTTACCAACTAGGACTTATCTGGACTGGACCTACAATTTAGAAATCATCCCAGAAGTCATCCAGTCATACCCAGGTTAATTTCTAACACCCTTGCAACCTCTAGACTCTTGCATTTTGGACTGAACATAAATTTAATCCTTAGATTTCAACGCCTTATCAACTTTAGAGAACGACGAGGCAGTATGGGCTGTGACAGAATAAGATCACGAAGAGATGAATAAATTTTGGGCCTAAAATATCGGCCAGCTTGGTAATACATCTATTGTAGACGAAACGAAGGATGGAGAAATTTCTCGAGTAGCTCGGATATAAGATCGTGAACTTGGGGGACGTCTGTTCTCTATGAATTTGATTATTCCAGATGAACCAAGGGGTAATGATTATTATCCTGAGAATTTTGTTCTGAAAAACTTGGCGTTCCACCTGGCTAGGTGAGACGTGTTTTAGATAGACGCTGGAGCCGTATAGAACAACTTATCGAACCAGTATCTTCTACAGGAGAGATTTTATTGAAAGAGGAAACCTGCTAACCCGGTTGATGAGCGGGAACAGTAAATTGACAATAGCTTGACCTTTCTGGAAGGACCTTTGACCATGGAATTTCGGCATTCTCGATTTTAAGATGCGAAATGGTCGGTGCGAAACGCTTTTTGCTGGAAGAAGATGGCCTGGATTTCCTGTGGGTTGGTCTGCAACCTCCCGAAATGAAACCACTGTACTCATCGAGATGTTTTGCAGTGCAGTAGTGTCATATGCGTAAAAAGCTGCCTCAACTTGTGGTTTCCTAGGGATATCTGAAAGTATCTGCGTCGATAATTTTCCGACTAGAGCGAATATCTTTAATTTTCACCTGGAACGATCGAACAGAAATAATTTGATAAGAGCGGTTAGGTTATCGGGTAGATCTAATCGAATGCATTTCGCCACTAAGCCTTCGTGCAAACCTTGTTAAAGATTTTGGTTAGGTCGAAGAAGATCGCTCCAGGTCCTTCACGTCGGTTAAAAGCACAATTGATTTTTGCGGCCAGTCGATAGGCTTGATGAACGGCTGGGTGTTTGGCGCAAAATCCGAATTGCTCATCTGGAATGATATTGTTTTTCTTCGTAAAATCGTTAAGAACATAAAGAAATTCTCTTTCAACAAGCTTAGAAATGAAACTTAATAGGCTGATAGGTCTGTAGTCAGATGGTGATGACTTAGCTCCTTTTTTGGGGAAAACTGCGATGAATGCATGTTTCCATGTGGATGGGAAGTGTTGCAGCCTCAGAATAGCGTTGATAATATTAGTTAGTTCGGCGAGCTGCCTGCAGAGAAGCTTTTTGAGTTGGGCTGTCGAAATATTATCGAAACCCGACCTTCTTGTTCCGAATCTTGCTGATCATTTGCGTGAGTATTTTAGGAATAACTAGAATCCCTCCAATTACTCCAATACAGTTATCATAACGATTATTATGTACATATTTTATTTTAAAATGTTTTTTTTTTGTGTTAAAAATCTGAGTTTAGTTATTTTTTAATTTATAGTGAGTTCCTTATTTATTTTCTGAAATCGGTTCAATTATTTTGTTTAAAATACTTTATTTTCATTTTGGGTCATTTATGTTGTGATAGTATTTCTTCAGTTATATAGATACTAAATATGATCATCAAAAAACTATTTATATCATATATACTTTAATATTTTCATAATTATTAGAGAGATTAAAATGTTAACAGAAACAATGTAACGTAAGCGTTTTATTATAACTACAATGTAGACCATTCGGAGGTGTTTAGGAATACCGAAGTTGTGCAAGGCATCTTCCATTTCATTCGCCTTTTTGTTATTCCACCGGGGGAAGCTTCCTACTACTTTATATAAGGTCAACAGAATTAATTACAGTATTGATGTTGGGATCCAACAATTTAACAAAGGGGGCCAGTTTCCGGCACCGAAATTGATTTTTCTAATGAGATAAGGTTTATTTCGTCGGTTTTACAATACAAATAAAGGAAATTTGTTGTCTGTGATTGGCGGGGACTCCAGATTGGCACGTTATCTGCTTTTGTATGGGGGGTTCAAATAAGTTTTGAATGTTTCCTTTTGTAATTTTGAAGATTTATTAGACTGTTATCCAACCTTAGTTCACATTTTTTACCATCTTGGAGCTAGCGTTGTGGATTCTACGTTTAATTTCCTCTATTTTGATCCAAAAATAGATTAATTACGAGTAATTACAGTTTAGAAAATTTTCCAAGATTTGACAAAAATGATTCATAAACTGTGTAAACTAACAACAGTTTCTATACAATATTTGTCTCAAAGTTATCAGTTTCATACATTAACAATTTCTTATATTAATGCAGTTTAGACTGAAATTTGAATTTTACATTTTTATTAGCGTTAGAAACTACCGAATGAAAACATTCAAAATAGTAGAACTAATCGATAGTCAAAAAGTAGTCAGTTGAAGGTATTAATTACTAGTTCAATAAAAAACGTTTTGACTGTTTTTCTATTCGAAATAAAAAACGGAGATGTACGAATTCCTTCTCGTGTAAACTTTGAGAGAGGAAACGACAGAGATATTTGCTTCAATCTCTGCGGTGTATAAATCAATTCATTAGAAATAAGTTTAAATTGGCAAGTGAAAACTGAGAATCATAAAACAGTAATTGGTTTATTTCTGTTTCATTCCAATGTATGTTTTCGTTTTAAACCTTGTCATAAGTAAGATAGAAAAGTACATATTCCTTCTCGAACTTTCCTTGGGAAACAAAAAGGAGGATATAATTGCTGGATTATACTATGTTCAGAGGAACAGTTTCATTTTGAATGATTCAAATTATTTTTATATTTTATATAATTGATTTGATTGTAAAGAGAGACGGAATATGACAACTAAATATTTATCAATATAAAAATGAATCTTAATTTAACTACCGCGCCCTTTTTATTTAAATAAAATAACTGTAAAACTGTAGCATAGTTAGGTTAAAAAAAGATCTGATCAGTAATTCTTATTTATATTCCAGCAATGGGTACATCCCCACTTCGTTTTGCACCTTCAATCGCCCTCTTAGGCAACGTTTAATACAAGTTTTTAAGAAAATCTTGATGTAACTTTTCCCACTTATCTTGAACAGCATTTTTTAGTTGTTCAACAAGTATAAAGGGTTGTATACAGCACGTGTCAGCTTACCCCAACAATTTTCAATAATATTCAAATAAGGGGAACGCGCCGCATATTTAAAATTTGAATATTATGTTGTGAAAAATAGCCTTTAACGGGTTTTGTAACATGGACAGCAAATATAATTTGGACCAGCAATTTGTGCTCCACATTTAGCTAATGTAATTGTATTACGCTGTGAGAATCTTTTAAGTATATTTGGTAATTAATAATGCAATGAATGCAACCGGATGGTCAGAATATAAAAAACGTATATCACACGTTGTAAATCATAGTAATATCTGCACCGTTAGTATCATCTCCACAAAGATCCTTTTTCTACTCAAGTGGTTTTAGATTGACCATAAGCTGAATCAGCTCATGTGAACTACAACATTAAGAATCTACGGTAGATATTGTAATATATAACAGGTAAATTGAAAAGTCCCCGGTCTGATACATAGATGGCGCTATTAGAATTAAATCCATATATTTTTTAGTTAACCGTAACCCTCAAAAGATGCGTGTATGAATTTGACAGCTGTCAGATTATTAGTTTGTGAATTATAGCATTATGAGTAAAGCAATTTTCGTTATTGTCAAAAAATGGATAAAAAGGAATTTCACGTGTTGTTAAAAACATTGCTTTTTGAAGGGAAAAATACAGTTAATGAAAAAACTCGGGTTGATGCTGAGTTTCCGGACACTGCCCCAGGAAAATCAACCATCAAGTATTGGTATGCTAAGTTTAGACGTGGTGAAAAGAGCACGGAAGACGGTAAACGCAGTGGACGTCCAAAAAAGATTGTTACCTGCGAAAACATTTAAAAAATCCACAAAATGATTTTGAATGGATGTAAATTGAAATTGAATGAAATAGCAGACACTCTAAAGATATCAACTGAACGTGTACATCATATCATTCACCAATATTTGGGCATGAAAAAGCTCTGTGCAATGTGGGTGCCGCACGAGCTCACTTTTGACCAAAAACAACGACGAGTTGATGATTCGGAGCAGTGTTTGAAGATGATTAAGCGTAATAAACCCGAGTTTTTGCGTCGATATGTGACAATAGATGAAAAGTGGCTCCATCATTTCACTCCGAAATCCAATTGACAGTCATCCGAGTAGACTGCACACAATGAACCCGCTCCAAAACGCGGGAAAACGCAACAGTCGGTTGAAAAGTTTATGGCGTCTGTATTTTGGGATACGCATGGAATAATTTTCATTGACTACCTTGAAAAAGGAAGGACCATCAACAGCGAATATTACATAGCTTTATTAGACCGTTTGAAGAAAGAAATCGACGAAAATCAGACGCATTTGAAGAAAAAGAAAGTACTACTTCACCAAGACAATGCACTGTACCACAAGTCAGTGAAAACGATGGCAAAAATCCATGAATTGGGCTTCGACTTACTTTCTCATCCACCGTTTTCTCCAGATCTGGTCCCCAGTGACTATTTCCTGTTCTCAGATCTGCCTTCAAAAGCATGCTCGCTGAGAAGAAATATTCGTCGAATGAAGAAGTGATCGACGAAACTGATGCCTATTTTGAAGCAAAGGACAAATCGTACTACAAAAATGGCATCGAAAAGTTGGAGGGTCGCTATAATCACCCTTAAAGGGAATTATGTTGAATAAAGGAAACAAATTTTGCCAAAAAAATGTGTTTCTTTTTATTATCACAGTATGTTTTAATAATATTTTTATTTAGTATGTTATAATTATTTTATGTTACGTATTTTATGCGCAAAAATATATTTGACAATATTTTGCATATCATTCGCTGAACTGTATCAAACATGTTATTTTATATCGATAGTTCCATATTAGACGAGTAACGTTGTAGGAAAGTATTGATTTTGAGGTCTGAGAATTGGATACAGACCATCTTTGTTTTTTTTGTTTTTAAGTGCTTGTTAAGGTCTAGACAAAGGAAATGGATGTTCTTTAAGTAAAACTTAACATTATACATATATTTAAATACATAAGGGTATCTATAGGGTGTACAGTTTAGGTAGAGTTTTAATATATGAGTTTAAGCTTTATTTACAGTAATTGATACAATGAATTTTATTCAAGATATTGTCCATTAATTCCTCGTTCATTTTGTGACAATTGCAATAATCTGACAAAACAAAAGGCAATAGAATACAATATGAAAAATGAGATTTATTTGAATTTATAGATGTAAAGATAAGAATTAATAAGGAACAAAATAACATTGAAAATTATTTTTATTATTTATTATTACGAACTGGTAAGCTAAAACTAATAATCTATTTGTTTTTATCTTATTTGTTGAAGTTTTAAATTACAACTTACTTATTTTACGATAGATATTTTGGGCCAATATCTGTGTTACTGTTTTAATGTGCACTGAATATTACTTATAACTTCACTTAACTAGACCAAATGGTTTACTTTCTTTAATGTCCTGACTAAACCATCATTATCTAAGAGCTAGTAATCAAAACATTGATATGCTGTGGAGCCTCTGTTCATATATTTGGGTATAGTCCTTGATAACGTTATCGACTGTTTCTACCTTCAGGTCCCTATACAGATTGTTGTTACAAATATATCATGGAACATCAACAATAATTTGTTTTGAATTATTGGTATGGCATCTCTACTACTTTGACTCCTACAACCCCAATGTTAAACACCACAAATCCACACTGGTTTCAAGAATTGTTGGAAAAACAAAAGCTTATTATATAGTGAGAAGGTTAAATAAATACCCGATAACCACTGTATTTTTTTTGACCATGAGTTCTACAGATGTCCTTGAGTTTAACATCAAGGATAATGCCAAAATATTTATCTGTATTTCCATACGGAACTACTTGCTGATTTATATATACTGGCTTGTGCTTGATTCTGTTGTTGGTGAAATCAAAATGCACTCATTTATAATGATGTAATTTGATGATAATTTGCTGTAACAACAATATTTTCATTGAACTTAGGTAAGTGCCGAGTCTGTAACAGATAAAGAACTGGCCTATGGCATACCTGCTTGTGTTTCCATCAAGTCAGACTAGACATCTTCTTGTTTGGCTTCATAGTATAGGTCAGTCATATAAATTACTCTAAAATGTTTGAATATTGATCCAGGAGAAGCATTTTAATATTATACATTAAACCCTTATGCCAAACTTTATCGAAAGCTTGAGAAATACCTAAGAATGTTGAAGAACAAACTTAATTTTCTTCAATATTTCTAACGATAGTGATGATTCTCTAAACTTGATCAATCATAGTGTTCTTGAAATAAAATTAATGATCCTGAATATGATGTCTTGCTAAACCCTGACATGATCCTTTCTCTTCCTCGCTCTTCTGTTTTCTAATTAGTAATCTTTCCACACTGAGCGATAAAATACATCTCTTCTTCAGTCTGTATCCGGAGTAAAAAGTTGTTTTTTCTTTCTAATGCCACTCCAAAACGTATCCAATTGGTTCTCCTATTAACCAGAGAGCTATTACTTGGCTTTGACAGGATTTACTGACTTAAAGTCAGCATAATCGGCGAATGGTCTGAGTTTAGTTCTAGATTTTCTTCAATATGCATATTACTGCTTGCAATGTTTCTAATGATATAGAAATCCAGCAGCAAATCTGGAATCTTATGTGGATCCGGCTGAAATACTTGTATTTTGTTGATATTATTTCTAAAAGGACATCCCCATAACCTAATTATACATAATTATTATTATTACACATTTTTATATTTCAATTCTTCTGTCCTTTTCTTTTTAATATGCTCGTTCCAACAAAGTTTTGTTTCAAAATTCATTCCAAGGTTCTTAGCATTGTTATTATATAGGATAATAGTATTATTCATATTTATTGGGATATGATCAGTATGAATTATATTGTCCATTACTATTACTTTCGTCTTACAGTTTTTTGAATAATTGTATAATTGAAATGAGATTACATACACAACATAGATTACAAATGAGTTACTTTTAACCTTTAAAATAGGAAACTATACATATTAAAACATTTTAGTCTTTAATAGAAAATAAAATTTTGTTTACTTAATTTATTTACTAATATTACATGCATTTCTGTACATGTTTAAGATCTGCAAATATACACTGTATACGTTATACATAAACGTGTCTATGTTTAATACTACTTATCTGTTACAAAGCAAAACTAAGCTCACCACATAGAATAACAGAAATGTAAGAGGAGACAAGTAAACACGCTCCGATTCAGAACCCCTAAATAGTCGAAATATCCGTATCATGTTGCTTAAAATGTCTTATTTAGTGACTGTGCTGCATTTATATAACCTAGACAGCTTTAATTGTTGTACAAATTAATTATTCATGAAAAAAAAAATAGGATTAAATGTTAATAATTAATATAAAAAACTTAGTACATAAATTTATTAAAATTGTAAATTATTTGATTGTTTTTTAACATTTATATATATTTTTTATATATCTCTTTCTACTTTTTAATTCAAACTTAATAAATTAAAAAATTAAAGCACCAATAGCATGATGGTTCGTAGAAATAAGAATAGAAATAAACCAAAGAAAGGAAATTTGGAGAAACCATCTGAATGAAGGTTGTTAGCTCAACTGTTGTTGAAAATTTTAGTCTAATATATTTTTGTTCATAGCTCCGCGACTGAGAAATTTAACACCATGGAAGTAAAAAACAATAATCAAACATATGTTACAATAGTAACGAAGTGCTAATACTTCCTTAAGTGTTGGGAACTCATTTAAAGACTAGCAAAGATATGTTAGTAACATGAACATTTATCATTAATATTTTCAGAAATATTTTAAACTAAATGCTAAATAAAATGCACATTATAATTTATCATAAAGTCCATTCATATTTACATGCAGATATTGTATTTTTACAGAAACTCCATAAAGACTTCATAATATTCAATATTATCTAAAAAAAGTCTAGAAACCATATTTTTATACGTCATTCATCTATCTCAAAGCAAAATCTTCATCTTGCCGACCATCGCCCCTTTTATCTGAAAGAACTCTCCAGTCAATACATCATTAATTTTACAAAGCAATAACTTATTTACCTACACTGATTTAGAAAATATATTATTTTTCCTCGTTTGTTTCACTTCTTCAGCTTTAGAGTAGTAGTTAATAGATTATTAGGGTGTCATTGGTGTTAGTGTTATATATTTTATTTATTCGATTCAAGTCAGCTCATATTAGTAAATGTCATCTTTTTAATCTATCGTTCTGCACTATTCCTATATCTTGCAAAATCCTACCTCATTTTCCTATTATTCTAATTTAACGAATTCTAGCTATAATAGCTCGACCTATAAAAGAAAAATTAAATTGTTACTAAGCTATATCATGATTAAGGTAAGTGTATAATTTTTATCAGTTACTACAATTTTTGCTGCTATTTTTGATGGACAAATCGCATTAATGAATGGACTGCTGAACTGACGATCTAGCTTTTGGTTAACGATTCACTAACCTAAAACGAACGAATGATTAATTACAACTTACTTTATATTACTTCCAGTATATTTGTATATTATTTCTCTCATATCCTTTGCAATATTTTTATTTGAACCAAAGAATTAATTTATCTTGGGTTCTTGTTATCGTTTTGACATCTGCAGCTAAATCGGGGTGAAAACTTTGCAAATGTTGACTTCTATTTGGATATATTTTAATATTTAAAAATTTAACCATAGAGTGCCTACCTACCTTTGTTCTTCCATATTTTAAAACATATACAATACTTAGAATAAAACAACAAATAATCTAGAATAACTATATTTTGTTATGAAATAACAAGTTTATATCAATAATAATAAAATTGTGTTATTCTCAGTGTTGTAACATACATTGGTTTTACTGTTCAGTAACTGTAATTCAGTGACTCATTTTCAACTTTCTTACATTATATATATATATATATATATATATATATATATATATATATAATGTATAGATTTGAAGAATTAGAATAAATTTAGAAAAAAAGACATGGCTGAAAAACTTTCTAAGTGATAATTAAATAATCTCGATACAAAGGATGCTTGTGAAAATAATTTGGTTCAATTGGTTAACCAGAAATCGCTCCAAAATGTTCTACAGGGATGAAATCATGATTTTATTAGAAATATGAAAAAAACTTGGTGATATTAGAAGGATTATAAATCTGTTAAACTATTGCAGCTAAATGTTAAAAGCCGAATTAAGTTAATAATCGAACCATAAATGTACCGAATCATACGCCACAATAATCTCTTGTAGGAAAATGTTACGGGATGTAGTCACATTGAAAGCGATTCGCTGGGATCTCCTACATCACCCATCGTATTTAACGTCGCCTTTTCTGTTTATCACTTGGTTCGATCAATAGCGCACAAGCCAGGATTTAACCTAATTTTATTTTAAGTCGCAGAATGTAGATAAAAAGAGTTTTCGGAATATTGCACACGGAATATGTCAGTATAAGTAACAATGAATCATTTTTTCAATGGAAATCGTTCTTCGGCACATTGCCAGCGTTCTTTCTTGTATTTTTCACTTAAAGCTAGCTTCATATTCAATCCATTCCATATAGAATGATTTTAACGCTTCATTCAAAGCACTTAGTGTTGTTACTATATAGGATAACAGTATTCGTCTTTATTGGCATATGATCAGTTTGAATTTTATTTTCCATGTATAGGTTCCGGAAGCAGACAAAGATTAGTCCAGATGGAAAGTAACTAGGAGATTTAAAAGACAAATTATTAAAGTACCACCTATTAAAAATGATTGAAATGAATGGGTTCGACGCAACCAAGAAAAAGCTGAATTGTTCGCAAATCATTTAGCTAACATATTTCAACCGAATGATATAGAATCTACAATAGATATAAATCGTATTTATCAGCCCGATGTAGCTGTACATCTGATTTCTCAAAAGAAGCTGCCACATAAATTGACAACAATTGACCTAAATCCTAACGAGGCTCTTGAAATTCATGATATTTAAACAATTATTAATTAAAGGCATGATTATCAAAGTTTTAATCATGTTGACATATATATTCAATGCCTGTTTGAAACTGAACCATGTTTCGGAATGTCTTAAGTTTGCTGGAATAATTATGCCTGAAAAAACCTGGCAAACCGACCGAACAAGTTGGATCTAACAGGCCTATTTCGCTGCAACCTGTGATATCAACATTGTTTGCGAAACTGCTGTTAAAACGCATTAAATCATCTATAGAACACCAACAACCTAAATTCTAGTCAGGCTCCTGAAATTGATGATATTTAAACAATTATTAATTAAAGACATGATTATAAAAGCTATAATCATGTTGACATATATATTCAATGCCTGTTTGAGATTGAATCATGTTTCCGAATACCTTAAGGTCGCACGAACAATTATGCTTGAAAAAACCTGGCAAACCGACAGAACAAGTTGGATCTAACAGGCCTATTTCACTGCAACCTGTGATATCAACATTGTTTGAGAAACTGTTTTAAAACGCATTAAACCATCTATAGAAATACCAGATATCCAGTTTTGATTTCGGAATCACCATTCGACAGTCGACCAAATGCACAAAGTAACAACAGTTCTTGAAAAGGTATTCGAAGAAAAGAACTACTTCCCTGCAATATTTCTGGATATCTCATAAGCTTTTGACCGGGTTATTAGGACCAATTAAAATTAATCTACAAAATGAGCAAATTGCTACAGCGGAATTACTGTTGATTGCTGGAATCATATCTTCTCGAAAGAATTTAAAATCTCGCATGAAGGGGCATTCTCAACACTTAACATATTTCGGCTGGAGTTATACAAAGTAGTGTCTTGGGACCATTTCTATATCAGCTCTATACTGCTGATAACCACCATCAACAAAAATGGCACTTGGAACGTTTACTGACGACACAGTGTAGTGGCAAAAGATATATCTCTGTCTACAATATTTACAAATGGACTGGAGTCTACAGCTTAATAGTTCCAAATCTGTCCATTTTAATTTTGCGTAGCGGCGAATTAATAAAAACTTAATTGTATCACTTGACGGATGCCTAATTCCTCAAGCAGAATCAGCTAAATAAAGAAATATATCTCAATGGTTGGTTAAACTGTAAGCATCATGTGAGACAAAAAACAGAGCAAATTAGACTCAAAATCAAGCAACTGTACTGGTTAGGCAACTGGAAGATACTCTCAACTTGATCTAAAATGAAAGAGGTTGGTTTATCACTCAATCATAAAGCCTATTTGGACCTATGGGGTACAAATATGGGGTTGCACTAAAACATCAAATCAACTAGTAATCCATTGCACCTAAAACAAAAATCTACGTATAATCACCAATGCTTATCGCTACGTAACCAACGAAGAGCTACATCATGATCTCGGAATAAAATGCATACACGAAGAGATCCAATATTTTGCACTAAAACATGAAATAAGTTTGCTAAATTACAGCAACGTGGAAGCAATATAGCTACTGGATAACCCGCAAGAAATCAGAACATTAAAGCGAACCAAACCACATGAACTGATTTAGTGTATAAGTCTATTTTCAACTTTAGCTTAAGCTGATGTATGCAAGTACAACAGAACACTAGCAATAAATTAATTTGTGAATTAAGATAGTAATAAGCATATCGAATGAAAGATGTAATTAATCAAAAAAAAGCTAGGTCGACTTATTTTTGTTACTACTTTCGTGTTACAGTTTTTTGGTGCAACTGAAATGAGCTTACAACTACAACTAAGATCACAACTGAGTCACTCATTGTTGTGACCTTTAAAGTAGAAAACCACACATATAAAAACATTTTAGACCCTAGTAGACATCAAAAATTTGTTTACTTAATTTATTTACTAACTTTACGTGATTTTTCATTAATAGGATTTGTTTTTTCAATCGGATTTGTTCTTCGGCATATTGCTAGAGTTTTTTCCTGTATTTTTCACTTAAAGATAGCTTCGCATTCAATCCATTCAATATATATTGATTTTAACGCTTCAAAGATGGCGACTATATGATGTAAATGTGTGGGATGGGACTCAAAAATGTGATCATCATATATTTATCAGGCAATGATCAAATCGTCTTTTCTAAAGATCAATCGGATATTAAAATTATCTACATGGATCTATCAGAAGTGTCCTTGGACTAATATTATATTTCCTCTATACTAACAATATTCCTAAAAGTGAAGGAGTATAAATGGTCATATTTGCTGATAATACTGCATCACTCGCCACAAATAATAATATTGAGGTAGCTGTAAATAAAATACAAACAGTTACCAATAACATTATAGAGTGGACGGAGAATCGATGAACAAAATTGAATGCTATGAAGGTGGATTTCAAATATAAGACAAAATTAGTTCTAGGGTAACTTCATATGAAAAGGGACTAAAAATGTCGGAACCAGTGTGAATCAACGGTGTGCAAATATGAGGTTGCACAAAAAAATATAACACCAACTATTTGCAACATTTTTAAGGGTTCCAATGGTCAGGGAAAAATTTAGACGATTTGGGAATACGCCAAGGTACCACCACTGCTCGACATCAGTGAACTTACCCGAAATATGAAGAGACAAAAAGCCTTTGAACTCATATAGTTGAACAATGTGCCGTGATTTTAAAACAATGTGGTGGGTACCAGTAGGAGAGTAGATCCATCAAATAAATATAGAACAATGTGAGAGGAAACATTACCATAGTCTATTTACAATCAACAGTGAACAGATACTCATAATAGAATAACGTTTTTAAGAATAACATTTTAAAAAGTATGTAATAAAATTAAGGAAAACTTATTATTTAAATTTGTGTATTTAAATGAGACATAGATATTTCAGAATGGGACATTGGACGTCACTCATGGCAATATGATAATAAAAATAGTTTAAACACAACAAAAATTAATGAAAAAATTTAAACGTTGGAATAACAATTGATTATATTTTATTAGTCATAACATTTATTGATAATTTATTGCAGATATATTGTTATTCATACTGGAAACAGGAATGATTTCATTCCTGACACAGAGTTAGTGTTTTCATCTAAGTCCAAGGGTGACTACCATGAAGGAATGGACCGTAACATGATTTTGCTGTGTCTTGAAAATCAGAAACATCAGTTATTGTTATGAATAATGCACTATATCATAGAACACTGATGGATTAAATCTCAACAATACATAAATTAATTCTTGAAGAAACCATGCTATAGAGTGCAGTATTTCAAATTGTTACTCAGTAGATATAAATGAAATGTTTAATAGCATTTTACATAACTTACTTTTTTAGAAATAGGCCTGAAAAAATATACATGGTAGATCAGATAGTTGAACAATATGGTCACAGGCTATTACGTTTCCCTTCCTATCACTGCATATTAAATCCAGTTGACTTGATATGGGATGTTGCAAAAAATAATTACAATAAATATGAATGTCGTATGCATGTCGAGAAGGATATAGAAGCAAGAACTCTCTGGATATGTGGAAGGAATCATTGTCTATAATAACACCTTCGGTTTGGATAAATTCGGTATATTGTGATTTAAAAACAGTGACACAGATATGTGCACAGTGCATTGTGAAAGTGAAAGTGAAAGTGATTGAATGAATCTTTTGAGATGTGGTATTATGATCCAATGCTAACAATTACCAAGATAGAATAATGACAATGGGATAACTAAAGCTGAGTATATAATTAATATAGGATAACTATATAAAATCGTATTGTACAGCTAGAAAAATGTGTGTAATTGTTCAGAATTATCCATGGGCATTAGATTAGAATCTATGAGTAGAGGACGAATACTATCTGTTTTGCAGATATGGAAAATGCGTTAGGGAGAATACAGTTTTTATATCTAATTTTATCAAAAAAAATGTACACAAGTAGTAACAGAAAAACTAAGGAGAAACAGAGTAATATCAATATGACAAGGAAACGCTGCAAACAGGATAACAAGAATTAAACGTAAAAAGGTAAATAAGCCCTGTAATGAAAGTAAAATACATTACTTAGATATACAGCTGTTAATTAGGTGGATTAGGCCTCCAAGAGATACCACTCATAAGTAGCGTGGAAAAGAGTTCAATGTAAATGTAATTAAATGATTGTAACCCATTTTAGTTTTACAGTTAACCATAATTCAAGATCAATTATAATATATGCATTAGATCTAATATAATTTTAAAATAAATTATGTTTAGAAACATTATTTAGGTTATATTAGTATTTTGTTATACAATAATGCCAAAATAAACTACAATTCATAGCTGATGCGGTAACATTGCGTAGTTCTGAGGTTAGATGACGTGAGTTCACTGTTTTATTAGATCGGCTATAACTTTTTTTGCGTTTTAAGAAATAATTATCAAGGAAACATGAAGAAATGAACTCGTTCTTACAATTGTAGAAAATAATTGTGCCGTTTGCTATGTTGTTACATACGGATCTAGAACAATTTTTCACTCAGTATTACAAGATACAGAAGTACACATTTTATTTTCGAATAATCAAATACCGTTTGCATTTTACAAGCAACTCAAGTTGCGTTCTACGGGAGAATCAGTTCTTTGCATGCGAAACGTGCATCTCTCTAACAATATTCATACAATATCGATCCGCCGAGAGCGTCCGAGAGTCTTAAAGTGTTCCAGACATTCTCGACAAACGTCTCCATTATTCCACGTAGATAGTTCCTCCTCTTTCATTATCAGTAACTGGAATTAATTGGGCGATTCAGTATTTGATTACAATCTACATTTCAGCTTAATTATATCGATTTATATGCGATTATTTTTTAATTTTCACGACAATTTTATTATTTAAAAATATACAGTCTGTTTTGTTTATAAATACTATTAAAAATAAGACTTAACAAGCAAAATAACACCTTTTGTACCACTTAGTGTACTTAAGATGGTGTAGATAATTTATATTTACTAGTGATCGACCTGCGATCGAAATTCGACTTTTCTAGGTTTCTCTCTAATGTTAACAGAACAAAAGGAACAATTTAAAAACGATATATTACTACTTATTCGCGCAGCATTTTCAATATAACATCATAAATATATTTATTACATAACATTAATTAAACCAATAAATATTTATTTTCTTACTTTTTATTTATTTACATAAATATATATTTTATAAAATTTTATTAAAACATATTAATAAAACTATCTCAAGAACTTTTTAAAGTATCTTTTAAATAAATCTAATTTCCATTAAGTATCAATAATCAACAAAACATTGATGTTTGAAATTAATATTTGACATTATTTTTTCATTAATTTTTCAATTATTAGATTGATTATTGATTTTTCGGAACTTAGGTCTATAAACGAAATTAGTTCAAACTAAGATCTCATATATAATTTATCAACAAATGAGGAATTAAAATTCATAAAACATTCATTTTAATTCTTGATGTAGATTTTAAAGTAGTTAGTACTTGCAATATTAGGTTAGTATTTTGTTAAGAAAAGCATTTATTAAAGAAGCCTGAAATGAAACAGATATTAATACCGCTACAATAATATTCTATGTCTTCAGAAACATATCAATTACCATCAGTCCTTAAGCAAAAAAAATGTTCACGAGATATGAAATTAAATCAAAAGCTCATTTAAAAATTCTAAATATCTTGTGAATATAGAGGACAGATAATTGTTGTTATCTTCGATATATATATATATATATATATATATATATATATATATATATATATATATATATATATATATATATATATATATACTTCGTTACTAGTCGTTTCCGACTAACTTACAATTTGTCTTTATGATAATTTAAATCTAGATGCATAACTATGAAGATCCATCAGCCCTATCTCAGTCTCTGGTGAAGTAATGTTTTACATGTCACAGCTGTATTTTTTACACCTCACTGCAAAACACTACACAAGATCAGATGATTGGATTTGTTGAGTCTGTGTCCTGTTCTGGTGGTATCCAAAAACTTCATTACTTCAATATTCTCATAAAAATGATGTCTTTCCTCTTGCACCCTTGTAATTCTCTTGATTTTTAGAGTGACTGTGGATATCTGAAGGTTTCGATGTAGGTAATCAGTTCTATAGTATTTGGGTGCGCTCACAATACCTCTCAGAACTTTGTTCTGAAAAATTTGTATTTTGTTTACGTTACTTTTTGCAGAATATTCCCATAATTGAACTCCGTGTGTCCATGTAGGTTTCAGTATTTGCTTATATAATAGCAATTGATTATGTGCTGATAATTGTTATTTTTTTCCAATTAGCCAGTACATTTTCCTATATTTCAATTCCAGTTCTTCCAGCGAAGTTTTGCATCAAGATTCATTCCGAGATGTATAGCGTTGTTGCTATATGGAATGCTAGTATTATTTAATGTTATTGGTGCTTGTATGGTCTGTTTATAGGTGAACTGCACATGTGCAGATTTACTTTCGTTAATTTTTATTTTCCAAGCTTCTGTCCAATTATTTGTATTGTCACTTGCTTGTTCACTATTGTCTCCAACAGCTATAATCGCAGTGGCATCAGCAAATATAACCAACGTATTATTTTCCATTTGTGATAAATCACAAGTATAGAGTAGATAAAGCATTAACCCCAGTACACTTTCTTGTGATACACCTGATTTAGCGTCTTTTATTGTAGAGTAAGCTTCTTCTTGTTTGACTCTAAATATTTTTGCTGTAATGCACGATTTTAACAGTTTGGTTTAATGCCAAACCTTATCGAAGGCTTGTGCTGCATCTAAGAATATAGCTAAGCATACTTTTTGACTTTCGTAGGCTTTTTCAATAACATCTGTTATTCGGTGGACCTGGCCAATTGTTGAATGCTTGTTAATAAACCCAAACTGGTGTATTGGTATTAGGTTTTTTTCTCTCTAATTCTCGATATATGTTGGGATGAAATATTCGCATATGTCAGGTTTTTCTTTCACAGCTGTGTGGTTACCTTCTGATTAAGCGAGCACATTAATATGATGTCTTTATAAAAAGAGGTAAAATATAACTTTACGTGATCAAGCTATTCTTAATCGTTTTTAATCCAAACTTTCCATAACTCCTTAATATTTTCAACAACACGGGAATAGTGAAAAATAAAGCAAAATATTAAATAATACTACTTAAAATTAAATAACTAAAATTAACATATCTACTTTCCGTATCATTTAAAACGTAAAATTTAAGAGTTTGTCTAAATGTCACTAATAAAATAAAATAGACAACAAACTGTTTAAAGCAATTCAAGGATGTGATGACAACAGAACAATAAAACGATATGTAATAAATATTGTTTGCAATATTACTACATACTCTATACCATATACTAAGTTATTAGTGTTTTTAGTTTTGTGCCAATTTTGTGCTGTATGGTTCCCAACGCACAGTTTCGCTTTTTACAAAATAATCTGTGAAGAAATACATGTTACAATTTTTAGTTTTTAAAATATTATATTTGTACTTACTATTTATTCTAATTATTTTTTAAGATTCTGATGATGTGAATTGAACAACTGCCGACTCCAATATTGAACTTCTACCCATGTGAAATTGAATATATCGATATATATACTAGGTAGGCATCTTGGCCAAGCAATATGATTTCACACATGGGTAAATAATTTTCTTGTCTGCTTGATATAAGAGCCTATAAGAGATTAAGTTTACTATTTTATTCCTTAAAAAACCATTTCTGGGCTATTTAAACCTTCACATCCTGCACATCATTCCTGGAAAACAATATTTTTTTAATTTTTGCATTAGAAAATCGCTTTTACGTTCCATGCCTAAATTTATCTAAATGTTATAAGAATGGCATCATAACAACAAGTTACCTTATAATTACACAGGCACAAAATATAAAGAAATCAAATACAACCTAATGTGCCCTACAAAACTTCAGATCAAAGCGTAGAGCTTTTATACATCTGATACTCTAGCCACTCAAACAAACATTGAGAACATGGTAACGATTATTTTCTGTATAATAGTCTCTGTATATTGTGATCGAAAATTAGTAGTTTAGGGTAAAATGATGTGGCTCGGTGAATGGAGGTAAAACGAAATGAAACAGTGGTGTTTACATAATGTGACCGTTATTTAATGGCAATATAAAAAAATGTGAAAATACAAATAATAAAACGGATGGCAGCGGAATTACCTGAAGACGAGGCTTGGGCAGTCGATGGTGGCACGTCTTAACCAAACGAGGGTTGAGCACTGAATGACCGAAATACCCTTCAATAATATCCCAGATAAACGTCTCGGGGTTGACGCCAGCTATTCGTTGTCGGGTTCCAGTTGGCACCCCGCCCGTGTTCAACATCTGGGATTATATTTCTGGGTATTTTGTAGACCGCTATTCCACGATGTAAAATTCGACATGCTCAAGGTCGCTACAATACTCCCGTGCCAGAATTTTACATAAAATTATTTCAAACAAAATGTGCTGTGTAAAATGGGCTTGACAAATATGATAGTTCGAAACGGTTGTGGTTGGTACGGTTGCGATCTGGTACGGCTGTTGATATCTTCCGGTCCTACAGATACCGTTGCATCATCGTCGCTTTGGCACTTGAATGTGGTCCATCGACGACGTTGAAAACAAGCTATTTTTCAGACAGGGCTCCCGTAATCGACGCTGTGGGAGGATTGACTGTTCGACGACGTGGTAGCTTATTTTCTTCGGCGACGAGACGTTAACAATTCTGGTACTTCGGCGAAGACATAACGAGTCTACGGTGACTGCAATCGGTACCTAGCTTCTGGAGCTGCTCTGTGACTAATCCGTAGTCACATACGTTAGGTTAATTCAGAAAAAACAAATAACGACGGTATCCGACCGAAGCTGCCCAAAGCCTTTTAAATCAAAATATCTGCCATTATGACGGAGACGGCGAGCGAAGGAAGACATTATGATTTAAACATAGCGCCGAAAGAAATGTTTAGCCGAGACGCTGATGATTAAGCAGTGATATAAAAATATTCCAAAAGATTGTGAAATAAAAATTTTGACAAAAAAAAATTTTAAAAAATGAATTGGAAATAATGAAATTAATCGGAATAAAATGAAAATGAATCTAGAAGGTAAAATTGAAAAGGAATCGAATTAAAAATATTTAAAATTTTGAAACAAAAAAAAATATAACGGCCACGTAAAATACATACCAAACACCATGTTCCAACTACCCTCCATTCACGAGTCCAAACCCAATATTGCGAAAGATCACGTCGGGGTCACCACTTTAGGGTAAATGAAGTAGCTCGGTGAATGGAGGTAAATCGAAATGAAACAGTGGTGTTTACATGATGTGACCGTTATTTATTGACGATATAAAAAAATGTGAAAACACAAATAATAAAACGGATGGCAGCGGAGTTACCTGAAGACGAGGCTTGGGCAGTCGATGGTGGCACGTCTTAACCAAACGAGGGTTGAGCACTGAATGACCGAAATACCCTTCAATAATATCCCAGATAAACGTCTCGGGGTTGACGCCAGCTATTCGTTGTCGGGTTCCAGTTGGCACCCCGCCCGTGTTCAACATCTGGGATTATATTTCTGGGTATTTTGTAGACCGCTATTCCACGATGTAAAATTCGACATGCTCAAGGTCGCTACAGTAGACAGATTGACTCGAAATTTGAACACGACATAACGCTAATGAAAAACGATTTGAAAATACAACGTGGGGCAAAAGTCCAGCTACCAATTTGATTGCCTGTAACTTTGCTCAAAGAAAAGATAAGTAAGTTCTGTTTTCATAAAAAGTCTATTTGGTATTTTTATATTTTTACATTTACATACATTTACACTCATTTTTTACATTTAAATATATTTTTATATTTTTTTTTTCGTTTTGATTGAAAAATTATGTCGACTAAATGGTGACCACCGCGGTTCGCTATGCAACTTTTGGCTCTTTTAAAGCATTTTTCATGACATTCTTTAACATCTGAGGCTGAACTTCGTGACAAATATAAGATGTTGAATAGTTTGGGTCTTATTCACATAAACTTTTGATTTTAAAAAAACCCCATAAGAAAAAGTCTTGTGCTGTTAAAACCGGAGATCTGGCTGGCCATTGCTAAACCGCCACTTCGCGAAATTAGTCTTCGTGGAAAAATGTTATTCAATAATTGAATTGTTGAACGAACTATGTTATGTGTCCGTAGCCCCATCTTGCTGAAATCACATAGTCCTCTTCCATTTCAGGCACAAGAAAATTGGAAAATTGATAATGAGAATAACACCTTGGTCATTTTCAAAAAGTAGGGATCAATGATGTTTCCGGCATGAATACCACACAATACAGTTTTTCTTAGTGGATGCAATGATATTTCATTAATTAATTGAGGATTCTATGTTCCCCAAAATCGACTGTTCTGTTTAATGACGTGACCACTGAGAAGAAAATGGGTTTCATGGCTCATTATCAATTTAGACGAAAAATCTTCAATCTCACCAGACAGCCTTAGGATTACATTACTGTACTCAACTCGTTGATCAGAATCTCTCGGTGGCAATTTTAGGACTATTTGAATTTTGTACGGAGATATTTTCAAATCAGTTTTGAAAACTGCTTGCAGAAATGTGTAACTTGGAACCACGTCTCCGAATTGATATTTCTGGAGCCTTTGCAACACCTATCCCGCACCAGAGCTACATTTTCAGCGTTAAGAGACGTCCGTTATCTTCCAGATCGAGGCCTGTCTGCTGTCGTACCGTACTATCAAATATTCGCATGTAAAGGATAAATTGTGGTTTCGTGAGGCACTGGACGATTAGAATATTTTTGACGCAATGTTCGCTGAGTGGCAATAATGGAACGATTATTTTCAATAAATATTGTCACTATTTCTGCTCGTTCTTGTGGCGTATATTTATCCATAATAAAATTTGGACGTCTACACAACATGATGGTTAAAACGAAACATAACCAAGATGGCGTGCAATCAATGCAGTGATAGCGGGACTTTTAGATAGACATAATAGAGGACTTAGATAGACACCTAACAAAGATAAGTATTTCAAATAATATAAACTTTAGAATGGATCAAACTGGAATAGAAAACATTATATGTTATACCCTTGAATTTATTTTATATATTGTTAGAACCTTTTGTGTAGAATCGATTTGGTGAAGGTGTGTAGGCAATTAAAACACTAGATTCAACTGAGTCACTCTTTATTTATTTCGACAAACATCTCAGTCAAAGCCCCAACACAGAAATTAATCAAGATGGTGGGATCTTCATCCTGTCCGGATGGCATTAGTACGAACATACACCGTAGTGTTTATTATAATTTACAGAAAACTATTTTAATATCGGCTATGCAACCATATATACATCGTCAGAGGGCGTCAGATAAAGGCGCATCCACCCAATTATTTATATATCCAACAATATTTTTTGATTCATTTGTTCCATGCATTGTTTTGGATGGAATTAAAACATATCAAAGAATTATGTCAAAAATGATTATACATATAAATCTTGAACACAAATTAATTAATCTAAATTATTTCGTTGCTAAATAGCTTTGTTATCATTCATCGATATAAACAACGTTTAAATTTAAGGACACTTTATCTCTGTCTCTGTCTCTCTCACTCGCTCACTCGCCGAAAACAAACACCATAATATTAGATCAATTTATGTCAAATACACGACGTCATATTATCTGGGCCACTATTGTTAAATCGCCCGATCCAGGTGTCATTGTGAGGTTTAATCCTAGTTATCCTACAGGAAACAATTTACATTATCTTCGGAATAATGATATAAAGGGCTATTTTCAGTCCATTAAAGCTGTCTGAAGCAATTCAAAGATTTTGACGACCTTAATATATTTATTTGTTTACTTTAAAGTAGTACCCGTCATTTTAAAATTAATGAAGCCCCGACTATTAATCAAGGTTAGCTAATTTTTATATAGTCTGGTTATAAAATGATGCTTTGTAAATATTCATTATAATCTTTCTGAGTACTATAAAAGAATATTGCTATCTTTTAGTTGGTCTTTTATACCAAAACCGTTGAAGGAATATCAAATAAAAAAACAGAATAGAAGTTGATAAACTAGATCACCTACAGAAAATCTTAAACAGTTGTAGCGAACTTGAGGCATGTCGGACTTTACATAGTGGATTAACGTTCTACAAAATACCCATAAATATAATTCCAGATGATTAACACGGTGCCAGCAGCGCCAACTAGAACCCGATAACGAATAGCTGGCAACCCCGAGACGTTTATCTGGGATGTTATTGAAGGGTATTTCTGATCATTCGATGACCGACCATCGTTTGGTTTAGACGTGCCACCATCGACTGCCCAAGCCTCGTCTCCAGGTAACACCGCTGCCATCCGTTTTATCTATTTTGTATTTTCTACATTTTTTATATTGCCAATAACTAACGGTCACATAATGTAAACACCACCATTTCATTTCATTTTACCTCCATTCACGAGCCATATAATTTACCTCAAATTGGTGTCCCCGACGTGATCGTTCGCAAAATTGGGTTTGGACTCGTGAATGGAGGGTACGTGCAACATGGTGTATTTTACGTGGCCGTTATATTTTCAATATTTTTAAAACTATTTTTCTTCGATTTTACTTCTATTCGTTCAACATTACATTCATTCAAACATTTGTTCCTCATTAAATTTTATTTTCGTGCTTGAACAATGGACCTTAAATATCATTTCATTATTTCAATATCATTTTTTTAAAATTTTTGTCCAAATTGTATTTCTTTCACAATATTTTTAACTCTTAGAGATTTCTACATTCACTGTTTAATCATCAGCGTTTCGGCAAACATTTCTTTCGGCGCTGTGTTTAAATCATAATGTCTTCCTTCGCTCGCCGTCTGCGTCATAATGGCAGACATTTTGATTTGAAAGGCCTTGGGCAGCTTCGGTCGGATACCGTCGTTATTTGTTTTTTCTGAATTACTGTAACGCATGTGACTACAGATTAGTCACAGAGCAGCTCCAGAAGTTAGCTATCGATTGCAGTCACCGTAGACTCGTCATGTCTTCGCCGAGGTACCAGAATTGCCAACGTCTCGTTGTCGGAGAAAATAAGCTACCAAGTCGTCGAACAATCGATCCTGCCACAGCGTTGATTACAGGAGCCCTGTCCGAAAAATAGCTTGCTTTCAATGTCGTCGATGGACCACATCCAAGTGCCAAAGCGACGATGAAGCAACGATATGTGTAGGACCAGAACCGTTTCGATTTATCATATGTTTATGAATTTAAATTATTAAGTAGGATAGGATTTGCACAATCACAAAACTAGTAATTTATTTAAAAAAAAAATTTTATTTAACGGAAAAAGAAAATCTTTGGATCTCTATTGAAATGGTGCTATTTCTACCCAGATTTCTATGGCACTCCTCTAGGAATGGGTTTTTAATTTTTAGTGATTTCAGATTCCAATAATCGATGGCTATGACACTGAACTATTACAATGCGTATATGGTGCCCGTCAGGGGGGTGTAACTATAATGGTAAATTCTGGGGCAATGTTTTGCTTAATCCCATCAGGGGTGGCGCTGACAACGTTAATTTGATTAGTTAGTTTTAAATGGTTATGTAGAAATCTGTAAAGAAAATACTTTGCTTTGATTGGTCCCCCATTTCACGTAATTACTGACGTCACATTTATTGGCCAATAGTATTTAACTGAAAATGAAATTTGATTTTTAAAATTAATTTATTAAAATAAAATCCTATACAAATATACATAAATGTAAATAATATAAATATATAAACAAAAAGCAGAAATAAACAAACTATATAAGAGTAAATAAAAAAAAAATGAAAAGCTCGAGTTCAAGCAAAATTAAATTCTTCTATAACGCCTTCTCGCTTTTTCGTATTTTTTCAGTGCCATTAATTTTATGGGGTTTATTCGAGTTCTATCTTGCACTTTTGCTATACTGAAGATAAGCTTAAGTCTTTCTCTGTTAAAATTGCATTAACTTGATTAAACCAAAAATACAATGAACACTTTATAATAACTTATAAAAAGTTGGTCTCGAAAATCATTATGGACAGTTGAAACACTTAAAATGTATGTCTTTTTAAAGATATCTCTCAAAATAACTAATATGTTGTTTATATGGCAAAATATAAATATCAAATAACAGAAATTTCTTAAAGATCTACAAACAGTTTTGATGGAGTTGTTAATTTGGGCCTTTGCGGCTGCATTGTTTCTATGAAATCAGTATCGAGCATTTCATCTGTGGAACTGCTTAATATATAATGTAAACAAATATTGCATGTTGTCTCTTTTTTCAAAAGTTTTGTCAAATAACCTGTCAAATATGGACTAATGTGTAACATTCCACTCTTGTTTTGCTCAGAGCAAAGTTCTCTGGAACTGAAAATATAGATTTGTGATTTAACAACCTCTAGTAATATTAGATCTCCCGTTAAAAAAGAATATAATTTATCTAAAGCGCCAACATGTTCATCTTCTTCACAATTTGCTCTGGGGGAATGAAGTAATGATGAAAACGTTAAAAAAATTCTCGAACATAGTATGTGAAGGATATAAGTCCATGACCTCTAATAGATCCAATAAAATTCTCTAAACAATCTTGGTTAAGATTCTTTAAACAAATGTAGTTATTTGTAAATTTACAAAATAGATTTATTTAAGAAAATAAATCCCCTTAAAGTATCAACTACATTTTTAATTGATTAAGGCAATAAACTTTAGCACTATTTAAATATACAATAGATTTACTCCAAAATTACTGAACACTGTGTTTGTTGTTCTAAAAAGTTAAAGTATTACATAAATATCACAAATATTTTAAAGATATTTTACAATTAAAATAGTATTTATTAGTACTAATTATCCAGTTATCTTAATTATTACCTTCTTGCAAGACTTCTTTATATAGGGACATCACATTGACAACATGCGAACGACTTGGTAGATTAATTGAATTAATATTGAATAATATTGAATTAATATTACCAACCACTAACATCTTCATAAGAAGGTAGACTCTCTGTAAACAAGCAATAGATAAACAAACATATAATAGATAGATAATTTTATATGTACCTGATAAAAACAATGTTGGCATATCAACTATGTCATTTGCCCTAATAGCTGTTCGTGAAGGAAGGGTAATTATAAATTCTTCACTAAAATGTCTGTGATAGACATGAGGACGTTGATATGTTTGCATTGTGGTTAATCCAGATAATTTACTACGATTTACTTGATCAACCCATTTTTGGAAAAGAGCGAGATCACTCTTTGAGAAACGATGTCTAATCTCGGTAGTAGATTTACACCCAAGTACACTACATTTTTACTACACGGGTGCATTATAATCAATTTTTACATTATTACTCTTTCTTGAACTTAACAAATACGAAAACTTTTAAACAACAAATTCAAAAATGGATGCCCATAGAAAATGATGGCTTCGCACATTCTATTTTAGTGGAGATTCCAGTAATTTAAACTAGCCAATCACAATTTGCGGTCGCATCTCTACTGTTGATTGATTTAAGCGAAACCTTTCCCCACGGTCGCCGATACCGTGAAATTTCTGTTTTTCTATGGTGACCGTTCACTCTTGTAATTGTAATTGTAAGCCACTGTGTAAATTCCAGTAGACTATATTGTTTTACTGCATTAACAGTCCGCCTTTGGTGGCCTTACACCTTGAACTATAATGCATGTGACGGGAATCCAAACACTAGAGGTGTTTTTCAACGCTTGAATGTTTCTTACTTAGAATAATTTATGACTCCGGTATTTGAACACCTTCAATCTACCTTTTCTAACCTTACCGCTTCAGCTGCGATAGCTTGGCCATAACTCTAACTCTTTGCTACACCGAGGAATGCTTCGAATAGCTGTGATATTGATAATTAATTTAACTACGGTTAGTTGAATGAAGAGTCCTATGACCCCTTGGAATCCTACCAACTACGCCATAAAATATGAAAAGGTTCTAAACACAAAAACTATTATTTTGCTTGAAAAAAATGTTTTATTTTGCGAAGAAAAGTAGAAACTTATTGAACTACGGTATAAACCGATACTGAGGGTAAAAACAGATGGAAATCATTAGAACCATTCAAAATAGATGAAAAGATCTTAAACCGCAGTACAATCCGTAGACATTGTAGTACTAGACGTATAATATAACAAGGAAGAAATAGAAGTGTACAAGGCAATATACAAAGCAATCAGATTGAACGTGTGAACTATAACTTTACAACTATTACAAAAATGGACAGATGGGTCAGTGGAAAACAAAAATGAATCAGTCGAAGAATGCATAAGAAGGAGAAAACTTAGTTGGTGTTGGAATATTGGAAAAAGAAAGGAGAAATACCAAAGGGTGGCCAAAGAGAACCTGGGATGAGCATCTCAAGGAAATACTACAGAAAGGAGGAAAACCCCATGTTAAAATAACAAAAATCCGCAGAAATAGAAAAAATGATGGGAATAGTCAACAAGTAAACGATGGTGTGAACGTACCCTCAGGCGGGTCATCTAGAAAACAAGTGATGTTCATCATCTTGTATCATGTGGATCATCTTGATGATTTCTGCATCCTAAGCTGCTTTCAAGTTAAAATACCTGGTTTATACCATATAATGCTGCTTGTTTTGATGTCAACAGTGTCATGACAAAATAGCACCCATATAACAAGACATCAATTTTATGATATTAAGCAATTCTAGATATATACCATACAAACGTAGTTCTAGTATTGAAGAGATTATATCTAGTCAATAGAATGGTTAATCGATAAACTTTATTGCCACTTCTGGGCTTAAAATTCAAAGGGCAGTCCCTTTTGACGTAAGTTTCGGGGTTGTGGAATCCAACGAGCAAAACCAAATGAATAACTCAAAGGGGTTAAAGTTAAACTAATAATTATAGGGTATAGTTTCGTACAATTTTCTTTAATTGAAGAGACGTCCTTGATAAATTCTAGTTTAACATAATTGTTTTTAACTAAGAGGGTAAACGCAATTTTTGCAACAAAATTTTAAAGGATTTTTTGAAGATCTTCAAATGGAAAACACATAAAAACAGATTTCTATTAAATTGCAATAACTAGCAATAACATTTTTAGATGAATCTATGAACTACTTTACGAGGTTTGCCAACACAAATATACGAAAGTTGCATTTTTCTTTATAAAGACAATAAATATATGTATTAATTTATTAAAAATTTAAAGCAAGATTAGTTCTCTTTATTTTTAATAGTTAGATAATCCATTTTTGACAATTACTAAAGTCAATCAACTGTTTAGTAACCAACAAGGCTATCATCTCAGACAACAAATTTGAGTTTACACTATTAGGTCAAATTTAACGCTTTTAATTGTTCTAATATTATTAGAACTATGGAAGAGCTGAGGTATATTTAGACTAAGAAATATTAGAAATAATATAGAAACCTAAGAAATAATTAGCTGTTAAATAATATCAAATCACGAATTAAATATTAGGGAGTCTAATTAGAATTTTAATAATCAAAATAATGGTCAATCAAGATGATTCTTAAATATCTTAAGCATGGCAAACTGAAGTAAATATGGAAAAAACAGTTTAATTTCCCTTAATAACGTAAGTAAATAACTAATTTTATTGTCGAAAGAAGCCTTGAAATATTAATTGTTATTATTTTGTGTTTTGAGCAAAAACGAAAAAAGACTTAGATTTTAAACAGGTTATATTAACAGGTTATATGAATGAAATATTAGAAAAAAATTAAAAGAAATAAGCAGATCATTTACACTGATCGAACATCTGACCAACTGAATCAATAATTGCATAATTATTTTAAATTAACTTAATTATAAAACTATATATTATGACATATTGACATATATTATTCTTTTTTAATGTTATTATAAACTCCATAATAAATACTCATCTCCCATATTAACACTTAGATTATACTAAACTAAGATGTAGACTCAAAAGAACCAAACCGTATGATTTTCTGTAATTTCTGTGTATTGAAGAGAATTAAATAGTAAAAACAGCTGAAAAGTGCTACTTCTCTGAAACCTTTATTATCTTAGCTTTTTTATTCTTAATATTTCTAAAATATAGGTGTCAAACAACGCTCCATAAAATATTGTTTTAAAAATGATGGATAGTGTTTCTGTTTGTTTTACATAGAATAGAGAGTAAGGATTAAAAACATCAGGTTATACATTTAGAAAAGTAACTTTTCTACTTTATACAGCTCAAAATTCATGATAAGTGACAATATTAACTGACTTTCCCCTAATTGTTTATATCCATAATTGATTTGTAACAGAAATTATTTTTATACAGTCAATATTAATGCGCAAACACCATAAAAATTGGTTTGACACTTAATTGGACTAATTTACTTCACACAGTATCAGAGCGGACTTGAATAGTCTGAATAATCAAGCTTGTACTATGTAAATATAGCAAATAAATATAAATGAATAAATGATATAAAATACTATTGTTTCTTACAAAAATACGTCATGGCGGATGTTGATGTATGCTTGAAAAACACTTCAAGGAATGATTATTAGTAAAAAATATGATGTGGTTAAGGGTGCAACAAGTATATGGCGAATTGTTAAAACATATTCGTCATTTCCTTAAAACAAAAGATTAAAAAACAACATATGTAATAATAAAAAGTCCATGTTAAACAAATGCAAATAGTAGAATACCCCAAATATCATTAAATTGACAAATAATGTGTATTTAATTTAGTTATATACGTAATTTGGAAATTTTATGTTTTTGTCAGTCATAACAAAATTAAAATGAATGTATTTAGTCGCGTGGTTCATTATTAGAACTGTAACTTAATTTCGAAGAAATTTCTTGGTACTTACTTTTCCAAGAATTGACGAACAAAACTGTTCGACCAGTCACAATTTTTGTTTTATCTTGGCTATCTCCAGATATTCCTTTTAAGACCACCTAAAAGTCATAAGGCATCATAAGAATAAAAATAGAGGAACCTTAAGGACCTTAACACTCACATAAATTGATTTTCCACATAATTCGACTAATTTACTTCACACACTATCACTGGGAGCTTAATTAGTCTGAATAATCAAGCTTGTACTATGTATATATAACAAATAAATATAAATGATATAAAATATTACTGTTTGTTACAAAAATACGTCTTGGCAGATGTTGATGTATACTTAAAAAATACTTTAAGGAATGATTATTAGTAAAAAATAACTTGATGTGGTTAAGAGTGCAACAAATATATGGGCGTATTGTTAAAACATATTCGTCATTTCTTTAAAACAAAAGATTAAAAAACAACAGGTATAATAATAAAAAGTCCATGTTAAACAAATGCAAATTGTAGAATACACCAAACATCATTAAATTGATAATAATGTGTATTTAATTTAGTTATATACGTAATATGGGAATTTTATGTTTAAATTTCTGTCGGTCATGACAAAATTAAAATGAATATATTTAGTCGAGTGTTTCATTATATCAACTGCAACTTAATTTTGAAGGGTTTCTTGGTAAATTGAAAAATGTATCGCGAAAAACCGTGCACATTATTATTTTTCCAAGAATTGACGAACAAAATTGTTCGACCAGTCACCATTTTTGCTTTATCTTGGCTATCTCCAGATATTCCTTTTAAGACCACCTGAAAGTCATAAGGCATCATCAGAATAAAAATAGAGGAACCTTAAGGACCTTAATACTCACATAAATTGATTTTCCACATAATTTGACTAATTTAATTCACACACTATCACTGGGAGCTTAATTAGTCTGAATAATCAAGCTTGTACTATGTATATATAACAAATAAATATAAAAGATATAAAATATTATTGTTTGTTACAAAAATACGTCTTGGCAGATGTTGATGTATACTTAAAAGATACTTCAAGGAATGATTATTAGTAAAAATTAACTTGATGTGGTTAAGAGCAACAAATATATGGGCGTATTGTTAAAATATATTCGTCATTTCTTTAAGACAAAAGATTAAAAAACATCAGATGTAATAACAAAAAGTCTACGTTAAACAAATACAAATAGTAGAATACATTTATTATCATTACATTGATAATAATGTGTATTTAATTTAGTTATATACGTAATTTGGAAATTTTATATTTAAATTTCTGTCGGTCATGACAAAATTAAAATGAATGTATTTTAATTTTGTCGTTTGTATTTAATTTTAAATTTGTCGTTGTATTTAGTCGCGTGTTTCATTATTTGAACTGTAACTTAATTTTGAAGGACTTTCTTGGTAAACTGAATAATTTATCTCGAAAAAAAGTGTACATTATTATTTTTCCAAGAATTGACGAACTAAACTGTTCGGCCAGTCACCATTTTTGTTTTATCTTGGCTATCTCCACATCTTCCTTTTAAGACCACCCAAAAGTCATAAGGCATCATCAAAATAAAAATAGAGGAATCATAAGGACCTTAACACACATACATTGATTTTCCACAGAATTCGACTAATCTACTTCACACACTATTACAGGGAGTTTAATTAGTCTTAATAATCAATCTTGTGCTATATATATATATATATATATATATATATATATATATATATATATATATATATATATATATATATATATAAATGATATAAAATATTATTGTTTGTTACAAAAATACGTCTTGGCAGATGTTGATGTATACTTAAAAAATACTTCAAGGAATGATTATTAGTAAAAAATAACTTGATGTGGTTAAGAGTGCAACAAGTATAACATATGTGCGTATTGTTAAAAATTATTCGTCATTTCTTTAAAACAAAAGATTAAAAAATAACAGATGTAATAATAAAAAGTCCACGTTAAACAAATGCAAATAGTAGAATACATTTAACATCATTACATTGATAATAATGTGTATTTAATTTAGTTATATACGTAATTTGGAAATTTTATGTTTAAATTTCTTTCGGTCATAACAAAATTAAAATGAATGTATTTTAATTTTGTCGTTTGTATTTAAGTTTTAGTCGCGTGTTTCATTATTTGAACTGTAACTTAATTTTGAAGGACTTTCTTGGTAAATTGAATAATTTATCTCGAAAAACAGTGTACATTATTATTTTTCCAAGAATTGACGAACAAAACTGTTCGACCAGTCACCATTTTCGTTTTATCTTGGCTATCTCCAGATATTCCTTTTGAGACAACCTAAAAGTCAAAAAGCATCATCAAAATAAAAGTAGAGAAACTTTAGGGACCTTAACACCCACATAAATTGATTTTCCACATAATTCGACTAATTTACTTCACACACTATCACTGGGAGCTTAATTAGTCTGAATAATCAAGCTTGTACTATGTATATATAACAAATAAATATAAATGATATAAAATATTACTGTTTGTTACAAAAATACGTCTTGGCAGATGTTGATGTATACTTAAAAAATACTTTAAGGAATGATTATTAGTAAAAACTAACTTGATGTGGTTAAGAGTGTAAGTAATATATAGGCGAATTGTTAAAACCTATTCGTCATTTCTTTAATACAAAAGATTAAAAAACAACAGATGTAATAACAAAAAGTCCACGTTAAACAAATGCAAATAGTAGAATACATTTAACATCACTACATTGATAATAATGTGTATTTAATTTAGTTATATACGTAATTTGGGAATTTTATGTTTAAATATCTGACGGTCATGACAAAATTAAAATAAATGTATTTAGTCGCGTGTCTCATTATTATAACTGTAACTTAATTTCGAAGGAATTTCTTGATAAATTGAATAATTTATCGCGAAAAACCGTGTACATTATTACTTGTCCAAGAATTGACGAACAAAACTATTTGATCAGTTACCATTTTCGCTTTATCTTTAATATCTTCAGATATTCGTTTCGAGGCAATCTAAAAGTGACCACGATCAGAATAAAAATAGAGGAACCGAGTAACCTTTCTGCTTATACAATTACTTTTGTTTTATTTCGTGTAACTGTAATCAATGTTTCATTCGAAGCCTTCATTAGAGAATATAACTATAAATATACTTTAAAATATTTATTAAGTTAGCGAAACATTTTCAATTTTTCTAAAACCAGTTCTAGTAACAATTCAACGAAGTCATATTATAGCGCGTTTGAAAGGAAATAGTCTATACACTACTTTACGATATTTGCGAACACAAATATACGAAAGTTATATTTTTTCCATATAAAGATAATAAATATATGTATTAATTTATTCAAAATTTAAGACAAGATAAGTTCTCTGTATTTACAATAGTTAGATAATCAATTTTTGCCAATTACTAAAGTCTATCGACTGTTTAGTAACCAACAAGGCAATTTTAAGTCATTCCGTAATTATTATTTAATAGGTTATTTCGAAAAGGAACGAAATCACGGAGGCCCCCTTTTGCCGGTAAATTCTGTTAGAGAGGTAACTATTGATGATATTAAATAATATAAGTCCCTACAATTTTATTGAAAATATTTTTTAACGGGTTGCTGCCGTGCGAAATATTACTGTGGGCACTGTGAGTAACATCGCTTACAAAATGAAGAATAATACGTTAGATTCACCCAAGAAAACCCGTTTACATACAAATTGGGTAATGAATTTTGACCACCTTGATATTGGCTCTATTCGAGACCAAATATACGAAATGTATAAGAACAGTAAGTACAAAAACTATGTTATCGATATAAACATAATCTAATAAAAATATTTTAGATAAAATTGTCTCTCTGAGAAGTATACGTAAAAGAATTAGGGACATGCAGCTTTTTGACGGATGTAAGACATCCTTTCATACACTCTTACAGGGCATGGGGTTTAAATGGTGTAAAGATAACCCTCGGAGAGGCTTAATGGAACTTCCAGACATTACCTTAAAAAAAATTTAATTAATGGCATAAAGTAATATAAGAAACTTGAATATTTAAAAATGGTTCAAAAAAAGTGTAAAGAAAATAAAAATTGATGGAAAAAGGTAATAGTTACAATAGCATTCAATTAGGTTTTGTTGGTCATTATATTTATTAATAGTTAATTGAAGCATTGTCAACCATAACACCTTCAGTTTGGATGAATGTGAATGACAGTGAGTCGTAAAGTGAAAGTGACTGAAGGAACATTTCAGGATATGTGATAATGCTGTGCAGTGCTGGAGATTCCTGGGACACAGTGATGAGAGTGGAAACAACTAAAGGTATGCACATAATTAATTGAATATAACTATAGAAAATGATATTGTAGGGGCGTGAAAGATGTGTTTGCACAGATATTCAAAATTAAATGCATTAGGTTAGAACGTATACGGAGAGAATGAATACTAACTGTTTTATAGATATGGTAATTATACATTAGACAGAATGATGCCAACAGGTAGTAGCAAAAGAAATAAAAATACAGTGGTACCAAGATGACTTGCCAAGTAAACACACCATCGCAGGAAACAAGAACTAAACGTTAAAAGTAAATATGCTCTCGAATGAAAGTAAAATACGTTTGTCAGATATACAGTTGTTGATTAGGTGGATTAGGCGTCCAGGGGGATAACACTACATAAAAAACGCAACTGAAAACTCTACTTCATGGATGATGTGGAAAAGAGTTCAATGTAAACAAAACAAATCTAACTTACAAACTATTATACCCGTGTCCTTAATTGTAGTTTTAAGTCCTTCGATAATATATGTATTAGATGTAGAATAATGTTAAAATAAATTATATTTGAAAACGTTTTTGTGCAATAATTTTATTTAGATTAGAATTTTCTTGTATGTCAAAGTCAAACTGAACTAAAACTCAAAGTTGATGCGGCAACATTGTAATGTTTCGACGTCACAAATATCCACGACGCATTACTAAAAAAACTTTGAGTAGACTATAGATTAATGTGTTAATTAATCCTAAATGGGATTTTTCTCCATATACGTGTATATCGTAGTTGTCTGTTGCCCGCCAGCAATATTGATTACGCCTTTTTCTATGTATTATTTTCAATTTGTAATTTATATACTTATATCCACACCAAACCAAACCAAACCAAACCATTTAGCTTTATATAAATTATGAGGATGAATTATTGAACTTTTAAGGTTCAACTACTTACTTTATTATTTCTATTTACTCGAACCAAATCGATGTTTCACAGTGTGTAAACAGTTTAAAACCCATAGTTATTCACTAGTTTTTCCTTAAGTATATTGGAACATTTCTTGCTGAGAGCTGACAAAATATTCTTATTTATTCTGTCTCTTCATTTCTATAATTTAAATTGGTTTTCTTCAAATCATCTAATATATTTTCAACGACGAGTTTTAATGTTGAATCTAAAAGATGTTCACACCAAGTAACATCATTTTTCTTTAATTAAATACATTAACTGTTTCACAAACAACATAGTAACTCCCCAGTCTATAAATCGCAATTAAATTAAAATACTCGACATATTGATAAAGAATAATGTTACGATTTATCTGAACAACAACTATATGAATGATATACATATTGTTCGCTAATAATCTTTCATATCTATGAAAGTTATAATTAAATATATCTGAGGTTGGCGTAGACAATTCTCATAGCCTGTGTTTAAAATGTTATCTTAAAGCGTAAATAAATATACAACAACAAAAAAACATTTTAATTATATTTACAATAATGCAAAACATTTAATGCGGGGTTCAAGAATAATAACCTCAAAAGGTAGAGAACTGCTCAAAGCCATAAGGAAAGATAACTTACAACATATCTCTACTGGTGAACCAACATATTGGCCTTTAGACAGAAATAAAAAACCTGATACAATAGATTTCTGTATTACAAAAAATATTGATCCAAAAAAGTGTCAGGCAGAATCATGTTTCGACCTGTCTTCTGATCATTCACCAATAATAGTAACAATTTCTTCAAAAATTACCATCAAACATAAACCCCCTTCTCTGTGCAATAATAGAACTAACTGGCCCTCATTTAGAGAAAACTTGTACCGAAAAATCTCTGTAAACTTACCGTTACAAATTGAAATGGATATTGAAATAGCAGCAATAAATTTTACAAAAAATATACAGGAGGCAGCATATTCCGCGGCTCCTAACAGTGAAACATTTCAACAAAAAATACACATATAGCATGAACAATACAGAAAAAGATAGCAGAAAAAATAAAGTTACGACGAAATTGGCAACAGTAAAGGACTGAATAAAAGAAAATTTAATAGGGCAATAAAAGTGCTGAAAGAACTAATCCAAATTGAACAAAACTAAGGCGTTCAAGAATACCTAGAAAACTTGACATCAACTGAGGCTACAGACTATTCGTTGTGGAAAGCAACAAAAAAGCTTAGGAGATCCCAGCAGTATAATGCACCTATTAAAACAAAGGAAAATAATTGAGCGAGAAGTAATAAAGAGAAGGCCGACATTTTCTCAAAACACTTAAAAATGTTTTTAAACCTTTCCAGTCTCAGCTACTTAAAGATGAGGGAAATAAAATGACTAGATTTCTAGATTCGCCATTTCAAATGGATTTACCGCACGAGAAATTAACGGTCAAAAAAGTTAAACAAACAGTAATGAGAGAGATTAATATTAAAAAAGCTCCTGGTTATGACTTAATTACTGGCAATATTTTAAAAGAACTATCAGAAAAGGGTATAAAACTATTAACATTTATATTTAATGCTATGCTACGAATTATTTACTTCCCTAGTATCTGGAAAGTAGCTAAAATATTAATGATTCTTAAACCAGGAAAAATACCAGAAGATGTGACCTCCTACCGACCTATAAGTTTATTACCGAGAATCTCAAAAGTTTTCGAGAAATTATACATAAAGAAGCTAAACTATATAATAGAAAAAAGAAAAATTATTCCAGAACATCAGTTTGGCTTTCGCAATAAGCATGGGACTATAGAACAAGTGCATAGACTTGTAAACAAAATAAAAGCTGACCTAAATGCCAAAAGATATTGTTTGGCTGCTTTTCTAGACATATCTCAGGCTTTTGACAAAGTATGGCATACGGGCTTGCATGTTAAACTAAAGAAACTTCTCCCTCATCCGGACTATCAGCTACTAAAATCGTATCTCACTGATAGACATTTTATTGCAAATCAAGGCGATGAACATACCGAATTAAATCCCATATATTCAGCAGTTCCGCAAAGTAGTGTACTGGGTCCAGTACTGTATCTTCTGTATACGGCTGATCTGCCCACCACAAAAATAACTACTGTGGCAACATATGCAGACGATACAGCAATCTTAGCATCCCATGAAGATCCAGTCACAGCATCAATAAACCTATAAACCCACCTGGAGCAAATACAATTATGGTTGAAGACATGGCGCATTAAAGCCAATGAAACAAAATCCACGCATATAACGTTTACCCTGCGTGAAGCAGAGCATGTTAAATATCTTGGTATACACTTAGATCGACGCCTAACCTGGAAGAAGCACATACTCTCTAAACGGAAACAACTGGGACTAATATTATAAAAACCAAAATAAGGTGTTGCGTGCCATTGTTGATGCTCTGTACTATATTTCAAATAAAGTGATACAACGCGATATTCCTCTAGAACCTATAACGAGTGTAATTCAACGTGTTTGTGTGAAGTACTTCGAAAGAGTGTTAGTACATCCCAATGTACTCGCTAATCAGCTAAATATGCGACGTGATAGTGAAGTGCGCAGACTAAAACCTTTAACGCCACCTGATCTGATTACTAGACATATGTAGACTTTAGAATAAGCTTTAGAATAAGACTAATTAATTAAGATAATATTTTATACAGAAGATTGCTTAATGAAGTGATTTTCTACATGCCATGTATATATAATATAGACATAAGAAATACTTATTGCCAATAGGGCAGATTGTGGACTCACGAACAGTAATTAAAAAAAATATTTACTGTTATTGATATTACAAAACTAATAATTAAGAAAATATTGGTATCTGCTATAAAAAATTAACAACAAATAATCTGGTTTCATTTATATTCTTCATAAATAATGTGTTTGTCTTGGATAAATCCTTGATTATTCTGGATTTACTTGATTTAGTCTATTTTGTTCTAAACAGGTATATTCACCACAACTTTGTTTACTTCGAGAACTAGACTATAAAGTTCACAGATCTAAAATCTTGAAATAAATTTTATTAACGAATTAGCCTTGAAGTATGTTGAATTTTTATTATCTTACAATAGCGGCCTAGAAAATACCCAAAAATATTATTATAGGAAAGAGGCTAATTCTCGAAACGCCTGAAAAGCGACATTGCCAGTTCGTATAAATTATACGTATAATTGAAGAATATAATTTAATATAAGAAATTATCTTAAAATTATAAATTAACTTGAAACTCAAGGTAACATTTTTTGGTAGAATTTTCACGTTCTATAATATAATCATCGTAATATGAAAAACCTTTTATAAACATATTTAATTGTAAAATAATTTTGAAAGGAGAAAAACTGAAAATGAAACTATGTAAGTTAACCAATACAATTTTTTTTAATTTTTTCCACACCATCCATCAGGTAGACTTCTAGGGACATTTTTTTTGTGTTGTATCTCCCTTAAATCTAGTACACAAGCCTCCATTTATCTTTTTATGTCTCTCATAGTGTTCAGCAAACAAAATTCAATCTTAACCCTGTTAACATTATGATTTCAATTTTATTTTTCACTTCATTTACTCATAGTTCAACAGAAAGTGAGACTACACTTTTATGCTTTTATTCTTTTATGTTTTATTCAGGACATAGCAACTCAATACCTCGAAGTCTGTACAAATAAAGTCATTACCCGCCCATTTTGGCTATATATCTTCTATGTTTGTAATAAGGAGTACACCATGCGGAATATAGCTAGATATCGTTTAATATCATGTTTTCTTGACTTAAACAGTAAAATAAAATCTCCGACAATTAAGATATTTTGGATTTTCTTTATATTAAACGGATTTTACTACTCCTCACTACACAAGATCAAATGGTTTGATACATTTGAGTCTGTGTCGTGTCCCAGTGTTATCCAAGAGTTGTATTTCTTGGATATTGACATGAAAATGGAGATCTTTTCTTATGTCTTCCTGCAAATCACTTGATTACCTGTCACTCAGGAAAATTCTAAGTATCTCATGGTCTCGGTGTAAGTTCTGCAAAACTTATATTATATTATATTTACTATATTTTATTATAATTCCGTATGGCAATAGATAGCCATTAGATAACCAATAGTATAACCAGTAGATTTTCTTATATTTTAAGTCCAGCTCTTTCATTTTATTTCTTACATGTTCCTTCCAGCGAAGTTGTACATCAAGATTAATTCCAATATACTTAGCGTTCTTGTTATATGGAATGATATTATTGCACATGCACATATTTACTTTTGTTAATTGTTTCGAATTTTAAGTCAATTTATTTATATTATCACTTGCTGATTGTAATTTTCATGTGGCTTCTTCTCTATTGTCTATATGTCATCAGCAAATGTAACCATTGTGATATTTTACATTTATGGTATATGACATGTGTAGAGTAGGTAAAGAGTTGGCCTCAATACATTTCCTTGTGGTATGCTTTAACTTCTTCTATTGTAGAGTGGGCTTTCTATTTATTAAGTCTGAACATTTTATTTGTAACGTACTATTTTAATGATTTAGTGTATTAATTCGGTAAAATTTTCTGGAGCCTATGAATAAGGCCGTCATGACATATTTTATCAAAGGCTTGGGTTACATTTAAGACTATAGCTGATCATACGGGAATCTTTTTATCTTCATAGGCTTTTTCTATTGCATTTGGTACTCGCTTCGGCAGTACATATACTAAAATTGGAACGATATAGAGAATATTAGCATGGCCCCTGCCCAAGACACGTAAAATCGCACAACATCATATGGAACAATCGACAGCTATCTACTATGTGGAAGTGTTCAGTATTGATCCCGATACACAAAACAGGTAAACCCAGAAATTTGGTGGATGGGTACAGGCTAATAGCGCTAACCAGTCATCTGTGTAAGCTATTGGAGCGCATCGTTAATAATTGACTCTCGTATATCATACAAAAATACAGTCTGTTGAGTGAACATCAACTAGGCTTCGTCAAGGGTTTCTCCACTTTGGATCACTTAGTGGGATTTGAAAGCGATATAGTTGAAGGATTCAATAACATGCAGCATACCACGGTAGTCTTTTTAGACCTAGAAAAAGTATTTGAAAAATTCTGAGCAAATTACAAGATTAGAAGATAGGTGGTAAAGCGTATCAATTTGTTTCATCCTTCCTAAGGGATCGAACTTTCAAGGTTAATCAATGGCAAGATTTCGTCATCCTTTCCACAAATAGATGGTGTACTTCAAGGCTCCAGCATAAGTCCAACCCTATTTTTAATTGCGTTTGACTTTATCAGAGAACACGTACCTGGGCAAATTAAAGCACGATTTTCACTGATGATATTGTCATTTAGCATGCTCATCGGGATCACAAAAGTCAGGAAATTCTGCAAAAATGCCTCGATACTTTCCCTTCTTGGGCAAAAACAAATGGCCTTCGATTCTCCCTTGATAAATCGAATAGGGTGCACTACTGTAGAATAAGGAATTGTCCCTGAATGACAGTTCTGTCTATTGATGGCAATTACATAAACAACAAACCTGACCATAAATTCCTGGGAATTATATTCGACTCACGTCTCAGCTGGCTTCCACACATCAAACATACAAAAAACAGATTCCTGACTGATATTAGCCTAATTCGATCCGTCGCCAACTTTCACTGCGTGGCTCATAGAACCATTCTCCTGGACATTCATCTATAGAGCACTGATGTTGAGTAAGCTGGACTATGGCTGCCAGTGTTTCATTTCTGCGGCTCCCTCATATATAAAGAGATTAAATTAAATTCAGAACACAGTACTAAGGATTGCTCCAGGAGCATACCATACAAGTCCAATTGACAGTCTACTCTGTGGGGCGGAGATTTACTCCTTGGAGTCTAGACGAGAACTTTTGCTACTAAGGTATGCAGACTCATTAAAACTCAAACCAGGGTTATCTTAGTATGGGCATTTTTCCCCATCAACCGCAGTATTAAAATAAAAGGGCAAACATACAAAGGGTCTGGCTATTGCTTCCAGAAAATCTGCAATCGCTTGTCATTGGAAATACCTACCATCTGCAAATTCACGAATAAAATACCTCCCTGACAGAACATACCTATTCCCATTGATCTTTCAATGAGTTTCCTTCCTAAGGATGCTCTTGACTCTTATAGTACACGCTCCCTTTTCAAGCAATTCATCTATGAAAAATACCTTAAAAACCATCAGATTTACACAGACGAATCTAAAAACGATGAATATACTGCAGCTGCATATAATCAACATTGAAGGAAGAACATTGTAAATTGCCCTCTTTGACGAATGTTTTTACTGCTTAATTGCTGGCCTCTTAAATGTGTTCAAAACAGTCCGGGTATGATCTCGGTGGTAATCATCATTGACCCTATGAGCTCCTTTAAGAGCTTAAAATCGGCACAGGCTCATCATCCACTGACACTGCACATTCGAGAATTAAACACTGCCGCTCGTAATAGCGGCAGGAATATTACCTACATGTGGGTACCATCTCACATGGGAATCGAAGGTAACAAGAGAGCCGATCATCTTGCTGGAAAGAAGGAGGAATCACTTTTGGAAAACCATCTGTACTGGAGAAGGAATCTGAATACATATCATACCGCACTTTATAAAAAACTAGATCAACTAAACTTTGACTTAATGATCAATAACAAATTGTGCGAGGTGAAAGAGGAGTTTTACCAAGGTATCAACTTTTGTAGCAGGCGTAAATTGGGTATTTTTTCCAGACTCAGAATAATCCATTGTCGGCTGACTCTCGAGTTTCTACTCAAAGGAGAAAGTCCGCCCATTTGTGATAGATGTAGATCCCCGCTGAGCATCAAACACATCCTAGTTGAATGCCAAGGGCACGCCCCTCAAAGACGACTCTCGTGGTCTAAAGGTATCCTAGAAACAACTTCTACAATTGATGAACCTTGAACAACTGATGAACTATTTGCCTGTCATCGGAGTACTCCAAAATATATAATAGACTATGAATGCTACTGCTGTTAACTTGTGACTTTTAAACTGTTCACTCCATATTATACCTATTTTAAATTCACTCTAAACTATTTTACTTTGGTTCTTTATATTGTTTGTCCTAAATAGCCCTCGAAGCTGAAGGACCTTTAATAAATAAATCTAATGGAATCTACTCAATTGCATGGTCGATTGTTGAATGTTTGTTAATAAATTCGAACTCTATATACAAATACCTACCTGAGAAATCTAACAGAAGACAAGGGAACAGATTATTCGCTCCGGAAATCCACCAAATACCTAAAAGAACGTAACAGGAATATTTTAAATACCTAAATAGATGAAAGATAGGTCTATAGGCTTTTAGTTCATTTGGTGATTTTCCAGGTTTGGAATCATGATAATTTCAGCTATATTCCAAAAGTCTGCCATATATTTTAATCTAAAGACTGTATTGATCAAGTTGGCGAGTTTTATAATTCCCATTCTTGGTAGTCTTTGCATTAATTGGCACTTTGTTAAGTTATAGCCTGGTGATTCCTTTGGACTAATGTGAACTTCGGCCTGGTTACCTCTTTCGGTGTGACTAATTGAATTGTCGAATTTTCCTGTTCTAAGTTCAGCAAATTGTACTCAATATCAGTTTCGTTTGAGTTGAAGATTTTTTTAGATAGTCAGCAAATATTTCAGCTTTTTCTCGATGAGCTAATATAGACATGATCGTTTTAGCCATTTGGTAGCGTTCCAGAGCGAAATATCTATTTACCTGTCATCTGTTCTATTTCTCAGATAGTTATTTATGGATTTTTTTTAATTTGCGGTATTTCCCTTTTCAATATTCTGTTGCAGTTTATTTGGAATTTTTGTTTTTCAACTACTATATCCTTGATTTATTTCGGATAATTTGTTCATTTAACTGTACTCTTAATTTCTGGAGTAGTATTCCAAGTAACTTAATGGGTATCTACAACGAATTTTTCTGCTTCAAAATATAATTATTCGACTGTCTTAAGAAGTACATATAGTTGAATACGATTGTTCAATTCTTCAGAAAATCCGCCCAAGTCTGTCCTCTTGTTCCTTAATATTGGATTTTATTATTTTGTTATTATATTGATTGATAATGATGATAATAATATTGCTGCATGTCGGCAACACTACGTCCGTGTAAATAATGTGACATTAACAGGTCAATTGAAAAGTCCCCAGCCTACCATACTAAAATACATTTTTTATCAATATCGTTTTTTTTATTCAACATAGTTCCCTTCAAGGGTGATACACTGATCATAGCGACCATACCATTTTTGTAGTACGGTTTCTTCTTTGCTTCAAAATAGGCCTCAGGTTCCGCTGGAGGCCAGATCTGGAGTATACGGTCCACTCGAATGACTATCGATTGGACTTTGGAGTGAAATGATGGAGCCATATTTCATCCTTTATCACATATCGGCGCAAAAACTCGGGTTTATTACGATCGATTTTTAATTAATACGATTTTATTGATCATCTTGAAACACTGCTCCGAATAATCAACTCATCGTTGTTTTAGGTCAAAAGTGAGCTCGCGCAGCACCCACATTGCACAGAGCTTTCTTATACCCAAATGTTCGCGAAGGATATGATATACACGTTCAGTTGATATCTTTACAGTGTCTGCTATTTCATTCAGTTTCAATTTACCACCATTCAAAATCATTTTGTGGATTTTTTTAATGTTTTCGTCGGTAACAACCTCTTTTGGGCATCCACTCCGTTCACCGTCTTCAGTGCTCATTTCACAACGTCTAAACTTGAAACATCAAGGCAGTGTCCAGAAACTCGACATCAAGCCAAGTTTTTGCTTCAACTGTATTCTTTTTCTTCAATATTTTATCAACACGCGAAATTCCTTTTTATCAATTTTTTTCACAATAACAAAAGTTGCTTCACTCAAAATGCTATAATTCACAAACTAACTATCCGACAGCCATCAAATTTATACACGTATCTTTTGGAGCAATTGTTGGAAATGTTCATATAAGAATGAGACACCATTAAATTGTAAAGTGTCATACAACGCGGTCAAAACAAGGTTCTTCGATTGATTACAAATGCTTATCGCTACGTAACCAACGAAGAACTGCACGATGACCTGGAAATCAAATGGATTTGCGAAGTTATCTAAGATTTCGTCTTGAAACACGAAAGAAGATTACTAAATCATACTAACGTGGAAGCAATACAACTGCTGGACAGCGCGCAGGATATCAGGAGATTGAAGTGAACAAAACCATACGAACTTTTATAAAGTGTATACCTTTAGTGTAGCTATAAGTTACTATAATTTTATAATTGAGGAATACATATTGATGTATTTTCTCGCAATCGTCTTGCTTGTGAATTAATCCAAGTACAAATGAAATGTAGTAATAAATTAATTTTTAATTGAGATTGTACCAAGCGTAACTAATAAAGATGTTATAAAAAAAATTAATAGTAAAATATTGAGATGATTATACAGCTGATTTAACAAATATTGTATATATGTCAGATTTTAACCATCTCCTGTATGTTTATAGTCAAACCCTAGTAATTTATTCCAGCATTGAGCATTTCTTCTGCTTGTAATAAAAACAAATTTATAAAATCACGTCTTAATAGTACATCCATCAAAACTAATTCACAGTTTCAGTGCAAGAGCGAGAATTTTGCACAACCTGTATGAGGCATGGAACATTGAATAATCTCTTTTTGCCTGATTATATTAAACCGTGTGTAAGTGCTCTTAATAGTTATAAAGACACAATTATATTTTCTTATTGTAGTGAAATAGTGGGTGTAGAATAATGAAGACCGTCGAAGTTACCGGCCGTATCAAATAAATCGAGAACGTAATACGCCAGATATTGGAAGAAATCCAGACATACTCTTTATTTGTTCGATAATGAATTGAAATTCATTCATCAAACGACGTACATCATCTACAAACAGTGACAATAATAAAAATATTTTCAACAATGACGATATTAAGTCTTTAACTCCTTCGCACACGACTTTATCGAAGGTATTGTTATACGGTGTTTGCTTTTTTCTTGTTAAACAGCGGTAAATTTGGAATATATTTTTGAATCAACAAAAAGTGAAGGCTTAATGAGAGTGATAGTGTTGTTTGTTGGGGCTTTTTCGTGATGTTTTATCGGCCAGGATCGGATGTTATATGTAGTGATCGTCGGTGAGAGCAGTCAGTGGTAGTGGTTCATGATTGGTCGGTACGCGCGAAGAAATTCCTATCATGGACCACGTTGGGCTTATCGAGCGTAAGAAAAATCCCAGGGATAGGGCTAATATTTTGTCGAAACTAACGTTCTCGTAAGTATTTTGCTGGAAATGTATTTTCTTTCAAATATTATTCGTAAGACTATTTTCACTGAGTTATGTGACACATGTGAAATATTATTTTATAAAAAAGTGTACAAATAAAATGGTTGTACAAATAAAATGTAAGTGAAATTTGACTAAAATTGAGTGATTGAGAATGTAGAAGAGATTTTATATTGGTAAAAATTACTTTATTTTTCAATGCAATTTTCATCAGCATCAATACATTTTAATAGTATAACAATTCCTAGTATGATAGTGACAATTTCTTTAAAAAATTAAACACACACAATATTTTTTCTTTTAATTATCCATATACATTACGTATTAAAAATACAATCGTTCTATATAAATATATATGTTCTTAAAAGAACTTTTAACATCTTGACCACATTTCGGTAGAATCTCATCGGCCATGTTCAGATTTTTCTTCTTTTTGTTCTACTCCTTGTTACACGAGGTAGAACTTGAACCAGTTGTCAAAACATTGTAAAAATCCGAGGAATAGTGCTAATAACATGTCTAAACTAACATTTTCGTAAGCATTTCGTATAACTATTTTCAATGAGTTTCGTGACTCTTATATGTACAGTTGATACACAATGAAAACTAGTAAATTCGACCATATGTTAAACCAAAATTGAAACACCTATTAATAATAAGAACAATTGTAAAGATTTATTATAAAATCATAAAAAAATTTCATTCACTAAGCTTTTTTTAAACTGATTTCAAAATATATTTGCTGAATATAAATATAAATACCCTTAATACTGCAATTTATTAATAGGAGAACTCAATAAACTAAAATTCAAATATACATAATTGGAAATTAACGTAAATAATTTTAAAATCAACTAATAACAAAATTCCAAGTTAATATTTATCGTAACAAAAACCGAATAGCTATAAATATTCATATTAAATCATTTGAAAGCATATTAATTAAAATTATAATACCAAATTACCAATTTTGAACCCGAAATACTTGATTCTCGATCTATATTTCGGGCCGAGTAGATGTTAAAGTGCTTATCAGCCATCAAAGTAGCATCTTCTTATATCTGGGCCACAATTTATAGGCAGTTAAATATCGTTTAAGGTGTTAGTTATCGTCAAAAGTGTTTTTTAAGTTGTAAAAAGGATTGAAAACGATTCTTGAACAAAATGGTGGGTCATAAATTACGGTTTTTACATAATAGCCTTTGTTATGATATTTTAACAACGTTGTCTATACAATAATAACTTCATTTTACGTCACACTGATATTATTTTAATGACTCTCTAGGTACACAAGCGGCTTGTTCAGAAGGTCTCTGAAGAAGGATCTGGAGGAAGATGACCTATATAAAGTGGTGAATTGTTGTGGTGCTAAAAAAAACGGTGATAAGTTCGAGAAGGTATGGAGGAAACAAATGAAGGACGGAAAAACAAATTTACTTCCAATATTATGGAAGTGTTTTGGGTGGCAATATATCTTTCTTGGTACGATGAACTTGGCATGGAAATTAGTCAGCAGGTAAATTAATAATTTCCTTATTTATTTTTTAATTAGATATTTTAGATGATACTATTTTATTATTTAAAAGAATATGGCATATTAAATTGCAACCATATTTCACTATCTAGTAATTATTGCTCTTGAAGACCTGATCTAAGGTTTCAACTAAGGTGAATTCTACTTTTGTTGAGCTCTGAACAAAACCTTTGCTAGTCTACTGAATAATTTCATACATTAGTTGCTTGCAAATATTTTGATCAGCGATATACATATATAATATAGGAAATATATAAAAAGGGAAAAAATGGTTACCATACTAATTGACTGAAAACGTAGAATATGCTTTGTAATAAAGTCCTGCTGTGCAATGATAAGTAGTAAAACCGCTACTGCGGATATCTACCAATGTCAATTGAACAAAATTAGTGACATATTTCCAAAAAAAATGGAAAAGACCTATTATATATATAAATAGTGATATTTTTATATTTTATATTTTTATCGATATATATTATACTATTTTTCTCAATATTTAAAGCTAAAAACAATCAGAAAATATGAAAGTATCGAATTATATACTATCAAATTGTGAATTTTAAATTATTCTTGGAAGATAAACTAAGTGCAAAATACACAAAGAGATAATAGAATAATATATGACGTATGTTATAGAATTTCTCTATCGTTTTTATTTGTTAAATATAGAAAACAACTAAACCTTGTTATCTAATAATAATTTAGATTTACGCCCTATCAGCCAATACATTTGGTTTAGTTTAAGCCCAGCTGTTTGCGTTTTGTCACTATATGTTTTTTCCATGTCAAATGTCGATCAAAATGCATTCCCAGATATTTAGCGTTGTCTGTTTGCAGAAGTTCTACAAATCTTTCTATCTATATTTATAATATATATATATATATATATATATATATATATATATATATATATATATATATATATATATATATATATATATATATATATATAATTATCTTCTACAAATGGTAAATGTCACATGGGTAGATTTTGTCTCATTTGCTTTGATACATCACGTTTTCAACCACAATTCGACTTTGTTAAGATAAAGTTGGAGGTTCCTTGTGGCTGATATTGGATCCTCGTGTGATGATAATGTGTGATAATAATGCACCTGTTCATCACCCTGTTTGACAATAAATTATAAGAGATAAGGTGAAAATTTTCACTGGTTTTGTATAAAATAACTTTGTTATTTTCTACCTTATAACAACATTTTCTCATACGCATCAGTTATAATCGATAGAGATTTCCACTGAGTTATTTTTATTTGAAGTTAAGTTAAGTGTTGCTATTTATATTTCTGGCATTAACACTACTATCAGTGTTAGTATAGCGGAAGCTTCACAAAGCTAACATTCATGGAAGGGCTGTGATTACGGAGCTCTTTATAATAAAAATCAGCAAATACTGAACCTCTATATATTCTGAATGGTATAAGATTATCTCCTACTATGTATAAGGCTATCTATGCCAGATAAAATTGAACAAGAGGCAATCATTCTCCATCAGGACAATACAAACTCTCGTATCGCATCTGCAAAAAATGATTGTTTAACCTAATTGATGAATGAATCATCTTATTTAGCACCCAATTACTTTCTTTACTCCCGAATATTAAAAAGAAATTGTAATTTCTTGGTGAATAAAACCTACATGCGTATTTTGGAGTTACTTCAATCGAAGTTAAGAAAAATGGTTTCAACGCATGGAAAAATACATTGATCTTCACGTAATCAAAATGCTAGAAATATAAACAGTAACCCTCGTGAACTATTGTTATAAAACAGAAACACCATAACTATTAACACATGTTTCAGTATTTATGAACCAGAAGCCATATCAAAGTTCGTATCCTACTTCAACCCGAACCAAACCACCATAACCTTCCAAGACGCCGTGTTTTACGCGGGCTTGAAGGTGGGTCTTAAAATCGGCCACGCCCTGTATATCCAGAACTATATCATTTACGTACAACAACTGGCCATACGAATTCGGACCTCCTTCTGCTCTTTGGTTTACCGGAAGGCCTTGAAGCTGACTCCGACAGCGATGAACGAAATCAGTCTTGGCAACGTCATCACCGTCATCACTAAAGACGTGATGGTATTCGAGCACAACATGATGTTATTCAACGACATGTGGATTGAAATCATTCGCCTGATGGTCGTGTGCTACCTGCTCTACAACAAGATGGGCATCACTGGATTTGTTGGCGTGGCAGTTCTTTTGATCATTGTACCAGCTCAAAGTATGTGTGACAAAATCGAAAGGGGAATAAGTGGGCTAATAAGGTTGATTTTGTTTGTTACAGTTTATGTTGCGAAGTTGATTAAGAACCTGAGGTTGGATCTGTGTAAGAAAACTGACGAAAGGTTGCAGGCTACTCAGGAGACATTGTCGGCAATCAAAATCATCAAGATGTATACATGGGAACGTATTTTCTCTGGAAAAGTAGAGGAAAGAAGAAGGTAGTGTATTTTTTTTTAAAGTCCCGCTACCATTTTGATTGCCTATAACTTTGCTCGAACAAAAAATAAATAAGTTTGGTTTTCATAAAAAGTTTATTTGGCTTTTACATTTTTTTTTGTTATAATTGAAAAATTATGTCGACTAAATGGTGACCGCGATTCGCTATGCAAATTTCGGCTCTCTTTAAAGCATTTTCATGGCATCCTGCTACATCTGAGGATGAATTTCTTCAAGTTCGTGACGAATATTGCCTTTAAGATATTGAATCGTTTGGGACTTATTCAAATAAAATTTTGATTTTAAAAACCCCATAAGAAAATATCTGCTGCTGTTAAATTCGGAGAACTAGCTGGCTGTGCTAAACCGCCACTTCACGAAATTAATCTTCGTAGGAAAACGTCATTTAATAATTGAATTGTTGAACGAGCTGTGTGTGCTGTGGCCCATCTTGCTGAAACCAAATGTCCTCTAATCCTTGCTCTTCCATTTCAGGTAAAAGAAAATTTCGAATCACGTCTTGGTACCGGTCAGCAGTAACATTAACTGCAACACCTTAATCATTTTCAAAAAATTAGGAACCAATGATTTTTTGCATCATGAATATCACACCATACAGTTGTTTTTAGTGGATGCAATGATGTTTCATGAATTAATTTCATCAATGAAGTTTCTGTGTTCCCAAAACCGACTGTTCTATTTATTGGCATGACCACTGAGAAGAAAATTGACTTCATTCGTTATTATCAATTTAGACAAAAAATATTCAATTTCACCAGACAGCCTTAGGATTGCATTACTGTACACAACTCGTTAATCAGGATCTCACGGTAGTAATTTTAGGACTAACTGAATTTTGTACGGGAACATTTTCAAATTAGTTTTAAAATTCGTCTTAAATTTCATGCAGAAATGTGTAACTGGGAACCACGTCTCCGAATTGATGTTTCCGGAGACACTGCAACGCCATCACGCACCAGAGCCACATTTCAGCTTTACGAGGCGTCCTTTGTCTTCCAGAACGAGGCATGTCTGCTGTCGTACCGTACTATCGAAAATTCGCCTGTAAACGATAAATTGTGGTCTTATGAGGCACTGGACGATTACGAAATTTTTAACGCAATTTCCAATGAATGGTAATAATGGAACGATTATTTTCAATAAATTTCGTCACAATTTCTGCTCGTTCTCTATAATTCATCTATAATAAAATTTGGACGTCCATAAACCACAATGGTTAAAGCGAAAAAGAGCTAAACGTCACATAAACAAGAAGGCGCGCAATCGTAATTGTAGCGGAACTTTTGCCCCACCTGTTATCAAGGAGAGCCCATTGGTCCTTTTTATTTTCTATAGTAATAATGTTTATTTATCAATAAAACTCTTGTTACTGATTTCGATTAAATAAACTTCACGGCTCTCGGTTCTCTTAATTTCTTACGTACGTTCATCTACTGATATTTATATTATTTTTTGTGAAACAACCACGTAACTGGATTACATAGCGTCATATTGTTTTTATAATTTTCTTACACCACAGCAACTTATTATATACTGATATTTTCTTTTTAATTGGTTCCGTCCAACAGAGTTATGCAGCGAGATTCTTCCCAAAATACTTATAGGTTTTGCTATATATTTTTATTAATTACATCTTACATTAGACATGTTTAGTACAACTTAATTTGCAAAATAATTTATTACTACTGTTCTGTTGTGCTTTCATTAATGCACAAGCAAGACGAGTACGGGATTAATACATCAGTATGTATTACAATGCAATAAGATTTTCTAGAGTTATTACTTATTAGTTATTATTTTTCAGTTATTACCTATATTAATTTTATAGTGATATTTAATTATTTCTATTCTTATTTCGTTTCTGCGTTCGTAATTATCAACAATGGACTATAAACCCACAACAGAAAAGTTTCATTGAGTCTCGTTTATTATCACAATCACTGTTCAATTGTAAATTTTTGATCTATCGGACACTTGTTAACGATGCCACTATCTGTCAATTTCTTCTTACGCCTGTCTGATGAAGTTTATCCAAACAGAAGGTGATATAAGTAACAAAACCAATGTTATTCTATCTTTTACATTTTTCTATAAACTTTTGTTGCCTTTACAGTCTTTGAGAGAAATATCCATGTCTCGTCTAAACACATATATTGAAATAATCAATCTTCCATAATTTTATTATAAGCTTTTAGAAATGATATTATTTTTAAAGTAATGTCTTCAAATTCTACAAGGCCTATTTGTTTATTTATAACTGTATCACTTAAATCCTACATTTCCTAACCGTGTATGAAGGGATGACTTACATGCCTGAAAGCAGCTGCATATCCCTTAGTTTTCTGTGGATATTTACCATACTAACAGTTCTCTCTGAAATAATCGTATTAAATAACATTTATATGGAAAAAATTACTCACTGTTTCTATACATTTCATAAATTTAACCTCGAATAGAGCTAATATCAAGTTGACCTTCATTCGTCACCTGCTTGGTTTTGTGTGGCTCTTTGTATTCACTCATTCTCAATACTTGTAATAATATGAAGTGTAACCCACAACATGCTAAAAATATTTCCAATAAACAGTATCAACTTCATATATCATAGTGTAAGTACTTGCCTCTCTAACGCATTTTACTGTAACTTATTAGAAACTTTACTATTACAAATTTTAAACAAAATTGTAAATTTATCAAAACAAACGCCAAAAAAAACGTTTGAATCTTTTGAATAATTTTACAGGTATACCAACGCAAATCGAATATTATAGACAGACTTCATTCTGTTAGTCTCTTTTTAACTAGAATAGTTTCAATTAGTAAAATGGAGTGTAAAACGAGTATTATCTTTTAACAAACTGAATTTGGTAAAACATTCGACGATATTGATGACGTGCATTGACTGTTTTATTGGAAGGACTATCTATTTTTCTTAATTAATTACTTCCCTATTTCACTAAATAATATTAATGACGATTATAAGAGATAAACGTCCGCCCTTTATCTCTAGATTATTTTGATGTTAATATTTCTGTAATCAACAAGGGCCAATTAAGCAAAATAAATGTCTCCCGCTAATACAAAGATGGAAGGGAGCAAACAGAAGCCGGGAAAAAATCCAAATTAAAATATCCGCTGTTTACTGGAGCGTCAACACGGCGTATTTAAGTTTTATCAGATTTGTCTTCCGTCAAAGTTTGCCCGAAAGATTAAAATAAAAATTAACGAAAAGAATAACAATCCTTCCGGTGTCCTGAGATTGTTTAGCGTTCACTCATGCTATTTAATTTCCAGGAAGGAGATGAAATTCCTGATGAGGTCTCTGTATCTGCGGACGGCTAACTTCATCATCGGCATGCTGATGTCCAAGGTGGGTTTCTACGCCTTGATAATGACCTACATCGGCGTCAACAAGACGGCTAATGCCGGCGTGATCTTCTATGCGATGAAGGTGTTCGGTGACATCAGACAATCCATCAGTATGCTGATACCGTTCGGTCTGGGACGTGGTGCGGAACTATACGCCGCCACGCAACGTATCAACAAAGTTCTCTGCAGCGAAGAACTCGACGAGGACGACGGTAAAACCATCGACCTGCCCCGAGTGAAACTTTCCAACGTCACCGTGTCGATTAAAGGCAACACCATCCTGAAAAACATCAGCACCGAACTCAAACCAGGTCTCACAATCGTCACCGGTCCCTTGGGTTCCGGAAAGAGCTCGTTGCTGAAGCTGTTCCTAAAAGATTACCCCGTAATCGAAGGGAAAATCTTGTCCACCGGTAATTTCTCGTACTCCTCCCAAGATCCCTGGCTATTCCCGTCCTCCATCAAGCAGAACATCGTTTTCGGCGAGCCCTATGACGAAGCTCGTTACAGGGAAGTGGTACGAGTATGCGCGCTTCAGTACGACTTTAACATGTTCGAGAAAGGCGACGAGACCATCGTGGCCGATAGGGGTCTTAATTTGAGCGGAGGACAACAGGCCCGTATCAATTTGGCTCGTGCTGTGTACAAGAAAAGCGACATCTACCTTCTGGATGACCCTCTACACGCTCTGGATCCTAAAGTTCAGGACTATATCTTCCACAATTGCATTCGAGGGTTCCTCAAGGACGATATGTGCGTCATGGTTACCCACAATCTCGTGCACAGGAACGCGGCTGATAACATGATCATAATAAAAGATGGAGAATTGAAATTCGATGGAAAGCCGACGGAAGTTCAAGTGGATATCATAAGGGAGATTGAACTTGAGGAAAACGAAGAGCATCACAAGAAAGAAGAAGACGAAAACGATTCTGCTACGGAGAAATCGAAATTGCTGCCGAAGAAGCCGCCCGGTGGTAGGAAGAAGGTCTACAGTGAGGTCAAGAAAACCGGTAAAGTTGAGCTGGCTGTTTTCAAGAAGTACTTTGCTTTTGGTGGAGGCTTGTTCGTCTTCGCTGCCATCACTACGCTGTTCTTTGGATCGGAGTTCACTGAAAGTTATTCTTCGAGATTGTTGACCAACTGGTAAGTAAACTGAAACCTTTAATTATTGTTGACTTATATAGATCATGTTCTTCTACTATATCAATATATAGTGTTGTAAGTAAAGAAATAGCACCTCAGAACCATTAGCGATGCGGAGCACGTTGGTACAATTCGGGCTCGCCTTAACTTACCTTTCCCTGTGTATTTCGACTTTTTATCATCGTACTCTTGTTCGCCAAGTGACATCTTCCCTTCTGCCTCTTTCCGTCGAGCTTCCTCAATCGGTCCTTAATGAAAAAGGGAAACGCCCCTAAGGATGCTCCCCAAAATAGTTTAAACCACCTCAACAGTCAGAAAGGTGTTTCATCATCATCTACTATTTGCACCGATCGCCACTCTTTTTTTTTTCGTGAAATAGGTGGTTTAATTAGCAGAATTTGTTTGTCAATTCAAGACTTCATTGTAAAAAACATCTACATTATTACTCTTATTTGTTAGAATTTCTTTATGTATTGTTTCTTTTATTTCCTTAACAGTAAATTTTTCGTGAGGCAGATCCATTTAAACGGAGTGTTAAAAAAGTCAACTATGTTATTTTCTTCTGCTGCGGATATTTCAGCCGGGTACGGATTAAATACCGTTTTTAAGAGATTAGAGAAAACTTCCACTTTATATTTATCATTCCTAGCCCAGATATTGTTGTCAATTTTAATGGACGGATTATGTTGTTGAGGTTTTTAACCTTTCTTGTTACTTTCCGTTGCATCAGTTGGCGTTAAGTTTTCTAAATCGGTTTGAATTTCTTGATTTTGTTCCTTATTTATTAGCTCTTTCAGCTCTTTTGTGGCCTTGTTGAATTTTCTCTTGTTTTCTTCTGTTCTGATTTGTTGCCAGATTTTTCACAGTTCTCTCTTTTCGACAATTTTTTATTTAATTGTACGTGAAATATAATTAAACTTTTGATATGTCGCACTATTAGGTGTTGCGTACTATACTTTTGTTTTGTTATATTTTTACTGCTATTTATGTATCTCTTTCTGTTTTGAGATGTAAATTTAAATGTATTAAACTGTCTAATTTCTCTCTAAATAATGGTCAGTTGGTTTTGGTGGTTTTATTTTGTTGAGAATATTTGAGTTCACTCTTATAATAACTGCTGAGTGATCAGATGATAAATCGAAGCATGATTCAGCTTTGAACGTTTTTGTGTCAATATTTTTTATAGCAGGAATTTTATTTCTATCTGACGGCCAATATGTTGGCTCAGCAGTACAGGATATGCTGTAAGTTATGTGCCTTCATTGCTTTGGCCAATTCTCTGCCTTTTGCTGTTATTAATCTAGAACCCCACATTACATGTTTTGCATTGTAATTTCCTCCGTCAATGAATCTATTACCCAGCGTGTTTAAGAAACCGTGGTATTGTTCTGCCTTGTTGTAGGAAACAATATAAACCATGATTACTCGGACCATACATGTAAAGGGTTTCGCAATTCCGTTATAAAGTACCTTTTTATGAATATTAGCTTTATAGAATGGTACGGAACGATATTATTTTAATTACGGTACTGTTTTTGTCGAAACAGTACTGTATTATAGAAGTGAGTGTCCAGTTCCGCTGTCACTTTTTCCACAGTAGTTAAGTTGTCTGACCACAATCTTTTTTAGTATAATTCGATCTGTTAGTTAGTATCCTTGGGTTTCGCCCACTACTCTTCTTCGCCGATGACATTTTACTATATTTTGTATATGCTATCATTACCGCGGATATCAATGCTCGTGAAACTTTAAACAATTCAGCTGTTTTTATCACAGATGCTCCCGCTAACCGAGCATCAAGAATTTTCCCTCTATCGAAGTCTTAGAGATCACACATTCACCCACCGCTTGCAACATGTAAACCGCTATATGTAACAAGATGTCTTGTATTGCCTGGTGTTCATGTTTTCTTTTTTCTCATTTATTGAAAATCGTTTTTGTAACAGGTAAATTGAAAAGTTCACGGCCTGACACATAGATGGCGCTACTAGAATTAAATCCATATGTTTTTTAGCTAGCCCTAACCCTCAAAAGAGGCGTGAATAAATTTGACAGCTGTCAGATCGTTAGTTTGTAAATTATAGCATTTTGAGTGAAGCAACTTTTGTTCTTGTGAAAAAAATGGATAAAAAGAAATTACGCGTCTTGATAAAATATTGCTTATTAAAAGGAAAAAATACAGTTGAAGCAAAAACTTGGCTTGATGCCGAGTTTCCGGACACTGCCGCAGGAAAATCAACTATCAGGGATTGGTATGCTAAGTTTAGACTTGGTGAAATGAGCACCATGAGTGAGAGGGTGCATGCAGTGGACGCCCAAAAGAGGTTGTTACTGACGAAAACATTAAAAAAATCCACATAATGATTTTGAATGACCGTAAATTGAAATTGAATGAAATACTAACAGACACTCTAAAGATATCAACTGAACGTGTAGATCATATCATTCACGAATATTTGGTTATGAGAAAGCTCTGTGCAAAGTGAGTGACGCGCGAGCTCACTTTTTGAGTTTTTGCATGGATATGTGACAATGAATGAAACATGACACCATTATTTCACTCCGAAGTTCAATCGACAGTCATCTGAGTGGATTACACACGATGAACCCGCTCCAAAGCGTGGGAAAACGCAACAGTCGACCGGCAAAGTTATGGCGTCCGTATTTTGGGATGTGCATGGAATAATTTTCATTGACTACCTTGAAAAAGGAAGGACCATCAACAGCGACTATTACATAGCGTTATTGGACAGTTTGAAGGATGAGATCGCCGAAAAACGGCCGCATTTGAGGAAAAAGAAAATGTTGCTTCAAGACAACACACCGTGTCACAAATACATGAATTGGATTTTGAATTGCTTCCTCATCCACCGTATTCTCCAGATCTGGAGATACAAAAATGGTATCGAAAAGTTTTAGGGTAGTTATAATCAGTGTATCACCCTTGAAGGGAATTATGTTGAATAAAAAATAATAATTTTGCCAAAAAAATGTATTTTACTACGGTATGCCGGGGACTTTTCAATTGACCTGTTAAGGAATGTTTTAAGCATTACTTGAGAAATAATCTCGGATAACTCTTATTTCACTATCACTTCTTAATCAAATAAATGAATGGAATAGATTAAAGTAGCAGTATTAAATAATCCACATTTTATTCGCATATAAAAAATATGATCAAGGAAAATACTTCGTAGAAATATGTGGTAAAATATGTCCGACATTTCCTCTACTAATATAGGCTTTTAACTTTGAATTCAAAGAAACTCAAAACAACGTTCCTCCCGTCTTCCAGAAATTAATTGCGCCATTCCTATACCTCGACCGAATTTAACTTCTTAATAATTACCGCGAAACTCAGGAATACCTCCGTCAGTTATTGTCCGACAAAACTTAATGAGAACTCTTATTACATCGTTAACTTTAATCTTATTACAAAACGCTAAATTACTAACGGGAAAGGAACGAGTATTATTGCAGGATTTTGACTGATTCTAATATAATTTTCAGGATTAACTTGGAACAGAATGCAACGAATATAGGAGCTGGAAACGACACGGCTATGACCTCTCCGGCGTTCAAACAAGTTACGGAAAAAGCCAACTTTACGTTGAAATTATATTCAGCTATGATCCTCGGTTCCGTCGTAATCGACTTGATCAAACAGTGGTTGTTCATTAATTTCTCTAGAAAAGCCTCCATCAATCTTCACAATGCTATGATCGAAAAACTGACAACCGCTCAAATGTCATTCTTCGACAACTACTTTATTGGTAATATTTTGAACAGATTTTCTCAAGACTTGACCAAAGTAGACGAGCATTTGCCACATACTGTTAACCATTTTATCAGGGTGAGTATTGATACCCTAATATACTATGTTAAAAATACTATTAGGTGCTTGCGTGTATTCTGATCGCGAAAATACGAAGTACCAATGTAAAGAACTGTTAAATTCGATGGTTTTAACATTTCTCTATACAATATAACAATTTTTCATTTAGTAACATTGAGCTCTTCAGTATATAGAGACGCTTATTTCATGCAGAAATGTGTAACTGGGAACCACATCTCCGAATTGATGTTTCTGGAGTGATTGTAACGCTATCACGCACCAGAGCCACATTTCAGCTTTACGAGGCGTCCTTTGTCTTCCAGAACGAGGCATGTCTGCTGTCGTACCGTACTGTCGAAAATTCGCATGTAAACGATAAATTGTGGTCTTGTGAGGCACTGGACGATTACGAAAATTTAACGCAATTTCCACTGAATGGTAATAATGGAGCGATTATTTTCAATACATTTCGTCACAATTTCTGCTCGTTCTCCATAATTCATCAATAATAAAGTTTGGACGTCTACACAACACAATGGTTAAAGCGAAAAAGAGCTAAACGTCACATAAACAAGAAGGCGCGCAATCGAAATTGCAACGGAACTTTTGCCCCACCTGTTATCAAGGAGAGCCCATTGGTCCTTTTTATTTTCTATAGTAATAATGTTTATTTATCAATAAAACTCTTGTTACTGATTTCGATTGAATAAACTTCACGGCTCTCGGTTCTCTTAATTTCTTGGGTAACAATCCATACGTATTCTTACAGTAAGTACGTTCATCTACTGATATTTATACTATTTTTTGTGAAACAACCACATAACTGGATTATATAGCGTCATATTCTTTATATAATTTTCTTACACCTTATTTGGTTCCTTCCAACAGAGTTATGCAGCGAGATTCTTCCCAAAATACTTATAGTTAGACATTTATTATTGAACACTCATAATAGCATTTCCGACCTTCATTAGTCATAGTAATTCATCAATTGGTTGAATTAGTTGAATACATCTACGACCAAATCTCATTAAATACTTTTAGAAACTAATTGTGACGCTGATTCGTCATATCCCAAGTGTCGGTTTTGGTTACAACTGTTTAAAAATGGTGATTTTGATGCCAATAACAAATAAAGGCTTGAAGAGCCCAAAAAAAAACTCCTACGGACCTGTAAGTTTATTAACGATAATTTCAAAAGTTTTTGAGAAACTGTACATAAAGAGGCTCAATTGTATAACAGAAAAAAGAAAGATCATTCCAGAACATCAATTTGGGTTTCGCAATTAGCACGGAATAATAGAACAAGTGTATAGATTTGTTAACAAAATAAATATGTATATCAAGCCTTTAATAAAGTATGGCATACGAGATTGCAGGTTAAATTAAAGAAACTTCTCCCTCGTCCGGATTACCTCACAGATTGCCATTTTACAGTAAAACAAGGCGATTAATATACCGAATTACATGATGATATTCAGGAGTTCCGCAAAGTAGTGTACTAGGGTCAGTACTATATGTTATCTTCTGTACACATCCGATTTACCTACAACAAAAATAATCACTATGGCAACATACGCAGACGACATGGCAGTCTTAACCTCTCATGAATATCCAATCAACGAAACAAAATCCATGTATATAACTTTTACCCTGCGTAGAAGGACATGTCCACCAGTATATATAAATAATTATCAACTCCCACAAGCAGAGAATGTTAAATATCTTGGTATGCACCTAGATCGATGCTTAACTTGGAAGAAGCACATACTTGCCAAATGGAAACAACTGGGACTTAAACTCTACCAAATGTATTGGCTTATCGGGCGCAAATTCAGGTTATCATAACACAACAAGATATTATTGTATAAATCTATACTCAAGCCTATTTGGTCATATGGAATCCAACTATGAGGAACCGCTAGCAAGTCTAATATATCCATCATACAACGGTTCCAAAGTGTTGCGTGCCATTGTCGATACTCCGTACTATGTTTCAAATGAAGTGATACAACGCAATAATCCTTTAGAACTAATAACGAGTGTAATTCAACGTGTTTGTGTGAAGTACTTCGAAAGAGTGTCGGTGCATCCGAATGTACTCGCTGATCAGCTAAATATGCGAAGTGATAGTGAAGTGCGTAGACTGAAACGTCTAAGACCATCAGATCTGATTATTGGACCTATTGGACTTTAGAATAAGAATAATTAATTAAAATAGTATTTTGTACAGGGGATCACTTAATGAAGTGATTTTCTACATGCCATCTATATATCATATAAACATAACAAATGCTTATTGTGGAACTGCAAAGGGTAATAAAAAAAGAAACCCAAAAAGGTGCGAAAACAATGAATTTGTAAGACTTATTGTACGAAAAGCCACTTCAAGTTCTTGAAAAAAGAGCTAGACTTCTCAAAAAACTTTCAGATAGCTGAGCAGTTGATGAATCAACTGTTTTCAGACTTTCACATGTTATAGAAAGATCCAAAAGAAGTGAAAATGGGTACCATACAAACTGACTGAAAATAGCATTTTCAACAGTTTCACAATCGCTGTTTCATTGGTTGTAGGCTAAAACAAAAGAGTTTCCTGTAGCATATTGTGACTGGCGATGAACAACGACTAGACTACCATAACCCCAAGTGGAAAAGATATGTATTAGTCCAGCAGAAGCATCTATATCGGCACTAAAGCGGAATATTTATCTCCATAAAGTCTTGCTGAACATATCTAGACAGAATATACACGTTTTAAAGTACTACGAAACGCTAAAACCGAACTAAACCGGAACAAATTGAATAACATATTGTTCCAAAAAACTTCTGCCAGGTCCGGCATATTTACCAGACATAGCACCTCCTAATTACCATATGTTTAAATCGATGTAATATGGCTTAGCTGGTACATAGCTTCGAAATGCTGAAGCTGTGCGAAAAATTAATCGATAGTTGAATCGCTGTCAAACCAACATGATATATTCCCAGAAAGATGGAGAGCAATTATATAAAATGAGGGAAAATATTTTTATTAAAATATATTGTACCAATTTTTCTCAATATATGCTTAATTTAAACAGAAATAATACTCAGAGTACATGCTAACACACAATATTAAAGTTTCTTAAATAATTACTAATTAAAACTCTTCTTTAAGATTGTTTTATCAGTTGGTGGTATTGTTGCCTTGGTATCATCAGTAAATTGGAGATTCTTGATACCAGCAGCGGTACTGGTAGTACTGTTGGCTACCTTACAAAGGTTCTACATGCCTGCAGCCAGAAGTTTGAAGCGATTGGAGTCGGCAAGTAAGTACTGCTATTTAACATTACCGATTCGGTGACTAAATTGGATATATCGAATATATTGGATAATCTTACTTAATATTTATCCTTCAATTCTTCTTCGCGTAAATTATCACTACATAGTATAAAACAAAGTCGCCTTTTCTGTCCCTATATCCCTATGTGCGCTTAAATCTTTAAAACTACGCAACGGATTTTGATGCGGTTTTTTTCAATAGATAGAGTGATTCAAGAGGAAGGTTTATATGTATAATACATGCATAATATACTAAGGCAACATTGCTAATTTTAGAGGTTTCTAACGTGATGTCGTAAATTAACCTATTTTTTTAGGCTTATTTAGCAATTAGCAAAAACGCTGCCTAACCCTACGAGTTAGATCAAATTAATGTACTACAGTATTGTACACCATAAAAAGGTCTACAAAAAAGTCCGCGATGGTATATGTTTATCTTTTAGGGATAACCCACATTAACCATTTTTATTGTTTACTTAGGCCAAGGGCAGTAATGAATGAACCAAAAATACTGGATCGATTTTAATCATGTTTTCATTGAGTGACATAGGCATATATATTTTATGCCCGTGCAAAGTCGGAGCGGGCCGCTATGTTTTTATATACAACGTTCATATTTTTTCTGTAGTGTATTTAATTTAGTATCAGCATTGCACCCGTGCGAAGCCGGGGCGGGTCACTAGTTTGATATAATATAAAGCTGATTAGTAGTGATACCCGGTTATTAAAAGCGAAAGAACAAAATATCTGTTGCTCAATGTTAGGATATGTTTCAAAAAATCTTGTTTAAAATCTTAAAGCTTCAATGGCGGTACAGCAGCATCAGTTTAGCACCACGGTCAAGATGGAACAGCTTTCTTTTCACAAAAGATCACTAAAACCACGTATAAGCAAAATTACCAGAATGAAGGGACGTCGAATGGTTCATAGACTGAATGGTTTATACAGCAACAAGTGGATGTTGGTTTTCGAATAAAATAGAAAAATTTGATAATACGGGTTTTCTTTAAAAAATGGGCTTTTTGTTAAATATAAATTTATTATCTCACGGCATGATAATTCAGTTTTGTATATTAAAAGAGACATCTATGTTGATGTAACCAAACTGGAACCATGAACACACTGAAAGAAGATTGAAATAACCATATACTTTCTACTTTCTAAATATTTGATATATTATGTTGGTGAGGTTTAGAGAAAAGGCAATTTTGGATGGGTTTCATCCAACTCATATAATTCTCAAACATTGTCATAAATGACCGTTTTGATTGATGACTTTTTAACATTTTTCTGGTAAAGTATTCAGGTTCTGAGGTTTCTAGGCGAGAAACTAAACCAGATGATTTTCAAAGACCCTTTTTACATTATTTGGAGAGTTCCGTAAAACCAGAACAAGTAGTAATCGGAGGTAGTAAGGTCCGGGTTATATGGTGGATGCATCAGAATTTGCCAGCTAATCTCTCTCATTTTTTACCAAGTCACTAAATGCATACCATGATGATGAAAAACGCCATTCATATAAATCAAGTTTGGTTGTTTTCTTAATCATCTTTCCAGTCTTATTAATTGTTGATTAGATATGCTTAGAACAATCTTAATTTACAAAATAATGTATTACTACTGTTCTGTTATACCTTCATTAATAAACAAGCAAGGCGAGTACGGGATTACATAAAGTACTAAGAGAAGTAACATAAAGTACTAAAACTAGAGTTAAGAATACACCTACAGCTGTATTGCTTCCACGTTGCTGTGGTTTGGCATTCTTATTTCGTGTTTTAAGGCAAAATCTTGGATGACTTTGTAAATTCATTTGATTTCGAGGTGATAGTGCATCTCTTCGTTTAATAAACCCCATATGTACACCCCATAATTCCAAATTAGTTTTATAATTGACAGATATGTTAAATTAATCTCTTTGATTTTAGTTCAACTTGAGAGTATCTTCCGAGTAAACCACTAGCGCTATTCTTATATCTAGAATGTTCTATAAACTATTATCTTTCAAACGCATTATAAGGAATAAGTTTTTCGAATAAAATTTATTATTATTCTGCGAATAAAACTGTTGAACAATATAACAAATCTATTATTAGTTTTACTTTCACTAAAAATGTCTGTTCACACCCACAGTTGATGAAAAATGCCCCACAATATTAAAGCAAATTGCGAAATAATAAACCGCGAAAGCACATATAATAAATTAACACGTTAAGATACATCCCAGATAATATTCAACAAACATTCTTAAAATTTTATGAATGAACTTGAATTACTCTAGGGTCGTATCTATGCCGTAAACGACGTAGAAGGTCAGACTTAAAACAATGTCTAAAAGCAAATAGATAGGATATGTTTACGTTAAGTCTTTATTCCCATTTCATTACGTAAATTAATAAAGATCAAGTCATCGTTGCTTAATCTCGCGCTCCTTTCGTCGACAGAACCTTCTATTGTTTCAGATCCGAATGTGTGTTTTTCGGTAAAGTCAATGTTTGACGAAATATTATTGTTTTAATCATCAATAAACCTGAGAAATGCTTTTTGCTAAATAAAGTCGGATTCCTTGGTTTTTGTATGCAATGTGAATTGTTTTAAGTCATAGGGAAAGTTGATAATGCATTATCATACGATTATGTTAGTTATTTTTAAAGGCAAAATTACTCGGCATATAATGATGTAAAACGTACATCACCGATCGAAATTATATCATGATAATTCAAATATTTGAATAAAAAATTTCCTACGCTGTATTTTTCCTCCGCTATATATTATTTTTTATCTACTATCTAATATTTTTTTGAGTTTAAAAAGGTATTAATTTAGAGTTATGATAAATATAAAGAAAATATTTTGCATTATTTTCTATAACGTTTTCCTATCTTCCGGGCAACATAGCGATACTTTATCTCACTTATTCAGAATTTCAACTGAACAGGCGCTAATAAGAAGGCATTATACCTGATGAGCAGTCTGAGTATGCCAGAGCTGTTGATTCAATCAATGCAATAGTACATTGTTCGAAACCATTACAACAAATATCACAGAAAACTACTATATAGTCTATTCAAAGTTTTTATACATACGTCATCAAGATGTTTAATATATTGTCTTCCGCACTTTGTAAGTTTGTTTTAGAACCAGAAAAAAAAGTTAGTTAAAAAAGAGACACACTGCTGTCTGATTAGTTCTAACGCGTAAACGAATGAGCCTGTCAAAGTCGTCCGGTTTTCTTATTTCTTTCTTTCAGAATTCTTGAAAACAATAGTGAAAAGGGTTAACTCTCACCTATAAACTATTGTGGCTGTATAATTAACTGTAGTTTTTAGGTATACTATAATGTTAAAATAAATTATATTTGATAACATTTTTGTACAATTATTTTATTTCGTTTTAGTCAAAGCCAAACTGAACTAAAACTCAGCGTTGATGTGACAACATTGCGGCGTTTTGACGTCATAAATTTAGATGGCGTATGTACAAAATAACTTTGAATATACTTAGTAACGTCTTGCTAATGAGTTTTTGATAGTTTGAACTGCGTTTTCATGAAATAACATTTGTAATAATTTTTCTCTAAAGAAACGGTGTAAATTTGCAAAAAAATTGGGTTGAAATTGAAACAACTAAAAGCAGATAATTTTACACAAAATCACGTGGATGTTTTGGTTCCGATAGTCACTCTTGAGACTGTACACAAGTCGAACGCTTCAAATAATTAATTGACGCCCCTTAAGAACTTTATCTAGTAATTAAGCAGGGTAAGATGAAAAATCTTCATGTAGACTTTCGTGTTAAACTGTAATCTGACTTACTATATTATAAAAATACTGAATTACATTGCATTTCCTATAACAACCATTCTCCATTTAATGGTCAATCCATCTATTTCAATATTAATCAAGGTTCGTTTATTTTAATTGCTTTAAATTCCCTTTTCCCATTTTTCGAACTATTTTTACAAAACAAGGTATTTTTCGGATTGCCCATTTCATCAGCATAGAAGAAGGCGATAACATATAAAAACACGAAACGACACAAATCTTGAACCTGAGTTAAAATTTTTATTTGATATTGCATCATTTCCCTTCGTTGAAGATTTGTTGGAGATTGGTGATTGGTAGGATTGATTGAGTCCACATCAATATATTTTCTCATTAATCTCTTAGAATTTCAACAAGCTGCCCGTGGGCAATAAAGTATTATTTTATGATTTCCGTTATAAAATATAACTATACTGACATGTAGAAGATCGCTTCAGTAAGTGATCTGCTGTACAAACTTATATATTCTAGTTCTAATTCTAACGTACCCTAAAGTCTATCCTTCAGAGTACTTTGCACTAAACTTTGAATCACGCTCGTTATCGGTTCCAAGTGGATATCGCGGTGAATTAGTTTGTTGGAGACGTTTGAAGGATCGCTATGTTAGATTACCTAGTAGTACCCCACAGTTCAGCACCATATATCTAAATGGGCCAAGCTGTTTGCGTTTTGTCACAAGATGTTTAGTTTTGTTTCTTCCGCCGCTTTTTCAGTTAGTACTAACCTTGAAAAGAAAGCTGTTCAAATGCAGATTTCATGATATTCTACTCGCAAGTTTGTAAGCTATTGTTCTAAGAGTGGCAGTACTTTTATTATTTTCAGGACAATGGATCAAAAATAATTTCGTGTTTTAATTTTACACTGCTTCCTGATGGGAAAAATACCGTTCAAGCAAAGCAATAGCTTGAAAAGTGTTATAAGGACTCCGCTCCATCAGAAACAACAATAAAACGTTGGTCTGCTGACTGACTGAATGCTGATCGCAGTGGACGTCCAAATAAGGTGGTAACGCCACAAAACATCAAAAAAATCCACAAAATCGTTTTGAATTATCAAAAAGTAAAGTTGCGTTGGTTAGCTAGCATCATAAAGATATCAAAAGAACGTATTGGTTGTATATGGCATGAGCATTTGACTATGAGAAAACTCTGTTCAAAGTGGGTGCCGCGTTTGCTCACTATTGACCAATATCAAAATCAGGTCGATAATTCTGAGCATTTTTTGGCCATGTTTAAACGTAATAAACCAGAATTTTTGCGTCGATATGTGATAATGAATGAAACATGGATCCATCACTTCACTCCAGAATAAAAACGATCGTGTGAATCTAAGTGGATAACTGGTGAACCTTTTCCAAAGTGGCCAAAACTACAACAATCGGCTGGATTAGTTATGGCCTCAGTATTTGGTGTGACATTCATCAACTAGAGAAAGAATATACCATCAACAGTGAATATAATATAGCGTTATTGGAGCGTTCTAAGGCCGAAATTGCAAAGAAACGACCGCATATGACAAAGAAAAAAGTTTGTCTCAACAAGACAACGCACCGTGTCACAAGTCAATCAAAACAATGGAACAACTATATGAATTGAACTTCGAATTGCTTCCACATACGCCGTATTCGCCAGATTTCGCTCCCAGCGACCACTGGCCGTTCGCAGATCTTAAAAAAATGCTCACCGATGCGCTCAGATTATCGCTGAAACTGAGGCCTATTTTGGGGCAAGAGATAAATCGTTCTACAAAAATGGTATTGAAATGTTAGAGCGACACTGGAATGATTATGTGACTCTTAACAGAGATAACGTTGCTGAATAAAGCCAATTTTGAACAAAAAAACTGCGTGTTCTTTGTTACGCCGGGGACTTTTCAGACCATGCGTTAATAGTTGTCAAGTAAACATAAATGCTGTCAAAATTATTTTACTATTCATCATTTATTATCGGAAATTTTTCTTTTTATCCTATTACATTAATAAATAATATTAAAAAATAGAGTTTCTAAATACTGCTATATTAATGTGCATTGTGCATATAGGCATAAAATCAGTATATTATTTTCAAAATCGCGGTGAGGATAGGAAATCGAGAATTTCAAAAAACCAGTCGAATGAACTAGTCATGACTGAAAGTAGTCGACTGAAACAGTAATATTATATGTATAATTTTATTAATAATCTTTTTCAGATATTTCAAACACATTTGGCTAAATCATTAACATTAACAGTATTGTACAATCATAAACCTAACGTTCTTATTTAATCATTTAAGCTCGAAGTCCGTTGATTGGACACTTAAACGCCACAATGGAGGGTGTTACCACAATCAGAGCTTCCAAGGCCCAAAAGATTCTCGTCGAAGAATTTGACAGGCATCAAGATCTATACACCTCTGCCCATTACATGTCCTTCTGTATCAGAAGGGCTTTTGGGTTCTTTATGGATATTTTGTCCACCGTGTTCGTGACTATCATCATAGGAAAATTGTTGTTCTTCAACACAGGTAATGATATACGTTACATGTTTTAAATAACGTTAGTCTAACCTCGTTTTTTGTTCAAGGTGAAACCGGTGGTGATGTTGGTTTGGCTATCACCAAGGCCTCGGCGTTGGCCATGTTGGTACAATTTGGTTTGATGCAGTGGTCCGATCTGGAGAACGACATGACGTCGGTGGAGAGAGTTTTGGAATACACCGAAGTGAAACAGGACAATTACGATGGTGACAAGCCAGAGAACTGGCCGAGCAAAGGTACGGTCTCGTACAAGAACGTCTCGCTTTCCTATAAATTGGAGAAGGTGTTGAAGGATATCAGTTTCGATGTATTACCCACGCAAAAGGTGGGAATAGTGGGACGGACCGGTGCTGGAAAGTCCTCCATTATATCAACGCTTTTCCGACTCTATGACTACGACGGCACCATCAGCATTGACGGCATCGATATCAAGAATTTGAGTTTGGACTATCTCAGGAGCCACATCTCCATAATTCCTCAAGATCCTCTTCTATTCCAAGGTAAATATAAAATGTTTATTATTACTATTATTTTTATGGGATTTAGGATGGAATTTATATTATAAAATGACTAGAAACTATCCAATAGTTCGTCCAATAAAACAGCCAATGCAACAAAACCTAATAAAACGTTAATCTAACTTTTACCTTTATCCATAAACTTTTTTTTTCTTTACACACTTTCTCATCATCTACACAAATGCATCTATATAAGAGATTATATACATATCAGGTAAAATAATACTGTCTGACACATATCCTTTATTTCTAGTAAGCTAGTATCCAGCTAGCTAAGTATCCAGCTACATAATAAAAATCCAGTCTTCTAACGAAAATGACGTCCCTTTTTTTAATTTCCGCACATACACTGGATACATAACACCTTTGAAACTAAATATACATTATAATCAAATAACAGTGTTCATAATTAAGTCATTAAAACACAAACTGAAACAAAAAATGGCATTATCGAAATGAACCAAATAAATGTCTTTGTGGAACCATTTAAACGAACCAATCAAATGCATTAAAAAAGTCAGAGCCTGCATTGGTGGCTATTTAACAGGTCAATTGAAAAGTCCCTAGCCTGACACATAGATGGCGCTACTATAATTAAATCCATATGTTTTATTAGTTAGTCCTAAGCCTCAAAAGATGCGTGTATTAATTTGGCAGCTGTCGGATCATTAGTTTGTGAATTATAACATTTTCAGTGAAGCAACTTTTGTTATTGTGAAAGAAATGGATGGAAAGGAATTTCTCGTGTTGATAAAATATTGTTCTTCGAAAGGAAAATATACAGTTGAAGCAAAAACTTGGCTTGATGCCGAGTTTCCGGACACTGCCCCAATAAAATCAATCATCAAGGATTGGTATGCTAAGTTTAGACGTGGTGAAATGAGCACCGAAGACGGTGTACGCAGTGGACGCCCAAAAGAAGTTGTTACCGACGAAAACATTTAAAAAATCCACAAAATTATTTTAAACGGCCGTAAATTGAAATTAAATGAAATAGCAGAAACTCTAAAGATATCAACTGAACGTGTAAATCATATCATTCACGAATATTTGGGTATGAGAAAGATCTGTGCAAAGTGGGTGCCGCGCGAGCTCACTTTTGACCAAAAACAACGACGAGTTAATGATTCGGAGTTTTTGCGTCGATATGTGACAATGGATGAAACATGGCTCCATCATTTCACTCCGAAGTCCAATCGACAGTCAACCGAGTAGATTGCACACGATGAACCCGCTCCAAAGCGTGGGAAAACGCAACAGTCGGCTGGCAAGGTTATTTTCATTGACCTATATATACATATACTTGTTGATCTTCTTCTTTTCTACATGTTAGGAATTTGCTCTTGTATCGACATGAATTATATCTATAACATATTTTGTTCTTAGGTACCATTCGACAAAATATCGACCCCTACAACAACTTCTCCGATGACGAAATCTGGAAGACACTAGAAAAAGTGCACATGCGCGACCACATCCACAGCCTGGAACTGAAAATCACAGACCACGGCTCGAACTTCTCTACCGGACAGAGACAACTCATCTGCCTGGCCAGAGCCATAATCAAAAAGAACAAAATCGTGGTACTGGACGAGGCCACCGCCAACATGGACCCCGACACCGAAATGCTGGTCCAAGGCGCCATCAATCAGAATTTCGCCGACTGTACCGTCTTCATCATAGCCCATCGTCTCCAATCGGTTATCGAGTGCGACAAGATCATCGTCATGGACCAAGGAAAGATCGTCGAATTTGACGAACCCCTGAACCTGATGGAGAACAAGAGAAGTTATTTCGCACAAATGTTAGCTACAGATGGATCCCGAACCTTCGATAAACCTTAAAATTGTGATGTTCCCCATACCATACAATCGAATTTATAGAATATTCAATAAAATACATTTCATTTTAAGTTATTTCTTATTATTACACATAATTCATAAAACAGCAATGTTATTATCAACTATAAACATAACTACTGTAACATATATGTACAAAAATTACCGAAATAAATTAAGCCAGTTAATTTAAAGTTCGTAAAATACATATATGTTATAAGAAAACAGCATGAAACTAACTATAAAGTTTTAAATAAAAAAGCTCAGTTTAGTTTAAACGACCAGTATAAAATAATGAAATAAAAATATTATTATGTAGTTCTATAAAAAAAACACTCTTTATATCAACTAATTTATCTTCAGTTTCAATTAAACACAAATTTATTATTTCCTTTATTAACTTTACAATGCTACAATATCTCGAATTGTAAATATTTTTCATACACACCATAGTAAATATTTGGAGCAAGAAGGAGATTCTTGTAAATTAGTTCAAACAGAACCAAAAATCATATAGGCAGAACCGGCTCTATTAAATTATTGCTGATATATGAAAAGGAACTTTAATAAAATAATTAGAACAATTAACCCTAAAAAGCTCTTGAGTATAATTTGATTTTAGAACTCTCAAAAAATTACATAAAACTATTAACATGTATATTTTCCATTTAATTACTTTCCTAAGCTTTGGAAACCGATTCAAATAATTATGATTCCAAAACGTTAAAAAACGGACGATATTGTATTAAAGCTTCTTGAGGAACTTGTATATGAAGAAACATTAGAGAGTAATAAATAGTTTAGTTCTATTCTGCTTTAAAATTTCCTTAAAAATATTTTATACTGCACAAATCTTTTTGGCTAACTAAAAAGATAGATTTTTACAAACTCCCAGAAAAGTACTTAAAACTAATAACATTTATATCTTCCTAGTTATAATTACTTTCTTAGCCTTCGGAAACTAATTAAAACCACTAATTATAATGGTAAAGTGAAATCATAGACATAAAGATCAAAACAGAAATAAAACACAAACAAAAATTATGTTGCATCTCCAGAATTCTTGACAAAATGTACATTAAGGGTCTCACCAACTTTATTCTATATATATATATATATATATATATATATATATATATATATATATATATATATATATATATATATATATATATATATATATATATATATATATATATATATTCTATATATATTCAAGATATATTAGTTAATTAAATTTACTGTTTTAATTTGTATCAATGTTTTGTGACGCCAGGGAGACATTAGTGTACTTCAAATATAATTAAATAAAACAGGTCTTCTGTTACAGTTACTTAGTTTTTTTAAATTCGCTATATATTGAAATCGCCTTCTGAAAGAAAAACATCATCAGTAAACGCTAAAACCAATCAAATTGTTATACGGATAATCTAAATACAATTACTAACAAATTAGAACTTGCTCTTCTTTTACTGACACAGTTTTTTGATGTTACCCTATATTTTAATCACTTTCTGAATATTAATTACTTAATAATCTATTAAAAAAACTGGTGTTACCTGGACCATTCACCATATCTTTAAAACGCCTTAAAAATTCATTAACAAAGACATTTTGCAAAATAAGCTTAATTCTATCATAAAACAACTAGCATTAATTAATAGAACCAAATTAAATAAGTGATATGTGATATAAAATATGTAATATATCAAAAAAAAAACGACAGCAAATATAACACTAAAAATTTGAACCAAAAAAACATTAATCAAACTAAACCCACTCCGTTGCCCTCATTTTTACACCATCTTGTGATATGGTCTGCAATAAACCATTTGTTATCAATGATTCATAAAAATTAAAAATCAATCTAAGCAGCTGCAACATTTATTAAATAATATTTATGATAAACATTTCTACACTAATATATATGTGCAAAATCTATTAAAATAAATAAAACCTATATGTTAAAGTAAATCATATGCTTCTTAAATCGATTACGTAAGTTCAATTTTGCTCGAGGATTTCCTTAGGGATATCATAGACTCCACAAACCTTATTAGCTGGTAGTGCTACGTCTGGAACATATATCATTAAATATACTAAACTTATACAAAGTTGTCCAAAAAATTTACCTATTTGTTTTGGATATGCCAAATTTAAGTTATTCATTATATCAACAAATTCATCTTCCGTTTTTGTCAGCCGTGGATTCAGCCTTTTCTCTTCTTCCACCGAAGTGCATGTTCTACCCTTATAGTCATGGGCTGGATAAAGGAGCGTGGAATCCGGTAATGCGAATATTTTTTCGTGGACGCTATGATAAAGAGTACGAGAGTCGCCCTCTTGAAAATCAGTACGACCACATCCACGTATTAGAAGAGCATCGCCAGTAAAAGCCAAACCCTATAAATTTATTATTTGAAATATTTAATTATGATTAAAAATTTTATAAATCCGATCAGGTACATATAACAAATGATGCTAATGAAGTCTAAACTAAATTATTTTTATGCACTATATCCAAGAATGTTAATTTAGTTATATTATTTCTTTAAAATAAGAAAAGAGAATAGATCAAAGGAACCTCTCGCATTCGCCATAACGTAAACACATAGTTGACAAAAAAATATGACAATTTAAGTTTCATTATTAAAAAATGATATCAATCAATTAACCTTTGTTTATTCCACTCATACAATCGTAAATATATGATTTCTCATACGCGCGCAATAATAAATACTTCAAGTGTTGTGCTAAAACAATTTATCAGAAAAAACGTCACGAGTTTACGACAAGCCCTGTCTTATTATCAATTAATTTCTATATCTTAAAGTAAATATTTTTTATGCCTCATTTGATTCAATTGTGCCTTAGTTGACAAATTTTCCATTTTTATCAATCCATATTTTCTAATTTTCGAATACTTTAATACATACTTTGTACATATAAATTATAATTACTTATGAAATGGGCGCATTCACCAAATAACCAAAATAATCAATACAAAATGTACAATTACAACAAAAGAAATAATAAAGAAAATTGAGAATGTCACCTGATTTTTTAAATAATAGGTAAAGCAGCCGTTGGTGTGACCTGGTGTACTGAAAGTATCCAATGTATAGGCCCCAAACAAAATGGTATCACCCTCGTTGATATGAATATCTGCATCAGCCCCGCTTGATTCCGAAATAATCGTTTTACACCCGGACAAGGCCCTTAAATATCCACTGCCGGTTATATGATCGGCATGCATATGAGTATTTACTGAAATCAAAACACCAGTGTTTGTTTCCTTGTTGTTCTCGTTGCTGTAAACAAACCTGCATATTTTAAGGTGAGTCCCAGATCATTAACCAGTTCGAAATCTCTCTGCACTTGTTCGAGAACCGGGTCTATTAACACGCATTCTTTTGTTACTTCACAGCCTAACAGATATGTGTACGTACAGCTTTTTTCGTCGAAAAGCTAAACAAACCGTGTTATTGATAAAATAGGTAGATATGATAATCAAAGTCTTACTTGGCGAAAGATCATTTTTTGTTCGGGTTGGTTTGTCGCGATCGGTACTAAAAAGCCGTGAATTGAGGACATAACGCTCTCAAGCCGATCACCTGACGCTTTCGTATACTCTATTATACTGGCGAGAACGACTACCTCCTTCCTGCAATTATATACTATAATATTGTAATTTAGTAAATAAATTATGAAAGATGGCGACACCGCATAGACTATATACTTTTTTTTTGATCATATTGATTGGATCCCTTGTTAATAGGGTCAAATGTTCTATTATATACGTGGGTTCTCGGAAGAATCCTCAATGTTTCGACATAATCAGATATCCCCTCTTCAGGTCTCCGTAACTCCGAACTTTGACAAGTATAGATATAATAAAATGATTATTTTCAAACTTCTATAATCTGATTTTTGTGCAGGTTCTTGCTGATACCATTCTCTTCACTTTTCTTGATTTTATGACATATCTCGTCGTTTTGATTGACTACTTGATTTTTATTCTAAAATTTTTGTTATTTAATTTATTCTTGTTATCGATGTCTACAATACACACTGAATCTATGCTGTTTGAGTAACATACTGAATGGATTATTTCCTTTACGAGTTTAAGCTTCATTGACAAGACCATGGACAAGTTAACTGTTATTCAGGATAACGACGAAGCCTGGGCACTACAGCCTACAACACCGCTAAAATTGTAAACTTTTATAGTTAACCATCCAACTTATACTGCTTTTGCATCGGGATATATAAACAACTAAACAAAAAAAAGAAGTAATAATGTAATAAAATCTTATAAAGAGTCAATAAAATGTATTTTTTTATAAATAATCAATAATGATCATAATTAGGTATTAATATCAGACAATAAAAAAAAATGCATTATCATATTTAACAAATTTTATTCTCCTAGAGAATCCAGTTAAATTCTCACTAAATATGGATATTTTATTTTCTACTTTACACTTATTTTCGAAACAGTATTGAAACATTCAATTGTTTATTTGGCTCTTGCAACTTTTGTTTTTAAAACTCCTTAGTTTTTAGCTTCCTGGTATAACATTTTTGTAGCCGCACGGTCGAAAGTTTTGGGTGAAAAACCACTCTTAGCTGACATTATTCATCTTTCCTTTATGTAGTGAATTACGATATACATTCAAAATTGTTGTGTACATTCTCAGCTTTATCATGAATAATTATATGCTTTGTGATTTTTGAAAGTGTTCCTTATTGCTTATTATTACTTTCTCCTAAATTTTTGGGGCAATATGATGTCATTTAGAAAAAAATCAACAGAACTACGTGCCGTAAACACACGTATTTTAAATGAATAAAAGGCTAATGTCATCTGAAGTTACATAATCATCTACTTAAAATGACAAAATACATTGTTTGGGTTTTAAAAATATATAAGAATCACATACACAAATAACATCCTGTAAAAATATTTCGTGGTTTCTTATGTAAATGCTATTAATAAAGTCAACTTCCTTGAACTGGTGACTTAAATATTTTGTTTACTTTTTCAAATTTAAATTTTTTAGAATTATATATATATATATATATATATATATATATATATATATATATATATATATATATATATATATATATATATATAAATAATTATTATTCAACAAAATAATTAATTAAATTATATTGTATATAATTATTTAATAAAGTAATACATTAGTCACAATGACCTATATATGTTTATTTTTCCAACATATTTATCAAATTGCTACTTGGAACATATATATAGTAACTGAATATATATTTTACAAGGAAACAAGATTAGGTAATTAAATCTCAAGTGGATAATAAGTATTTATGGTATATAATATCAATAAAAACATATCTAAAAATATCATTTATAAACATATAGTAATCCTGCGCAAAGCACAAAAAATAGATAAGCTAAGCCTTCTTTGCATCCTCTGGTATATCATACACGCCGCAAACTTTATTAGCTGGAAGGGCCCGATCTAAAACATTTCAGATGTTATAGATCATAAACAAGAGAAAATAAAAAAAAACTAACCAATTTGATGAGGATATTCTAAATTTAAGTTGTTCATAATGTCTACGAACTCATCTTCGCTTTTGGTTAGTCTGGGGTTATATTTTTTCTCTTCATCTACGCTGGTACAAGAGAAACCATTATAGTCGTGTGCCGGATAGAGAAGAGTCGAGGTAGGTAGTGATAGGATTTTATCATGAACGCTTCTGTAAAGAACTCTGGCATCACCTTCCTGGAAATCTGTCCTTCCGCATCCGCGAACCAAGAGAGCGTCTCCAGTAAAAGCTAAATTCTAAAAATCGTATTTAAATACATAGTACTGCCATTAATGGAAAAAAATATTATTTATCCAAAACATAATTTACATATTAACTGGCGCATCCACCAAAGTAATATAAATATTCACATACTTTAGATTTAGTACTTAAAATCTCTTAATAAACTGTAATTGACTTTTGATATTTTCTACTTAAATATGAATCAACGCAACTATAAACAAGGCAAACTATTTTTAGTATAAAACAAGATGTTTACTTTAAAATTACTTTACCTTAGCTGGAAAATAATATGTAACGCAACCATTTGTATGCCCAGGAGTTGAAAAAACGGTTAATTTATGTTCTCCGAAAGTAATAGTGTCATTTTCATCAACGTGTATATCAGCATCAGCCCCACTCATTTTGGATATAATTGTTTTACATCCAGATAATACTCTCAAATATCCTGTTCCGGTTACATGGTCAGCATGCATATGAGTATTAACTATAATATTCAAAAATTAAAATTAATTAAAAATTTCTCCTTTAAACCCATTAATTTACTAACCGGCATATTTCAATTTAAGTCCTAAATCTTGCACAACCTTAAAATCTCGCTTTACTTGTTCTACCACCGGATCAATCAAAACGCACTCTTTTGTTTTTGCACATCCTAACAGGTAGGTGTACGTGCTGCTAGGGTGATCAAACAACTACAGCGCAAACAAAATAATATTAATATAATTCAATTAACTATGAGCAAAATAAAAACTAACCTGTCTAAATATTAAATTCCTCGAATGGGAGGTACTAAAATTGCGCGATATTATCCTGAAACTGCTAAATTTGTTCATCGTTATCCTGATCCTTATCCCCTAGCAGACTGTCGAGTTTTTCATTTGTTCGAAGGTATCAGGATTTGTTTTCTAATATTTATTTTCTGACGTAGTTGAATACAAAATGTCACACTCACCAGATGGCGCAAGAAACTTATAAACATTAAAAACAATAAGTTGTATCTATTTTTTTCTATGATACTACCTAACTTTAAACAATAATCGAAATAAGAGTATGTTGACAAAGTATTGATAATGTATGAGCAAAATATGATTGTTGACATGTCATGAACATCTAGTTTTTTTTTTAATGTTAAAATATTGATTTCATTTATCAACAACTACATAAATTTATAATTAATTTCTTTATAAATATATGAAAAAACGTATACAACCTAGTAATATTTTGTTAGCTTTCAAATATAATTTTCAACTCTTTTTAGGATTAAATCATGTGATTATTAATACAAAAATTAAATGTTATATTAATTCAATATGTTAATATAATTGATATATGGAAACAGGCTAAAATTATAACATATTTCTTGTAAGATATGTTGTTCATAACGTTTTGTAATACTTTTACATGATATAAACCATCATTTCCATTTAATGCTTTAAAATACATAATAACATTCTTGGAATTTCTTGAAATATTTTTGGGACGAAAATAAATACAGCGCCATCCTATAGTAGGCAATTGAAATACTTAAAGCGACATCTTTAGAGTATCTTACTGGGAGTAGGAATCTGCAGTCAGATTTCTAATATTGTCAAGTGGTGGCGCACTGATATTAATTTTTACATCAATATTGAAAGGATATTATATTTATTTATACTTTTTTGTAAGTATTTACATCACCTATATCAGTTATACGGCAATATACCAATTTCTCAATAAATTATTTACTTAAAATATAACTTACAAAGAAATGTTATGTGGAAATATTTTTTTTCCTTTATCAGGATGAACAATTTTATATACAATTAACGAAATGCGTAAGAATAAAACATTGAAATATTCATTTGAAATGCCAAAAACTTTTGGCACTTTTATTGACAGTATATGTCAATTGTTGACATTTGTCATCAAACGAAATCAAAAGACAAATATCCTATTAAATTTCAAGTGAAAACATGGAATTCCCAAATAGAATGTAAATATTATTGTTTATTTTATATCATATTGCATTGTCATAGTGTCTGAAATAATGAAGTTAGTACAAAACAACTTGAAGGTAAGTGTATTAGCTTATATATTTAATCAATATAATGCAATTCGAAAGAGTTGGTAAACTGTGCCTTTTTTCTTAAGCACATTTAAGTAAAATAAAATAGATTATCATTTGGTCACATATAATGTATGTACAGGTATTTTCTTTTGAATAATATAACAATACTATTTTCTATTATTTTTGTTTATTTGCAATATTTTTGTGATGTATCTGATCTTAAGATAATATATTATGTATTGTACTTTTTCTGGTTAATTTAGCTATCGTTAATTGCGTTGGGATGTAAAAATAAATAGTGTGTAACGCTGAATGTGATTGTTATTATATTGTATAGTGTATATTTTTTGATGGAGCTAGATGGTGCCTTAGATAAATTTACTGGTGAACTAATATTTAGTTTGTAACCATTACTAACAAAAAACGTTAGTAGCCGTGTATATTTATTCTATTGCCTCGGTATGTGGAGATAAAGATGTGATATCGAAAATGTTAATGTGTATGCTAACAATTTGGAGAAAATGTAATATTTGGGGGACGTTATGTTATTGCATCGTTAGCGCATTTGCCAACACGACCTAAAACTCGGTGTTTTTGTCCCACTTACTAAAAATTACCCTGGAACTTCCCGAAATAGTCTCGCACGTCGTTTCAATTTTTCGTTTTCGCACAGTTGAAGCGGTCGCTCGGTCACCAGACATCGATTACCTTGACTTTCAACTGGTCCGGTCAATTTTGACCCTTTTAAGGAACACGGAATTCGAGTGGGTAGCGTTAAAATATCGCGAACCGGTCATCCTTGAACGCCCGATCCGGAACGCAGTATCATTTCTTTGTTTGTTTGTTTTATCGGGCGATTTTTGGCGAAAACTCGTCAATCCAACTTTTCCACATCGACGCAGAACACAAAAGCTCGGAACTGACAATATCGGGTTCGTACCGGATCAGCTGATTGGTAACAGCTGATCACGAAAACAAAACACCGTCGCGCAAAAATGGTTCCCCACGTCGCGGCAGTCGGTGAGTAGACGTGAGCGTCGACGTGTCGGTCGTATCTTGGATGGCAGATAAACAGGCGATTTTTCGCGAGAAAATTGACGTTCTTTTGTTCGACAGTAAACTGGGACCTGACAGAGACGGTAACGCGTCGATGGGTTTTGATGACATCTCCATCATTGTTCGCGTAAATAGTTGATGCGACCTTATTGACGTTTGTTCTTTGTTGTGCAGGTAAGTAGTGTTCGGGTATCTCCGTTAGCGCTCGGCGTGTGTTATGTAAACAAAGGTCTCCGGTGGTTTCTTTTGCGACGTTGTCGACGTCGACTTGTTTTGTTTAATTTTCCCGTTGCATTATTAACATTATCAACGTTTTTGTCCCACTTTCCTTTAATTACTTTTGTTTTTCATATAATTATGTGTCCGTCCAGCGAACAGCCCCGGTTGTTATTAAAACGCGTTCGTTTGTTTCAGCGTTTCCGTTCGTCGCAGCTGCAGCGAGCGCAGTATTGCAGTTACACAAAGCTTTCGCACTTTCATTTCGCTAATTGCCGTGGTCGTTTAGATGTGACGTAAGGCATTATTTTACGGATCGATAAGAATATTCCACGTTTCGTTTTCGTTCGGTCATTATGAGCAGCTCGCACCAGGAACTGGCTGTTTCCAATAGACTAGATGACTATTTATACGTTTTACATATTTACTTTACACGGAAAAAGATTTAATTCTACAAAAAAATGGATCTGAAAGAAAAACTGATGTTTGAAATAGAGTAACATTAATTGCGCGCTAAAGGGCTATAATTTTGCGCGTGACAGCACAGGTCCTTTTTATACATTATTTTAATAATTTTGCATTATAGTTAGACATTCTAATGTGTATCAATGGTGTGGGAATATCTAATGTAATAATGCATCTGTAAAAACTCCAAACTTATTGTATATTTTCGTTCCAAGACGTGAAAAAATGTGATTAAATCTTACAAGGCGCGAACCAGCCAGTATAGTTTATGTAAGGTCATTCTAATGTAAGTATTTACTATTTTAAGTACCTTAAATTATGCCTAGAGTATAATTAACACAAGATCGAGGTAAATAACACTGTTGATAAAGTTTGAGGTTAGGCCTCATTTGTTTTATTATTTGTATATGAGACCTTAATAATTTTGTTCTTTTTTCAGTTATCAAATAATATGGAAAATTATATTTAATATAATGTTATGAGTTGATTCCTATAACTCTGCATGAAGTCAGTATACATTTGTTTTTATAGCCTCGTATGTGTGCATTATAGTCAGCAGAAGTTTCAAAATTTCGAACAGTACTTCATACAGACAATGTATAAACCCAAATGTTATCCCTAAAGTTAAGTAAAGTAATACAAACTAAGCAGAGGTGTAGTTTAAGAATTTATACGAAAACTTAACAGGTTAAAGCATGTCTAAACACAAATTTTATAAACTGCTTGATACTTGCAGTTACTTCATCAATATGCATATAAGTTTGTAAGACTGTTATTAAAATAAACTTCAAAATTACAATTTGTGCATTTTATTTACTCAAATATTACAAGGTAATTTAATACAGTACCAGGTACACCTTGTTTTAAAGAACTGCTAAAACTTTAAGGTCAAATATCCATCATCAAATGTATGTGATTTAAACTTTTTTTTTGTTGCCTAATTAATATCATCTAGATAAAGCGAATATTTGGGAGCCTTATAAATATATTTGCATCTGTATTTTACATCAAATTATCATCATGGAAATTTTCAGTAGGTTTGGCATCGACAATTTTGTTTTAGCAAATAAATAACATTTGAATTCAATAATATTATTCTAACAGTCCCGACTGGCCATTGTGCTATTACTGCGGACTCTTTAAAGTTATTACCAGTTCTTATTAATTTTCTTTACTTTAGTTTCATACTAATAGTATTTTTACTTAATGTTCTTCAATATTTTACCACATTTCATAGTTGGTGAGTCTGTAATATTCACTCACTATTTATATTCATATTTACTCACTTCAGTTGTGTAAAAATTTCATTATTCTTTTTAAGTCTCCTTTTACCAACTATGGGTTTATCTGGACTGGGCCTAAGGTTTAACGTGGGCTCCGAACCACGGTCCTCACCATTAAGCCTACCGACTGGCGAGTGACCAACTTTAGAAATCATCCCAGAAGACATCCGGTCTTACCCAGCCTGGTTACTGGCGTGACTGGGATCATTTTCCTTGTCGGATTTTACACTCTTGCCTAGAACATTCACAAATTTTAAACAACCCGCGGCTATCGCAACAGTAGGAGGACCGTCCCATCGCCTTTACCACTGCGTCACCAAAGCCCGGCTTTCTTAAAATTATTGTTTCAGTTACAGTCATCATCGACGAATCAATCCTGTTCAAATTTGGGTTATTTTTCATGATAAATCCCAGTTCAATGTTTCCGTTTATCGTTTCCTTTCATTTGTAGTAGAAAACAATGTTTCGTAGCGATTCTGTTTGGTATTTGATTTAACATGGCGAATTCTGTGTTTTTATTTCTATTAAAATCATACTTTTCACGTAAATCCACTTTTAATTTTAAAATAAATGTATTTTTAATAATCCCTCTGTAGTATATTACCGTAAATATTGATTTATATATTTTTGTGATTCTTTATTACAATCATTTAGCCTCTCGTGCGACACACTGTCTGCTGACGACGACCAGGATAGACTGGACGAATACCTTAAAACAGCGATGTGTTATTTCGTCGATTCAATGTTAAAATTAATAGAACTGAACTTAGTTATGCACCAATAATGTTCATTGAAAAGTAGTAAGAACAAAGCGATAGTTATTCGTATCCGTAAAAATATTGTTTGCCGGTAGTCTCGATGTAACAGCAACCTTGAGGAATCATCGATGTTACTGACAGAAAAAAAGTACCTTAACCATATCGGGACAGTAGACTGATAGAAAAAAAGTTATGACTGTTTGTTGAGTTATTGTTTTTTTTTAAATAATTCTTCTTACGAACAGCATATAATCCAACGAACATGATTTTTATTAAAAGAAACGCTTAATAAATATACATATATTCATAAGAAATTAAACAAATATTCTAACAGCCATAATTATTTTTTATTTTTTGTTTTTCTTCTTTATATATATTTTAAAGTCCTCTTTTTATCAGTGAAGGTTTATCTGGACTGGACTTGCTGAGAGTGACAAACTTAGAAACCATTCCAGAAGACATCCGGTCTTACCCCGCTTGGTTACTGGCGTGACTGGGATGGTTATTCCTTGTCGGATGTTTTACTGTTGCCTATAAAGACATCAGAACCCGCGAGTATCGGAACAGTAGTAGGAGCGTCCTGTCGCCTTAACCACTGCGCCTCCAAGTTTTTTTACCTTTTCAGTTACAATAATCTGAAATTTTCTGCCTGATTTTCTGATAATTCTTTTCCTTTGGTCGAATATAAAACTTGGTTAGAATCCTGTATAGCTTAAGCGTCCGTCACTACGTTTTCTGACCCTAAGGGCATCGACTCCATCGTCCTCACTATCCATATATTCCTCCTTAATATCAGCCGGAGTACAAGCCACGTTGGGATTCAACACTTTCAATAAGTTACAAAAAGCCACTATCAAGTTTCAATAAGCACCCAAGAACGCACTAATTACATTTAAGCGAACATCGTCATCTTCAACATTGGTACGAAAGAGATTGTTCCAACATTTGAGTAGATTCTTGATTAAGATCATTCCGGGCAATATGCGAATTCAAAACAGCTTGTTATGTTTTCAGACAAGACTCTAATTCTGGAAAATCACAGTATGCGCACAAGGATTTGAATTTGCAGCTGTAATTCACAACCTAATGATCCGACAGCTGTTAAATTTATACACGCATCTTTTGAGTATTAGGGCTAACTAAAAAACATATGTATTTAATTCTAGTAGCGCCATCTATGTGTCAGGCCGGGGACTTTTCAATTGACCTGTTACAAGAACAAATAATCTATACACAAAAACATTCTTAATCTCTCAAAAAGAGCTTTTACCAATACCGTGTTTGTTGGGTTCTACCTCTCGATTGCCTGTAAACTTTCCCGAATACTTGTTTTCAGTTTTCTTTGAAGTTACGGATGAAATTAGAAACTTTCGTTAGTATGGTTTGTTAAGTTTTAATATGTTCTCGCTCACAATATGACTCATTTTCGCTCCTTAGTTGCTGTTCTGAAGAATAACTAGGCGCGTTATCTAACGGTAACAGTACTTTTATTGGAATGTTCTGTTCTATGTTATATGTTCAAAATGTTCTATATGACGGAATAAAATAGTTTCACCAGAAGAGTTTCAAAAATGCATAAATCAAAACGCCACATGTACCACATTAATTATTGTCAATAAATAGGTACGGTTGGAAAAAGACGAAAATAAAATCGAAATTACTTTCTGTCCGACCAGGTTGGCAACGTCGCGCATATTTATCCCAAACCTGTACCATTTTCTAAAAAAAAAAAACAATGAACACCGGCAAATTCACACACCGGCTTTGGCTCATTCGGTAATTTATGGTAAATGAAAGAGCGAACCCATTTACGGATTTCGACCTTACATTGTAATTCTGCGACTGTCTGGAGCGTAAAAATCAATCTTTTTTATGAATGTTACCGTTCGATTTTATTAAATCTAAAGAACAGTTTATAGTATTTTACCTGAAAATTAATTCTACATTAGATATAATATATCAGGGCATCAGGAGGAATTAATTCTTATCAGTAGCATTTATTGGTCGTACTTTTAAGGTTATGACACTTAATGATGCCTGCGCCATCAAATTTGACATGTATCGATCACGAGTGATCATATCCACTATTATTAGTGTTTTATCTACGTTTTATGACTACTTAATATCTACTCTGATTAAAATCAGAACAAAGAAAAATGATAAATGATTTTTTATTCATTAGAATTTACGTTATTTGAGAAATGATTCGATATTAATTGGCTTTTAATAATTCCTGACATTACGACAATATTAAAATAATCAAATATTTATGTATAATGTTATTGCTGAACTATTGTGACGGAAAAATGAAAGTAGTTCAGTGTAAAAGTCATTCAGTTTGCTTTTTAAGCACTAACCATATCATATGAAAATTAACCATAACACATGCAGAAGTCGCGGGTTCGATTTCCGACGGGGGCAACAATTTTTTGTTATTCTAGTTTGATTAGAACATTTGTCAAATCATCTAGACTAGGTAGCTGACTCCGGGGCCTGAAGCGTTCCTTATTTTCAATCATTGTTTCTTTATTCCGATTTTTCGACATACTTTACCTGGCCTATCCATTGTAATAAAAGGTCAACTGAAAAGTCCCCGGCCTAACACATAAATGGCGCTAGTAGAATTAAATCCATATGTTTTTAGTTAGCCATAACCCCCAAAAGATGCGTGTATAGATTTGACAGCTGTCGGATCATTAGTTTGTGAATTATAGCATTTTGAGGGAAGCAACTTTTGTTATTGTGAAAAAAATGTATAAAAAGGAATTTCGCGTGTTGATAAAATATTACTTTTTAAAAGGAAAAAATACAATTGAAGCAAAAACGTGGCAAAAAAAACATGAATTGGGCTTCGAATTACTTCCTCATCCACCGTATTCTCCAGATCTAGTCCCCAACGACTATTTCCTGTTCTCAGATGTCAAAAGAAAGCTCGCTGGGAATAAACTTTTGTCGAATGAACTGAGGCCTATTTTGAAACAAAGGACAAAAATGGTATCGAAAAGTTGGAGGGTATTTATAATCAGTGTATCACCCTTGAAGGGAATTATGTTGAATAAAAAAAGCTAGTTTTGCCAAAAAATTTGTTTTACTATGGTAGGCCCGGGACTTTTCAATTGACCTGTTACTTAATATAACTGTGTAATTTATTGAGTAAATATCTAACACTAAATAGAAAAAAATAAAATATTTTTAACAAAAAAAACTGAACCGATTTCAACAAATAAAGAAGGAACTCACTAAAAAGTGAAACATAATCAAACTTAGATTTTTAACACAAAAAAAAAACGTTTTAAAATAAAATATGCACATAATAATCATTGCAATAACTAATTAAAAGTAAACAAAAAACTTATTTAACCTATCTACTACACGTATTTTATATTCTACTATATACACACAATTTAGCTTAATACCTACCTGCCTACCTACCCTAACGTTCATTTGACCCGTGTCAAAATGTTGTGACAATCCGGCGTTTAGTTTAATAGTTACAGTGATTTTAATGAAGCAAAACATTTGTCAAACAGTGTTGCTGATATTTTCTACATTTCGATAGGATGTTTCACTCTTATAATCAGAAACGAAGCAGAATAAAGGGAGGTCAGAAGGTCATCATGGTCAAACTTCAGTTACCAAACTTCGTGGTTAAGTTTAAATGTTGATCGTATAGACTTTTTTTTATATATCTGACATCACTTTTTTCTTTGCAAACCTAGTCCGGAAAATATGTGTAGCCATTACAATTCCGTACTTATTCTACAGGGTTATTATCTATTGACTTAGATACGGTGAACAATTTCACCGTCTAAATATCTTTTTGGTCAGAAAACTGATTTCAAAATGCTTTACCATCACAGTTTATTTGGTTTTGGTTTGGTATATTATCACAGGCAATAAAAACTGAGTTAAATGGATAGTTTTCGTATACCTAACATATTCGCCAGACTCGGTGCCTTCTTATTATTACATTCCCTAATGGATGCAGTATTAACTTGGTTAATACACGCCTTTGAAATCTGAAGATGTGTAAAAATATGCAGATTGAACATTGTTCTATAGTGAGCCGAACTATAGACGAAATGAAAAAATGGTTAGAATCACTTCCCCCCCTAATAAATCGAAAAAGGCTATTTTTATATACGTTAAAGGAGTAATTATTCTTAACCTTCTTGTATTCCTTACATTTTAGATGTTTCCTGAAATTGATTAGTTACATAACGATGATTTATAAATAATAGAGTGTTTTTCGTAATATTTGGCAACGTTGCGATTAATTATTCCAGGCACAATACGGTTTAAAATAAAACCTGTCGGATACACCCTGCGAATTTATCCACTTTTTCTCATTCGGTGGTATATGATAAACGAAATGGCGCACGTTTTCGAGGTCATGACCTTACATTGTTCCTATCTGACCGTCTAGAACCTTTCGAGAAAAGTCAATCGCTCCTATGCCATTCGTTTGTTTTAATCTTTTTTTAATCGTCTAACAATGTTCCTTCAGATGTGTTTTACATTTATATTCCGTGTATGTTACACTATATAATATATAGTCTATTTACAATGGAGGAACTGTTTTTTTCAAAATAAGTTTCATCTATGGAATATTACTTTATTGTATTGTTTTATATATATATATATATATATATATATATATATATATATATATATATATATAAATGTGATCAATGTCTCAAGTTAGGATAGATGCCATAGGGCACCACGTCTGTTGGAACAGTTTGGAATTGCTCATGATATTTTTTATAAAGCTACAAAGTTCAGTAGATACTTGGAGTGTTTCTTTACTACAAATATAGGAACTAGTGAAAAAATTAAGCATTTTCACGATATTTAGCAATATTCAATCAAAGATTAGTATTGCTCTTATACAATACCTGAAAAAACTGATGAACTTCTGGTTCAATTGACTATCAAACAAGTTTGAACTATTTGCATGAGTTTCTCATGTGCTGTTAGTAAAAACATATGAATTGCCAAATTATTCTCAACACCAACAACAGGTTTCCTTGCTACTTTCGCAATATATAGAAGTTTTGATGTATTTACCATATCATACAGAAATAGCACCCTCCGATCATTAGTTACAGAACTCCCTCAAGGGGATTATAATACTTTCAAAAGAAATCTGACAAAAATACTTATAGAATCAGTTTTTGAACCAGAAATCACACAAGTTCTTTACCAATGACCCTGAACATGGTTCCACCCGAAAACATAACATGAATATCTATAGCAATAGAACACCATTAAAATAAAATAATTTTCAAGCTAAAAAAACGGCTTAATTTCACCGAACTAAATAAAACGCCACGAACTTTTTCACACACTCAGTATTTCTTAAATCCATCTAAAATAAACCAATCATCGATTAAGAACATTAATAAATCGTAATAAATGTATAGTTTTTTAGAGTATTTTAGATTTATTTCTCATATATTCCAAGCCTAACCCTTTAAAAGTGGACTTTAAGACGATTTTTTAAAATTGAACTTATTTTCCAAGATATAGCTGTTTAAGTAACGCGAAATCTAAACATTCGCTATCCATTCTTCTATCATATCAAAGTAAAAAAAGTCAAACTATATTTTCCGCCAAATTATGGCAGTTAAAAAAACGATAATTTTTTACCATCTTTTGGACTTTTTTTTAAATAGTAAAAATCGAAAAATCAAGAAGGATTTTACCGGCTTGGTTGGTACAGTGGAGAAGGCAACAGGATGGTCCTCCTACCGTTGCGATAGTCGCGGGTTCGAATCCTGCTGGGGCATGGTCGTAAATTTATGATTGTTTAACAATTGTGATTGTTCTTAGGCAAAAGTGCAAAATCCAATAAGCAAAATGATCCCAGTATATATATATATATATATATATATATATATATATATATATATATATATATATATATATATATATATATATTGTAGTAAAGAAACACTCCAAGTATCTACTGAACTTTGTAGCTTTATAAAAAATATCATGAGCAATTCCAAACTGTTCCAACAGACGTGGTACCCTATGGCATCTATCCTAACTTGAGACATTGATCACATTTAAACATTTGTAATATGTGGCTTAGCTTTATCAGGTTGAAAAATAATTTTGTCGCGTATTTGCTTTTATAGTATAGTTTTTCTTTCAATGCATCAACTGAACTACATCGTCTGCGATCTTTCGTGATCATTTTGTTCGGATAGTCGAATAACAGTCGTATGTTTTATTATCTTCGACGCATTTTCGTTGTAAGTCTCCGATATCACTAAAGAGATCGTGTTATTTACGGGATATATTTACCTGAGTGACAAAATTAATATATTTTATGTAAAATAAGACTCATATATATGAAAACACGTTATGATCAAAAACATAAAATAAAAATAAGAGAATCCTTTTAAATATTAAAACAGTTTATTTATTTTGATTTTCTGTGTATGTAATACAAAGTGTTAGTAATTCTTTTTTTGCGACATACATAGCAGTAGTTGTTTTAAATGGCATTCTGTATCCTTAACTTCTCTCAACTTCATGTATTGCTGTATCCATTTGTGAAGATCTTTGTTGGTTGACTAAAATAAAATGATAGGAAAAGCACTTAGCTTTCGTGTTAAGAGATAAAGATTTTATTAATGTCCAGCAATATAAGCAGACATTGTTTTTGAAGAGGGAACCGCAAAACCGACCAAGGAAGCGTTGAAGGCACTTGGATGAGACATTATCTCACCCGACTCACTGTCCAGTAATTGTAATACTGCCCAACGCTGGGTATGGGTTATAGGCCAGTGGGTTCATAATCTTGTTTTGTAGTAAACTGCACAAAATATTGAGAATTTAGAAGGGTATTCAACTTTCAGAGAACTGTTCTAGAAGATAAGAAATCGTAGAGTACGTGTGTTTATATTTGGTGGAAATAATCAAGAAGTTACTGAATATTTTGAATTTTTTTGCTAATTATATACTTCCTATAGAAATAATTTGATTTATATACAAATAATTTTGCTTCAATTTTTTTCAACAAAGCTTTCGTCTTTCGAATTGGATGCATTTTTCAACATGACTGACAAAGCAATCTTAAAAAACTTATAAACTCACGTGTTAAATATTCTTATTTTGTTAACTGTGTTTTTATGGTTCTTTTTTAGTTAAAATTATTAGTTTAAATCTGAACACATCTCAGGTGTTGCATCTCAGGATGTAGTACCGTTTCAAATAGAATGCACAGCTTTCCTAGGGATCCTGCTCTATGTCAGAAATGGCTTTTAGCAATAAATAATGAAAAACTGATGGGAATCTCTTGTGAGGTCTTAAATAGGAGCAAAAGGCTTTGTAGTGTACATTTTACACAGGCTGACAACAAACCGAAATGTGGAAGAGCATTGCTTAACAGGGATGCATGCGGTTTCCAGTTGTTATTTCAATTGTAAGTCTTTTATGATGTTAACTATATGTAACTGATTTGAAAAATATAACATGCCATTATCTGTGGCATAGGAAAAAGAAAACATTGATTCAAATATGCCAGGAAACGTTATAGAGTTATACATTGAACATGTTGTTATTGAAGCCTGGAAATATGATGTAATTTGACAAAGCCAGGGATTCTTTTTTACTTTGTTGGTAAAAGATGCCTCGACTGTTCTGGATTAAATCCCCAGATTATGCCCAAAAGTTAACAAGGAGTCTGTCTAATATTTTATATCAGCAAATGACTGTATTTTTCAACACAATCAACTGTACTGAGCATTCTTAACGAGACGTGATTAGAAAGATAATAGTTGCGCGTTGTTTGTTTTGGTGGATGAGAAAAGTGAATAGAATAAAAAAAAAGCAAAATGAAACATTTTTTATTGCAACATATAAATATAACACAGCTTATATATATGTCTTACAATTATATATTTACTATAAATATTTGTTAAAAAAAGATTTAAAAAGAGATTACAAAATAAATAGTCTTCAACATATATATTTCACCGTGCTCATTATTTGGCTCAGTTATATTTAAGAAAATAAAAGATGTTCCATATTCAATACTTTATTAAACATAGAAAATTCTATAAGTCCTTTGAAATAATATTATTAATGTAAATTTTACAAATACCCAAATAAAATGTATTTTTAAACTTTTATTGCATTTTTATTTTTACTATTACTGCTATTATTGTTAAACTATTTTAAATTTCCCGCTCATATTGTCATTCGCGCCCTCTGGTTGCAAATTAACGCTAAACTTGCTCGCAGATACTATGGAAGATACCCTTCTAACATCTCTATATTTTGTGTATACAATCGAATTCGTAATAATGACTAGGGGTGTTGGCCATCGAAAAAAATATCGTTATATCGATATTTTTTAAAATATCGATAGATCGTTTTCGATTTTGTTAAATAAATATCGATATTTTTAAGAAAAAATAAAAATTGTGAAATACTTAGCCTTTAGGGTATGTTATATGACTCGGTGAATGGAAGTAAAACTAAATGAAACTGTGGTGTTTACAGTATGTGATTATGTTATTTATTGGCGTTATAAAATATTAAGCGAATACAAATAAATGAAAGGTATCGGCGTTGGATATACCTGTAGACGAGGCTTGCGCAGTCCGTGGTGGCACGTCTGAACTGAACCCTGGTCAATGACTGAATGATCGAAGTACTTTAGGATAAATGATGTAGCTCGGTGAATGGTGGTAAAACGAAATGAATCAGTGGTGTTTACATTATGTGACCGTTATTTATTGGCAATATAAAAAAATGTGAAGAATACAAATAATAAAACGGATGGCAGCGGTGTTACCTGGTGACGAGGCTTGGACAGTCGATGGTGGCACGTCTAAACCAAACGAGGGTTGTGCACTGAATGACCGAAATACCCTTCAATAACATGCCAGATAAACGTCTCAGGGTTGCCGCCAGCTATTCGTTATCGGGTTCTAGTTGGCGCTATTGGCACCCCTGGTGTTCAACATCTGGGATTATATTTCTGGGTATTTTGTAGACCGTTATTCCACGATGTAAAATTCGACATGCATCAAGGTCGCTACAATACTCCCCTGCCAGAATTTTACATAAAATTACTCCAAGCAACAAAAATGTATGAAAAAATATCAAATACAAAAAAAATTATATACCAAACAAAATGTACTGCATGAAAAGGGTTTTGAAAAATATGGTAAATCGAAACGGTTGTAGTTGGTACGGCTGTTGATATCTTCCGGTCCTACAGATACCGTTGCTTCATTGTTGTTTTGGCACTTGAATGTGGTCCATCGACGACGTTGAGAACAAGCTATTTTTCAGACAGGGCTCCCGTAATCGACGCTGTGGGAGTTTCGATTGTTCAACGACGTGGTAGCTTATTTTCTTCGACGACGAGACGTTAGCAATTCTGGTACCTCGGCGAAGACATGACGAGTCTACGGTGACTGCAATCGGTACCTAGCTTCTGGAGCTGCTCTGTGACTAATCCGTAGTCACATACGTTACAGTAATTCAGAAAAGACAAATAACGACGGTATCCGACCGAAACTGCCCAAAGCCTTTCAAATCAAAATGTCTGCCATTATGACGGAGACGGCGAGCGAAGGAAGACATTATGATTTAATTCACAAATTCAGTACCAATTTTAAAAGTTTATTAAAAATTATAATTAATTTATTTTAAAAAAATATCAAATAATATCCGTCAAAAGAAATATCGATATATCGGCCAAAAATACGATTTTCTGAAAAAATATCGATATATCGATATGTTTTATCTGCATCCCTAACAATGACCGTAATGAGATTACCGTCGGTTCGTTTCTCATCTCCCGCGCCGCTAAGTTTCCTGGACGCTCGCCAATTTCCACGGCGTATTAAAGAGATTTAAAAGTCCAAACCGCGGCATAACTAATTGGCGCTCATCATCAAGGCTGCGAACACGAATCCACACGTTTATTTTTAAGCGCGCCAAGGCCTCGCACGCGATTTCGATGATGCAACTGGGACATTTTGTTTTTTCAACGCTTTCGGTCGAACCAACGAAATCATTTCACTGATCGTTGCGCTCGTTGGTCAATTGGAATGGTAACTTGTTTGGCATCACCGAACTATTGCGATATATCTCTATTATTAATTTAATGGATTTTTTTTTCTTGTGACAATAAATGGCCAGTCATAACACGGTGTCTAAATATATTGTGACAGCAATTCGATGAGTGTTTCAGGACAGACAACAATTTATTTTCTCTCTTCTTTGTGTAAGTTAATGCTCAAAGACGAGTATATTTATTTATACGAATAATGTAACAAATATATGTAGGGCTAATTTTAAACCCAGGGCGTAAGATAAAAATTATATTTAATAAAACGATCTAAGATCTTAAATCAATAAAAATAGAGATCAAAATAAGTTTTTTTTTTATAACATCTTTATTAGATACGCTTAGTACAATCTTAATTATTATTATTATTACAATTAATTTATTACTACTTTTCCTATGTGCTTGGATTAATTAACAAGCAAGACGAGTGCGAGAAAATACATCAGTATGTATTCCTCAATTATAAAATTATATTTATTCATTAATTATTAACTTATAGCTATAGTTTACACTAATGATACACACTAAAGGTTCACACAAGTTCGTATGGTTTTGTTCGTTTTAATCTTCTGACATCCTGCGCGCTGTCCAGCAGTTGTATTGCTTCCACGTTACTATTATTTAGTAATCTTCTTTCGTGTTTCAAGGCGAAATCCTGCACAACTTCGCAAATCCATTTGATATCCAGGTCATCGTGCAGTTCTTCATTGGTTACATAGCGATAGGCATTGGTAATCAATCGAAGAACCTTGTTTTGACAGCGGATCAAAATAAGTGATATAACAATTATTACTCAATAACTGGCAAAATAAATACAGTAATTAAGCGTGCCAGATCTTGATGTCGAAGTGGTTGGGTGATAATTCTTAAAATATAATGAAAATGTACCTGAGCAGTCAATTTTCAATGACAAGGGTGAAATTAAAAATACTTGAAATATAACAGTGCTGGGTGATTATTACGATAGGTACTACTGTCAGGTAATGTCGAAACATAACGGTATTGACAGTTAAAATACTGACGGATAAATATATGGGTAATTAATTATGCTGGCGGATCATAGTACTGATGAATAATAGTGTCGATAAATCAATGTACTGACAAATGCTAATGATGGATGCTATAGATAATTTTAATAAAAAACGATGACAATGGTAGGCAATAAAAATGATAGAATAACCAGGATGGTTAACCACAATCTTAGTCCATAGTAGTCAATAACATTGACGGATAATAATTGTAATAATAATTGAATAATAATGGTAACTCATAGCAATGATGCTAGGATGTGAGGTGCAATGAGATCAAGGGAAGCAGACCCACGATCCTGCCATTGGGATTAGTAATACTCTCTAGGGTAAAGCTAAAAATCTTCAATATATAAGTCAGTATCTAAATACTCGTAAATAAATAAATAAATAAGTAACTTTGTTGGAATTGTGCATTCACTTCTCCTAATTCCGACTATGATGGACGTGCAATGTGTACAACCGAAAAAGCCAGAGGCGAACAAGCTGGAGAACCCTCGCTTGTTGGCGCCTTGGCTTGTTGTCACTAAATTATTCGTATACTTAAAGAGTATAATATATATTCTGAAATTCACAAATTAAAATTAAGTTTACTGTATATTATTTTAAGTTATTTAACCTTTTTATATACATATTTAATTTTAAAAGCAAAAAGGTAAAATAAAACAAGATTATAATCCATTTATCTTTAAAGATAGTCAATAATATATCTTGCATGACATTAAAAATACCTACATATACCTTCAATTCCTCATCGAACCTATTTAATATGCAAAAACAGTATGAAAACTCCTCTCTCAATTCATTCAATAAAAGCATAAAATAAGGGATACAATTCAAATTGATATCCCCTAAGCCTGTGTGTAGAATATACACGTAATATTTTCTAGATACTTTTTTAGACAAGAGTCTAGATCTGGAGAACCCTGGCTTGTTGGCGCCTTGGCTGGTTGTCAGTAAATTATTCGTATACTTAAAGAGTATAATATATATTCTGAAATTCACAAATTAAAATTAAGCTTACTGTATATTATTTTAAGTTATTTAACCTTTTTATATACACATTTAATTTTAAAAGCAAAAAGGTAAAATAAAACAAGATAATAATCCACTTATCTTTAAAGATAATCAATAATATATCTTGCACGACACTAAAAATACCTACATATACCTTCAATTCCTCATCGAACCTATTTAATATGCAAAAACAGTATGAAAACTCCTCTCTCAATTCACTCAATAAAAGCATAAAATAAGGGATACAATTCAAATTGATATCCACTAAGCCTGTGTGTAGAATATACACGTATACATTCATGGCTATATTCTTTTAACATTTCATATTGTCCTTCATTTATTATGATAACATAAAATATTATTTCCTTAATGTAGGGTAGGTACCCAGACATATATAAATTTTTATGAGCCAATAAATCTAGCCGTCACTGCTTACATTATCTCAGGTTTCATCCAATTAGCATCTGTTGGAATTTTAGCAGCCAGTTTGGTTGCTATCGTCTTTTTATCCAATGTTAATAATTCTCACCTCTCATTCTTTGATACACTCTTGTTTGATTACGATCAAATTTAAAAGTAGTAATATTTTTACCGACCCTCAACCTTAAAAATCTTCAGGCGAGCCAATCTTCAATGTTTCACGTTCAATTTTAATGCTGCCGATTGACTATATGATCAACAAGCTGTGATTTTGATGAGATATACTCACATAAAGGACATTGAGTCATATTTATCTGTAATGTGACCTAACATCTAATGAATTTAGTGTAGAATTGTTTGGTCAGATTAAAATTGTGATAATAGCTTTTTTAACAATATTCACAAATCGATGATTTATCCATTACCATTTTTAGTCAAAATATGAACAGTACACAAGAACAAATAATCTGTAAACAACAAAATTCTTAACCTGGCAAAACAGAGCTCCTACCAGTTCCAGGGTCAAATCCAAAATGGCTGTTTTAGTACGTTGGATTCTACCTCTCGATTGGTTGTAACATGGCTCAATACGACTTCTATTTTACAATAAAACAAAAACATAAAATTCAGGTATACAGGATAAAAATAACAATTACACTAGCTTTATATATGGTAAAAAAAAGTGCAATTAACTGAACTACGGAATACTAACACCTGCATTATAAGAAACGTCGCACCCACACTATAAATGAATAAATTAATAACCGTTTTCTAATATACTCCTCTAATAAAAATAAATTTTCCTTTTTTCTAAATAAAAATACCCAGTTAAAAAATACATTGACATTTCGCGAAAATTCCTACAAATTGTTATAATCTTAAATCTAATATTTTAAAAAAGAAATGTGGCTATCAACTTTTACCCTATCGGCGTTGCATGACAATAACAGGATTAGAATCAAAGAACATTCGTTTATGACTAATCCTGTTCAAGGAAATATTAGTTTCACACCTTACTATATCTGTACGCTTATTTAAACATGTACTGTATATCAGATAAATCAAACAGATCGGTTTCCTTTGCTCGATTCAGAAAACAAAGAAGCGATGCAGCGACTGGAGCGAATATGAACGATTTTGCAACGCTAATTAGTATTCTTCGAAGGAATCATCACCTGCAGTTGTAGTCCGGTCAGTTTAGACGTTTCAAATTATTAATATATTTGATATTGACAGTTGTTAATGAATTGATTTATAATCTTCAAATTCAATTTCAACAATTATGTCCTCTTCGAATTCTTCTTCTCACTCTTCGTCGTCTTCCTGTATGTCCACAAATTGTTCAAATGAAGGTATGTCAGCTATCTCTTCACTGACTGATGAACTGATGAATCCTCGTCAACAGTATTTAATCAATATTCGAGCAAGGTACTTTTCTACATCCACATTTAGGCCTAGAGTCTTTTTTACAGAAAATAGTGTTAAGAAATGTTTCCGGAACAGGTGACAATAAAGTTTGAATAGGTTCCAAAATTGTATCAGTTATTTTCCAGCCCCAGTCTTGTGGCTTCAGTTGTTTGTCTAGCCATATTTGATGTAAAGGGAAGACAAGATACTCCACTTGTTTATTGTATTATTTATTTTTTTGCAAAAGTTAAATATGTGTACTTGTTTATGCAATCAACTTTGGAGCTCCATAAACAGCAGGGAACTGTGGTCTTCGTTTTAGGGTTAGAGTCACACAAAGAACACTTTAGTTCAACGCTCAACAAGTCGTCTAGTCTTTCCTTAAAATAAAATAGTTTTTGCAAGTAATTCCAAGTTTTTATCTCTAAATTGCCGGACTATTGGTGGTCGGGGAACCTTTTTGTTTGAAATACTTCGAAATCAGTCAGAATTTAGCGAGTGCCTGATGAAATGTTACGGTTTATTCTTAAGTAAATATGGTACACGTCGAATATGATGCCAAATGCGATTTGTAAAAATATAAAATTCCTTTTAAACCCGGAACGGATTTTTCCTTCTCATTTTCCCTAGTTAAAAAAAGACAGAATGCTGTCTAATACGTCAGAACAAGTAACCGAATCAATCTATAAAAGGCGATTTGTGTTGATAGCGGTCGACCCTGTTGCCAAATGTGTACAAAATAAACCGGCAAACGTAAACACAAAGTCTGCTTTGATACGACAACATTGCGACGTGCTGACGTCATAAATTTTGATGTCGTGCATTGGCTGTTTTGTTGAATAGTCTATTCAAAGTTTTTTGTACATACGTCATCATGATGTTTAATATATTGCCTGAAGCAGTTTGTAAATTCGTTTCAGAATCATACAATATTTTCCTTCTCATTTTATTCTAGTTAAAAAGAGATACAATGCTGCATGATCAATTCAAACACGTAAAGTTGTCAGACGTCTGCAAAATTCTTGAAAACAATGGTAATAAGACGTTATAACTCTATCCTATAGTCTGTTCAAAATTATTTTATACATATGCCATTTAAATTTGTGACATCAAAACGTCACAATGTTGCCGCATCAACTTTGAGTTTTAGTTCAGTTTGGCTTTGACATACAACAAAATTCTAATCTAAATAAAATAATTTAACAAGAATGTTATCAAATTTTATTTTAATATTATAGTACATCTAAAAACTATAGTTAATTATACAGCCACAATAGTTTAAAGGTCAGAGTTATAACCTCTTATCAGTATTGCTTTCAAGAATTTTGCATACGTCTGACAACATTGTGTCACTTTTTAAATAGAATAAAATGAGAAGGAAAATATTGACTATAGTCGAACGTATTGCCAAATTCAGTTTATAAAAACGTAAAATCCCCTTTAAACTCAGAGCGTTTTTCTTTCTCATTTTGTTAATTAGCATTACTCTAGTTAAAAAGAGACAGAATGAAGTCTGATATGTCGGAATATGTAACCAAATCGGTGTATAAAATTTGATTTGTATTGGTGTCACACTGGTGTCATATGTCAATGTAAATATAATAAAAAAACTGTAACCTACAAATTATTGTGTCTTTTTAATAAAATGTAGTTAAGTCTTTCAATAAATATCCACTATATGTACTATAATGTTAAAATAAATCATATTTTATAACTTTATTTATTTCATTATTTTATTTACATTAGTATTTTGTTGTCAGATTCTAAATTATTTATAAATTAAATTTTAAAATTAAAACATTATAAATGCATTATAAACTTTGATGTGCATTGGTTATTTTATTGGAAGGGCTATAATATATTGTGTTAATATTTGTGTTTCATTTTCAGCTATAATTTTGAATCATGCCCTCACTACTAGAAGCCTTAGAACAGAAATATGGAGAAGCAGCCGATTCGGATTCAAGTCCTGACTCAGACTCAGCCGGCATCTCCGTAGCCATCTTTGTGCCTTGCAGGTAAGTACCCGGCGACCTTGAACATGACGAAATTCGACGTTCTCGTCCTCGTTAGATCTCCGAGAGCAGCTGTACCTGCACTTTTGGTATTAAACGATTGTGATATTGCAACGGCTGGAGAAAGAGAAGCTCTGGTGGCAAAATGCTCGAACGTCGAAGAGCTGGACCTGGCCAAAAACAAATTAAACCACTGGACTGAGGTATTCGACTACGCAGGACGACCTTCAACCGATAACTTTCACGAATCGAACTGTTTCAGGTGTTTGGGATACTGGAACAAATGCCCCGCTTGAAGTTCGTCAACCTGAGCTTCAACGTTCTGTCCAAACCGTTGGAAGTCAGTCTGGACAAGAGCAAGAGGTGGGAGGAGCTGCGCAGCCTCGTGTTGAACTCGACGTACGTGAACTGGAACAGCGTTCAGGAAATCTTGGACCATTTGCCGTGCCTGGAGGAGCTCCATCTCAGCCTTAACGACTACAACAACGTCGAATTGCACGGCAGGAAGAGCGACTGCGAATGTTCGGAGAACAAGAACGATAACTGCGACTGCCAGAACTACAAGCTCAAACACAAGCACAAAGTGATCCGGATATTACATTTTACCGGGAATCCCATACAGGAGTGGAAGGAGATTTCGAAATTAGGTAAAGGACCGTTGAGGAAGTCAAATGATAACCACGCTCGGTATTGTCAGGAGAGAAATTAATTTTTAAACTGCTATTTTGTTGTTAATCGAGAAATTGGCGAAAGCGAGTTTTTTTTTGAAGCGTTTAATCATGATCTCATTCTCTCCATCGTTGGGAAGTAATGTATTCGGTGAAAATACATAATGTTATGTATTATTTCATGCCATTACGGGTAGTTGAAATACATGCAGCTGAGCGATTAATTAACAACCATTTCAACATGTGTTATTTCACTGATTCTCTCATTACACGTCTAATATTCACATTTTCTATTAAAACCGTATTTTATTCGCGTTATTAATGAGTTTCAGCTGATATATGACGCAAGCTTTAACTATTTTGTAATTTTTTAACGTTTGGTTATGTTTGCTTCTGTAAATAATGGGTTGGGGAAAAAGTAGTTTCGGTTTCCTCATTTTTTGATCACCAATCAATCATATGTGTGACTTTTGATCGATTATCGATCCGATCCGATATTATGAAGTAATAGTCGGACGAGATACCATCCAGGCCAAAACTTCCCGACCAATCTCTCTCTCAGGTTTTGTCGAAACACTAGAGATGTGTGTTTAATTCAAGTTAATCCATTAGTGTTGAATTCAAGTGTCGGGCTTGTTTCTATATCCACTCTTATGTAAATTGTCTGTGAGAATGATCTATGGAGTGCTACCTTTGAAACCCCTTATACTATAACTTACTTGACACTATTACTGGAAATATATGGCTTTGAACAATCAGTTAAAGAAGGCCGAAATTACTTTTTCCCCTGCCTTATTTCACACGTGAAAAAATTAAATTCGCTAAATATTGGAAAAGTATTTGTATTTAGATGCCAAACCTGAGTTACCACATACCCTTTTACATATCGTCAATGCCACGAAGTAGTATTTCGCAACAGTATAGAAATTATAATTGGTAATTGGCAATCCTGGTAGGTTAATTCAATGGTGGTTTGTCGAATGTTACTGAATCATGATGAAATACCGTTTTAGTTCCAAATATACAAGTTGTGATGATTGAGAAATCGTTCAGTTTTTTTAACATTTAAAATGCTTTTAAATAGTGTATAACTTAAAAAATTATTTCAACGTTTTCACATAATTAAAAAAAACTTTTAAGCTAAGATTCAAAACCGGCGAAAATAATTCATAATAATAAATAGGAGATGTTCTCTCAGACCTTTCCAGAAGGTCTTCAGTCAGTCAGCTCAGGAGGTGGACTACTCTTGAAGACTCAGATGACCTAAATATAATAGTCAAAAGAAGATATTACAATAAAGAAAGAAGGAAATTGGAAACCAAAAATTAGTTAAGGTGGACAATTTTAAATATTTAGTAATTATGGTATAAGGAAATGGGGACATGGAGATAGTGATAAAAGTTAAATTTATAACAACAAATAAAATGATATTAAAAATAAAAATATTCTAAGGCAAATATTGACCATTTTTCTACAGAAAGTATAGCTCTAATTTGGGTAGGATATGATAAAAAGAAAATAAGAACTAGAAAAAACATAACAGAGAAATTATTAAAAATTCTAAATTTAAATTATAACTGCAAGAACTGCAGTCATATGAAAACAAAAAAGTAAAAAAAGTAAATGTATCTCAAAAAGAGTAAAACTAAAGAGTAACATATTAATAATATTACATTAATAACTATTGATGGTACAAAGGAAAAGTAACTGAAGTAACAGGCTAAAGAAACTAAAAGTAGAAGAAAATAGTATATTGAGAACCAAAATTAGAGGTCAATTTGTTATGTAAAGAACTTTTATTACTTTTTGACCTCCCCGCATCTTATAACAGGTGGGGCAAAAGTCCCGCTACCCTTTTTAATTTCCTATAACTTTGCTCAAAGAAAAGATAAGTATTCATAAAAAGATTATTTGGTCTTTACATTTTTTTTTTCGTTCTGATTGAAAAATTATATCGGCTAAATGATAACCGCGATTTGCAACTTTCGGCTCTTTTTAAGGCTTTTTTATGATATCCTGCAACATCTGAAGCTGAATTTCTTCAATTTCGCGACAAATATTGTCTTTAATATGTTGAATCGTTTGGGGCTTATTCACATAATCTTTCGATTTTAAAATTTCGAACCATACCTTGGCACTGTTCAGCAGTAACAGTAACGGCAACACCTTAGTCATTTTCAAAAAATTATGACCATATAGTTGTTTTTAGTGGATGCAATGTTGTTTTATGAACTAAATGAGGATTCTGTGTTCCCGAAACCGACTGTTCTGTTTATTGACGTGGCCATTGGGAAGAAAATGGGCTTCATCTATCATTATCAATTTAAATATATCGAAAAATCTTCAATTTCACCAGACAACCTTAGCATTGCATTACTGTACTCGACTCGTCTCCATAATAAAATTTGAATGTCTGAAGATGGTGAATAGCAATCAAAATGGCATACCCACAATTCAATTTTACGTAAAATCGGATGGCATATTTTAATATTTTCTTAAACATTATTCGACATTTTAACCAGCAACTTATATAAACTATAAGATCAGCCTTTGGAAGAACAAAAAAGAAAATATGATTTGTTGGAGAGATGAATAGGCGAATATGAGATAAAGATAACTGTGGAAGAATGAAGACTGTGAAACCTTGGAGGGAGCCTTGGTCTGGAATTGATTGACTTCAAGGACTTTAGAAAGATTGTCCAGATGTGGCAATACCCTTTCACGATGAGGAGAACTCTGAAATAAATCATAAAACAATTCCTTTTATATCTAAAAACTGATATTAACATAACCTTGAGAGATATCAAAATAATACTATGAGGTCCTCACCCCTTAGTCTTTTGTTTTAATTATATCTCATCTATAGCGATGAAAGATGGCACAAGTGTATAAATTTTTAAAATCTCATTCGACCAAGTTTTTGTTCTTATCTACTGGATAGTTAAGTACCAATTACAAAATATCATTCGATCAGATAACGAGAAAATCTAAAAACGCCTAAAGTATCCCTTAATCTACTAAAGGAACTACTCTGTGTCTACTCAATCCGTATTCCATCAATAGACAGCTAGGGATTAAAAATAAATGTGAACAAACACTAACTTGACATTATTGTTTTCCAGGATACGCTTTTCCCAACTTGGAGTCGTTGGTGCTAGCAGAATGTCCCATTCGTTCGCTAGACTTCGAGGACTCCTGCAAAGAATGCTCGAACAAGAACTGCGAAACCTCCGACACCGAATCAAAGTTGGCTCCGTACGACGCCTTCAAGTCCCTGAAAATTCTGAACTTAAATTCCACGAATCTGTCTACCTGGGACGACATCGAGAGACTATCTAAATTCCCCGCGTTGCAGTGTGTCCGAGTGCAGGTGAGTCCACTTATAATTGAAGGATATGTGATGTTGTCATTTTACTCTTTCCCATATAACTGACACATAGATGGCACTACTAGAATTAAATATATATGTTTTTCAGTTAGCCCTAACCCTCAAAAGTTGCGTGTATAAATTTGACAGCTATCGGATCATGAGTTTGTGAATTATAGCATTTTGAGTGAAGCAACTTTTGTTATTGTGAAAAAAATGGATAAAAATTTCGCGTGTTGATAAAATATTGCTTTTTGAAGGGGAAAAAATACAGTTGAAGCAACAACTTGACTTGATGCCGGGTTTCCAGACACTGTCCCAGGAAAATCAACCATCATTGGTATGCTAAGTTTAGACGTGGTGAAATGAGCACCGAAGACGGTAAACGCAGTGGACGCTCAAAAGAGGTTGTTGCCGACGAAAACATTAAAAAATGATTTGGAATGACCGTAAATTGAAATTAAATGAAATAGCAGACACTTTGAAGATACTCACTGAACGTGTACATCATATCATTCACGAATATTTGGATATGAGAAAGCTCTGTGCAAAGTGGGTGCCGCGCGAGTTCACTTTTGACCAAAAACAACGACGAGTTGATGATTCGCAGCAGTGTTTGAAGATGATCAAGCGTAATAAAACTGAGTTTCTGCGTCGATATGTGACAATGGATGGAACATGGTTCCATCATTTCACTCAGAAATCCAATCAACAGTCATCCAAGTGGACTGCACACGATGAACCCGCTTCAAATCGTGGGAAAATGCAACAGTCGGCTAGCAAGGTTATGGCGTCTGTATTTTGGGATGCGCATGGAATAATTTTCATTGACTACCGTGAAAAATGAAGGACCATCAACAGCGACTATTACATAGCGTTATTGGACCGTTTGAAGGAAGAAATCGTCGAAAAACGACCGCATTTGAAGATAAATAAAGTGCTGCTAAAGTCAGTGAAAACGATGGCAAAAATCCATCTATCTACCGTATTCCCCAGATCTGGCCCCGAGCGATTATTTCCTGTTCTCAGATCTTAAAAAGAGTGAAGAAAACTAATTTTGCCAAAAAAAGTGTTTTACTATGGTAGGCCAGTGACTTTTCAATTGACCTGTTACAAATAGCAACATTTTAAAAACATTTTGGTGGCTGCGCCAACACCTTCAGTTATGAAAGCAAAGACTTTATAATAACTCGACTGGTAACCAGTTCCAAACTATGAAAATTTAAATATTCTAATTTGTATTCGTCCGACGAAAATCTCTACAAATAGCTAAAATGGTAATTTGCTGCGGAGGCGTGGTTTAATGTACTCCATGAAATTTAATAGGTTTTTTTTTCTCTCAAGTTCAATTGGGAAGACGCAAATAACCGGTTAGTGCGTCTTAGATTTTATTGTTTATATCCAGATTTGTTTTCATCATTTTATGACGTTTTCAGTTAGTAATTGTCACTGATAACATATAAGGATTTTGCTTTATCATTAAGTCACTTTATTAGCGACACATAATACGTCGTCTAACAATGCCGTTGTTCTTTAATGGTATAGATTGTTTTTTATCTGACATGAACATGATTCGATATAACAGCCCATTAGTCATCTAAGGAAGGGCAAAACCATATTATTTTAACTGTACTCTGCACCGTAAAGAAAGATCAATAAAATCATGATTAGTTTCGGAACTATATACACATCTTTAACTACATGTTATATCTGGATTAAAAAAAACTCTTGTTTTGTTATAAAACGTCACTATAGATGACGCCACTTTATAATGTTAACGTCTAAAGTGTACGGTAACTTTTATAATTCGATTAAACAATGAATAAAAAAGGCATTTTGGTATAATTCAACAGAAGCTAAGAAAAATCGTTCTACCAAGAAGCTCTAAAAAATTAGAGGTGCGTTGGACTAAATATATCACTCTTGAAAGATAAAAAATTGAAAATTGGTTAACGTATCATGATGATGTTAAATATTGTTATCGCAATAGTTATTTTTAGAGTTTGGTATTTTTAAACAATTTCTTTGTTTGAGTTTTCTTATCTAAAAATCTTATGTGAATTCATAACGATGTATTTTATTTCTGTTATTGTTTTAAGTAGATTTTAAGTTATAATTCCAACTTTTGATTATATTTTTATTTATGCAAGGTTTCCGTCAGGACAACCACCTTCATCTTTTTATAACCGTCCTTGACTGAGTTAAATGTTAATCACTGTCACAATTTTGTAAGTAAAATTTTGTCTCTCCCGATATATCGTATACATTTTACGCCCACATTTATTTAATTCCAATTATTTTTTCGGTATTGACAGTTTTTGTCCGGATTTATTGTTTGCAGCAAATTATGTTCAGGATGTTGGGCAACAATAGCCTATGTGAAAAGTCCTAAATAACATTAGTAAACCGACATGTGATTTGTGCAACAAAAGCGACTAATAAACAACTAAATTATTTGCATGTATATATAACGATTGAATCCAAATACTATCAAAATAATTAAAGCACAATAAATAATATATAAAGCTGTATTATTATTTTTTATTATATATTTTGTGGGCAATAAGAAAATCACTTCAGTAAGTGATCTACTGTTCAACTTATAATCTAAATCTTATTCTAGATACTATTCCAACTTATTTTAAAGTCTATAGTAACTTATTCTAAAACTACTCTAGCTTATTCTAGAGATTATTAAATCTCACTCTATGTGTCTATTAATCAGTTCGTATGGTAGTTTGCGTTTGAGCCCACGCACTTCACTGTCATCGCGCACATTTAACTGTTTGGCGAGTGCATTATGATGCACTAATAATTTTTGAAAGTACTTCACACTAACACTTCGAATCACACATGTTATGGGTTCTGTGGGAATATCGCGCTGAATCAGTTTGTTGGACACATAATATGGGGCATCGACGATGAATCGCAACATTTTATTCTGGAACCTCTGTAGGATATCTACGTTAAATTTACTAGTAGTACCCCACAGTTCAATACCGTAGGTCCAAATGGGCCTAAGTATTGACTTATACAACCTTGTTATCTAATAATAATTTAGATTTACGCCCTATCAGCCAGTATATTTGGTTTAGTTTAACCCCAAGTTGCTCTGCGTTTTGTCACTATTTGTTTTTTCCATGTCAAACGTCGATCGAAATGCATTCCCACATATTTAACGTTGTCTGTTTGCGGAAGTTGATGATAATTCAATTTTACTGAAGGAAATGTTCTTCTAGAAAGGGTGAATGTCACATCCGTAGATTTTGTCTCATTTGCTTTGATACGCCACGTTTTCAACCACAATTCGACTTTGTTAAGATGAAGTTGGATGTTTCGTGTGGCTGATATTGGATCCTCGTGTGATGATAAAACCGCTGTATCGTCAGCATATGTTGCAACAGTAGTATTTCTTGAGGTCGGTAGGTTAGCTATATACAATAAATATAACAATGAGCCAAGAACACTGCCCTGCGGAACACCCAAATATATTGGGTGTAGGTCAGTGTATTCCTCAGCCTGTTTGACAATAAAATAGCTGTATAAACGTAGATAAAAACTAATTCATATTTTCAATTTTCTAGTATTCATTCAAAATTTTCATAGCGTCTCTTACCAGATTGGGTCCGATTTTTTTTGCTTCAGATTCTGATGGTTTTTCATGTTAAAAAGGCTTTTATTGAGTGTAAATTAATTTTAAAGGACTTACATACTCACTTCATATTGAAGCCTCACTAACGGACTCCACCTTTCAGTATATAGTCTATAGTCTATTCAAAGTTATTTTGTACATATGTCATCTAAATTTGTGACGTCAAAACGTCGCAATGTTACCGCATCAACTCAGAGTTTTAGTTCATTTTGACTTTGACATACAACGAAATTCTAATCTAAATAAAATAATTGAATAAAAATGTTATCAAATATAATTTATTTTAACATAAACTTTTTCTATTATCTACTTTAGGGTTGTCCATTATGGGAGAGTAACGAATACACTGAACACGAAAGACGGCAACTGTTGATAGCCCGATTACCGAATGTACAAACGTTGAACGGCGGAGGTCAGATCAGCGAGGAAGAACGAGAAGATGCCGAGAGAGCCTTCATCCGATATTACATGGACAAGCCGGAAAGTGATCGTCCGGAACGGTAACTGTTACTCCCCGTTTACATCGCTGTAATGACGACACTCGCTTGTTTCTGTAGGTATTTCGAGCTGGTCCAGATTCACGGGAAACTGGATCCCTTGGTCAATGTCGACCTGAGACCGGAGAAACGGGTCCGCGTCACTTTCACATGCGGCACCAATAGCGAAGTCAGGTCGGTGGACGTATATAGGACAGTGAGCGACCTGAAATCGAAATTAGAAGGTTTCGCCGGATTTTCCGCCGCTAAGATGCGTCTGTTCTACGTCGATCAAGATCTTCGAGATATTCAGGTAATTTTTAGCGAGATATCAAATAAAATTAATGGGCGTTGCAATATTGAGCAATTTTTTTTTTCAAAAACGGGGTTTTCGGTACTGATTTTGATTAAAATTGTATATTTTCGGCACTTGAAAAAGTTGGAGGCAGGTTAGGAATCATAAAAGATATATTATTTTCTGAACCAAAACAATTTTTAATCAAAATATACAAATTTACAACAAAAATTACGAAGGTTATAGATGAATCACATTTAACAATACATACGGGACAATAAAAATATTTTTAATCTAGTCTCAGTCAGTTAACACAGTATGTACTGTATAATGGCGAGAGACTACCCATATTACACTCTATTTTAACATTTCCAACAAAATCAGCATCCAACATTTTGTTCCACTATGAGAAAATCAGCCAGAATGATTCGAGAGAAAACATTGTAATTTTTAATCAAAATAGAATTTTATACAATATTTTCGATATTAATTTTAAACTATAGAACTATTGAGATCACTACATAGTATAAAACAAAGTCGCCTTTTCTATCCCTATATCCCTATGTGCGCTTAAATCTTTAAAACTACGCAACGGATTTTGATGCGGTTTTTTTCAATAGATAGAGTGATTCAAGAGGAAGGTTTATATGTATAATACATGCATAATATACTAAGGCAACATTGCTAATTTTAGAGGTTTCTAACGTGATGTCGTAAATTAACCTATTTTTTTAGGCTTATTTAGCAATTAGCAAAAACGCTGCCTAACCCTACGAGTTAGATCAAATTAATGTACTACAGTATTGTACACCATAAAAAGGTCTACAAAAAAGTCCGCGATGGTGTATGTTTATCTTTTAGGGATAACCCACATTAACCATTTTTATTGTTTACTTTTTACGTGAGAAAATGGCTTATTTACGAAGCTATTTTAAGCAATACGGCATTAATCCTTATCGAATTAAGTACCTTATATACAGTGTGCAATTAATATAGATCAATATGGTTCCTTACAGCATGTAAATTAAACAAATATTTTCGGAGATATTACAAATTTAAAATTTGCGTTTAAAAATGTGTAATGTAATAAAAATTGTATGAATTTAGATATAGATATATATTAGAGATAGCAGGAAATCTTCATAGTAAGTATAGGGGAAGAGGAATTGTTTTACTCCAAATTTAATGCGTGCAGGCCAAGGGCAGTAATGAATGAACCAAAAATACTGGATCGATTTTAATCATGTTTTCATTGAGTATCATAGGCATATATATTTTATGCCCGTGCAAAGTCGGAGCGGGCCGCTATGTTTTTATATACAACGTTCATATTTTTTCTGTAGTGTATTTAATTTAGTATCAGCATTGCACCCGTGCGAAGCCGGGGCGCGTCGCTAGTCAATAATAAAATCACTTCACCATTTTCACAAAACAATTTTCATATTTATTCAATATAATAAATATATATTTGAATAGGAGAATATCTTTTAAAAATATATTGGATTTTAACTAAAAATTTTATATTTAATGAAAATAAAAGTTTGAAACACAACAACACGTAAAACACATTTTCAAAACAGTTATTGAAATGGAAAAAAATTAGCTCTAATGCGATATATAGAATTAACTGTAATACCATTACTACACTAATTGTAAACAAAACAAAAATAAATTATGAAATATTTGTGGCCTGCCTGCATCCTGCTTTTCTCTTCTCTTTTCTTTTATAACCACCAAATGAAAACTCAATCTCCTCACTTAATTCTGTTAAATATGAGTTTCATTCAATCTTTGAGTGAGGCAATAGGATCACAGAATCGACAATGTGTCGCAACTCTTGTCGCTCATTGTTGGGCGTTAATAATTCAATAAGAATAATAATAGACTAACTATAACAAGTATATATTTTTTGAAATAACCGTATTATGTAAACTGTAAGCGCAGATGAATAATATCTATAGCAGCGAGCTTAAACCAATTCGTGATTGACTTGTATTGTCTGTCTTAATTCCCAACAATTAAAACAAATTACCAAGAAAAAAATAAAGAAATGAGAACCAGAACGAACAGCTCTTTTACAAACAATTTGTTAATGCCTTAGACCGTTATATTAACTTTTTCATGAAATGGCGAAGGTATTGATAAATATATTTTATGTAAATACATTCTTGTGAACTTAAAGATCTTGAGTTACGACCTCTAGTCCACTCAGCTGATCTGTATTTTTCAACATTAGGGCCCGGAAGAGATGAGGTTCCCTTCGAAACAGCTGTACAGTTACAACATTCGATCAGGTGATGAGATATTGATCATCTGCAAAATTGAGTGCAAAAGAAGAACCCAGAGCGAGTCCAAGTAATTACATTTTATTTTATTACTATTGTGTTTTGTTTCAATCTACTGTTGCACAGTTTTTTGTTATTTTTAATTGTCGACTTAGTCGTACTTGGATTATTCTAAATAGATAAACTATTTAATAGGATTTCGGAGAAGGAAGAGAGGGCAATGTACAACCTCTAGCTAGGAATAAGCAGCTTAGCGATGTTAAGCATAACACAAGTACTAATTTAATTATATTATTTAAAAACTAATAAATATTGAAGCATCGGTATTTTTCTAACGTTTATAACAGTATTGGCGATGGTATATTCCATTGTCAGTCCATCACTAATACATCACATGTTGATTTGAAGCTTTTTTGTATATAATATAATAAAAAAGAAAATGCCAACATTATCCTTTAAAATTTTATGTGATACAACGCCGAGGACATAATTTTAGCTTGTAAAAGTATTTCCTCTAAAACTGCCATGTAGTTTTATGATTTAGTGATTTCATTCGGCAATAAGTTTGTTAATTTTTTAAAAAACCTTTATACAGTTTTCGGTTCTTGTAATGTTGAAACAAACATATTTTATTTATGTTGACTTTAATTCAGATTGGGTGTTTTATATTATTTCCCAATTTCCACACATCACGTATATAACGTGAGTTATGGCAATGTGATACTTGAAATATTATCGAAACTTTTTGCATCAATATTGATATCCATTAACTTAAAATTTTTAAAAAAATACATAGCATAGAGGGTCTCTAAGACTTCTTGTGATAATTGTTAGATTAAGAATGTGCTAATTCTTTTATGTAGATGTTATGTTAACTTGTAGAAATTTAAGAATGTATGATCGTAGTAAATAAATTATATCATTTAATACTGTTTTTATTTTTCATCCCAACCACCACCTATACGGAAATATATATGACGGTTCATTAAGAACGGCAAAATCTAGTTAGCTGTGCAAAACAAATGAATGTCAATGTCGAATGTTTAGTAGTTTGTGGATCTTCGGGTGAATTATTGAAAAGTAAATCATAGAATGCGTGTTTATAATCGAAAATAAAACGGAAATGTTACCGAAAACAATTCAGAGTTCAAAATGGGCCATCATCTTCAGTTGACAAAAATTAGAACTAACTAGATTTGTTGTGATATATGTTTTTGATGTGTGTGAAAAAACGTGTGTGTATTATGGTCGCAATTAAATTAAAGGAGACGAAGATATTATTCCTAATGGTATGTTAAAAATTACTAATTAATCATAATTTTTATGTGTTCAACTAAGAACAAAATAAGATGTAGCATAGACTTTTTTTAATACTTACTGTGGTAATTCCTAGATTAAGAATATATGAAGTAAAATTAGTCTTATTTTGTTATTATTTGTAAAGATAACTAGCTGAATATTTCTAAACTGTGAAAGAAGTATTATTAAATACATTATTTAAAATATCTATTATTCTATTCTCAATAATAAGAATTTGGTACTCATCACATAGTAAAATTTGTATGGTTTGTAAAGAAAAAAAAACAGTGTACAGTTTTTGATTTTATTATATTGATAATAAATAAAGATATTTCAGCAGTTTTCCACTCAGTAGAACGATGTTCACACATAATTATGCGGATTATAGTACAATATTGTAATTAATTAATTCTAAACGTTTTAAATTATTTTTACAAAATTGATAAACATTCAGTTTGGTTTCTTTTAATTCCCTACTTTATTGATAATAAATTAAATGCTTCACGGTTTGGTATATAATTAGAGAACAGTTTTGTCCAGACTACCTGCACAATCCACTTTAATCACAGTTCGAAACAAATGCACTGGTATAATAACTGGGACATTTTGATAATAAATTAAATTACGTTATAAACGCACTACAAAAATAATGCAAATTAATTGCTCATGAATCTAAAAGTGTTGGCTCAAAGTTCCGCATGAGAATCTATTTGGTCTTTTTTATCCTGGCTTGATTCAGAGGTTTCCTTTTTGTTGTCCTCTTCTGGTATTTCTATGGTCTCTTCTAAATTTTCGTTTGCACTTTCTTCTGTGGTGCTGTTATCGGTTGGGGTCACTTTCTCTTCCACTGGTTTTTCAACTTTTTTTGGTTTGTAATACCTCAGTTTATTGACAAGATATTTAACTTCTCTATCTAGAGCAGCCATCTTATCCATAATATGTTTTACGGTGAGCTTTGGGGGGTCCGATTTTTTTAATGCTTCCTGTTCCTTGACCGCCTTATCTCTCCATTCGGTGGTGTCTTTTAAAAGTTTTTCTAACGCCTCAACCTCGGAATCCTTAAAAACATCTTTCTCTGGGTTTGTGGTTTCAGTGAGGTTTTGGGCGTTTTTAAGGAACACACTGGAGTGATTCAACATGCTATGCAGGGCATTTAACGCCTCTGGCCTTTCTTTGTGTTCAAAAACTCTTTTAAACAATGGTTTTGTCAAAGATTGGATCTCATCTAGTTTCTTTTCGTAGGTATCGGCATCAGCTTCTGAGCCATCCTCGTACAACCAGTCTGAGATTTCACTGCAAGTTTGTTTGATCTTTTCAGTTTCATCATCAGTTGCAGCTTCAACATATTCATCTTCATATAATTTATTTTGTACATCTATAACGAAACTTTCTAAATTGTTCAGAGCTGTAGCTCTTCTGTTGATGTCATGTTCAATTTGATCTAGGTGTTTGATCTTTTCCAGAGACGCCTCAAATTGCTCTTTACTCAAACTGTTAAGAGTTAACACAGTTTCAGTTGATTTAATAGGTTCTTTAACAGTCACAACTTTAGGCTTGGGTTCTTTAACAGCTTGCTCAGTACCATTTTTAGCATCGGTCATATTCTCAGGTTTTTCTTGGGGAATCGATTCTTCTTCAGCCTTGGACGCTTCTGGTTTTTCATTTTCGTCATCGTGAATTTCATGAACTGGTTTTTCATCTACTTGTTTCTCTTCCTCAATTGGTTTGTCTTTACCAGCAAATAATTTACTGAACGTGCTTCCGATTTTTGATAATGTTCCTTCTTCTTCTGTAGCAATAACTGTTTTTTCCACCACTAACTCCACATTAACTATGTTCAGTATGCCGGACTCATCCAAGCTAAAATGGGCTTTGATACCTTTGCTTTCAGCATTTTCCCCTAAATTATTTTTGATTGCCTCAGCAACTCCAGTTAAATGATATTCACTGAGGTTGTGAGCGTTAATATACTGGATTTCTTCTAGAGGCAAATAATCCAAATCAGCATAGTTGGCAATAAAACTGAAATCGTCAGTGTGCTTGTTGAAAGTTATTATTTTCTTTTGGGGATAGGGATTCATGAGATTGAATAGTGTACGCTTAACAGTTTTTGTGCCTAAAGATAACCAATAATTAGTATTTTGATTAAAAATCTATAAATGGTTTTTACCTTCACCAGTTTGTCTTTGGAATACTATTTGGATTGGAAACAGTACAGCATCTTTGGTCAAAAATTTGGTAACTTTAAAGCCAGTACTAAGGTCAGCTGCTTTATACACAGCTCCCATTGTTGCAGCTTCATCAGTATTCAGGTTCTTTGCTAATTCCTTACCTACAGCTTTTTGAAGAACTTCTTGAATTTTTGGTACTCTTGTTCCTGTAACATGATTTTAAAATGAAGCTTCTAATTAACAAATACTATAGAAATATACCTGCACCCACTAAAACAACCTGATTCACCACATCTATAGTTAAATGAGCTGTTTTCAAAGCCTGCTCGATTGGTTTTGCTACTCTCTCCAATAAGTCAGGGATTAAACTCTCCAATTCGTCCCTGGTAACTAACAATTTGAAGTCCTGTTCATCAATCAAGCCCTCAATCTGAGCATAATGTTCTGCATTAGCTGATAAAACATTCTTCAGACGACCAGCCTCTTTAAATAACTTGGCCATGGCCCTTGGATTTTGAAAGACATCACTTTTGGTTTTCTTCATGTCATTGAATTTTTTTCCCAGAAAATCTCTTAGTCTTAATTGTATTTCTAAACCACCTAATGTGCGGTCATAGCCAACTCCAAGAATTGATACTTGCGGGTGTGTTTCAACAAAACCTCTCTCTTTAGTTTTAACAGTTTGGTAGCTGACCAAAGTAGCACTAGTAGAGGATGCGCCCATATCATAAAACATGACATATTGAGAAGATTCATTAAAGGTTTTAGCTCTGAAAATGCCTGAAACAACATTTTCATTAGTTTAGGATGTGTTTTTATTTACAGTTTGAAAACAAGTTTACCATAATTAAGTGCTACAGCTGTATAATCATTAATTAATTGCAAAACCTTTAGTCCAGCTAATTGGGCTGACTGTAATAAAGCTTTTCTTTCAACCTGATTAAAAAATCCGGGTACTGTTAATACACATTCTTTAATAGGTTGATGAGCACCATTTTCAGCAAATTCCTTCGCTTTAGTTAAAAATTGGGCAATTAACTCTTCCGGAGTAAAGGTTAAATTTGTGTCTTGCTTAAATAATATTGTTCCTCTATCCTCATCGGCTATGATGTCATAATATGGAAATCTTTTCTGATACAATTTAACTAATGGATGGTCAATATCTTTTCCTAGTAAATCCAGTAAATAACCATATGCTTGCTTGGGAAAACGTAACCCTATTGTCTGAGCATCTTCCCCAAATAATCTCACGTTATCCCGAAAACTCACGATGGCTGGTGTTTTCCGTTTTGACTCTTTATTCAATGCAATTTCCATAGGTACTCCTGGTGACACAATTCCAACTTTCATCCATTCTGAACCAAAATCCACAGACATAACTGCTATGCTCACGACATTAGTAACGCTAATGTATCCTAATATTAAACTAAATAATATCATTGATATTTTCATGATGGTTGCTGTTATCTGAAAATTCAAAAGTACAGTTTCTGTTTCTAATGCAATTATTTAAATATGGAAAGAAACATTCATTGAGGTTAATTATGTTTCTTTGTAAAAAACTTACTCGTTATGTGTTAACAATGTTAAAATAGCGCGTACTACCACCAAACGTTGCTGGTTTAATTCAAGATTCGCGATGTTAAATGAAAAATGAAAGCTTTTAACCACGTCAGAAAATTCTAAAGTAACACATTCTAACCACAACAGCTGATTTGTATTGCTTGTCACCAACACCGGCTGTCAGGTGTGGCATTATTTCATTGGTTGAGCCCACGGCATGCTCCCAATGATTTAAAGATGGCGCCACAAAGTAGATAACTATTTAATTCATGAAATATAGGATGTTTCAAATATTTCCAAGAGATGGCACGGCACACGAAAGTTATAGAAATCATTTTAGTGTAAAATGTGTTCATTGTTAAAATGAAACAGATGGCAGTGGTTAAAATTATAGCATATTTCATTACAATAAAATGCAATAGGTGGCACAAATATTTGTAGAAGTTTAGAACTCGTTAATTATGTTAAAATGCAGTAGATGGCAGCGTTAGTCAGGAACATAAAAATTAAAATAAATTAGTGATCTATTTTTTAGAAAAGACAAATATAACTTGTAATTATAAGGTTATCCAGAAATCTTTAACTCTAAAGTGCTTGATTCTGGTAGTTGATAAAAGATGACAGTAACATATACGAAATAGTAAAATATTGTTACTATTTTATACATTCTCTTAAGTATGGTAGTGTATGAGCATAAAAATACTTATTTTGTGTTTGCGATTAATATTTGCGTAGCTGTGAAACGAGATATGGAAATTTCGCTTAATAACTAACTTAACTAAAGTAATGACCTTTTTGAAATTGTGTTTTTAATCAAATCAAACTGTGATAATGGGTTTAATAAAACAACAGGTATTTTCCAGGTACTTTATTGTATTTTCCCAGTGTGAGAGAATACCTTTATGTACACATTGAATTACTTATTTCCTATTTTGAATACAATAAGAATTTATCATAATGGTAAGTTGTATAAATATGAGATGATCTGGAACGATGGTAACATTAAACATAGTTTGGTACATCGATCAACATTATTAGGTATCTTTGAAATAAACGAAAAAAAAATGATATAACGCCATTTTTGCTTTTATAAATAACAATAAAGATTATTTAAAAAAAAACCTAACGATTAATTTACATAATTTCATAATAAGGGTAAAATTTCCTAAAATTAAAATAAAATTACAGGAATATCGACGGACAAGAACATTTCCTTAGGGTTAGATCGTCTCAGTACCTTGAGCATTTGCGTGTTTGAAGGAAAACGGCCCTTGTCCGAGCTTGAAAATCTTATGTCATAGTTTCAACACAGTCTTTAAAAGAAAAATGAGCTGAAATCCAATTTTCGTTTAGGACTGCATATCGAATTCTTAAAAATAAACTTGTATGTATAATGTCTGTACATATTTACACAGCTACAACGTTTTAAATAAATTAGATTACTCAAAAATACAGTTATAGCGTTGGGTTGAATTGAAATGGCGCAATGTTCGAAAACAATGATTTCAAATGGTGGGTTTTTGATAACCAACAAAACAATTTCTTCGATTAAAATAAGAATGATAATAGTAATAATAATAATAATAATAAAACAACGCAGTACCGATGTGGTGGTTTCAAGATGAATTAACTAGGACTCATGAGAAGGGTATTGACTAACAGTTTTGATGGAGCCTTACGGGACCTGGTATCATTGAAAACACTTTGTGTACTCGAAAACGGTTAGTAACGTAACAATTATATATAATCAGCTGTAATATAACAACAACAATAACAATAATTTTATAGTTCTGAACGAACTAAAAACGTAACAGTGTCTTTGTTATGGACAAATATATATGGCACAAGAAAAGTGTTTACAATATCTAACCTTGTGCTATAACATGATGTTTTCAATCGAGGATAAGGTCAATATGCTAATAAAGATCACCGTTCACTGAATGATACATGACCCCAGGCCCTGTAGGTTTGATTTTTTAAATTTTTTTGATAAAATGCAATTTAGTTGAGTTTACCCAGTAAGTGGCGTTTGAATTTAAACAGAAACATGTTTAAATACATATCACAGATGGATTGCTCTCTCTTTCTCTCTCTCTTTGTTTCTAATTAACTTAAGAGGTAATAAGTTGAAAATAGGAGGAGGTTCTTTTGTCAAAGAGTCGAAGAGCAGTAACTGCGGCACTGCCAGTCTATCACAATGAAGATGTGGTGTCCCGTTGGGAGTTGAAGGTCACCACTATGACACCGTTACGTCTCCAGCGACGTGATCAAGCTGTGGTACACCGTGCTCTGCAATTCGCTGAAGAGGGAGGCGTGCCCGCAACTGAACGAGCTGGTGTCGGCGTCCATGACGGAGGCGGTGAACCGCGCCGTGGACGGCAGGTTGTTGTTGAGCGAATAGGTGGAGTCGGGCGCGATGGCATCCTCCAGTTTGAGACGCTTCACTAACGGGTCGTCGTTCACCACGTCCACGTCCTCGTCCTCGTCCAGGCCGGTCAACATGCGCGGCGTGGGCGGTAGGTAAAACTGCGACAGAACATCACATTCGTCCAGGTCGTCGAAGGACCTTTTCACACCGGAACCGGCCGTCACCGATTCCACCGCGAACCTGCTGACGTTATTGATCTCCTCCTCGAGCTTCGCGTGGAAATCCGTCTCGATTATCAGGTCCTCGATCTGGGGCGGCGATACCGACACGTCCTCGGCGTTGACGCGATCCTCCTCGGCGGACATCTTCTCCTGCCTCCCGATATCGCCCTTCACGAAGCTGTCGCTGTCGTAGCTCGGGTAACTGAGCTGCTGTCGTTGCAGCTTCTCATCCCGGTTCTCCTTCTGCAGCCGCTTCATCGTGTTGTTGATCAGCACAGAGCGGCACAGGCTAGCCTCAGGGTCGTCGATCTTCTTCAGCTTGTTCAGGCTGATCTTGAGCACCTTGCGCCGCTCCTCCTTCTGCTTGTACTTGGCCGAGATCATAGAGGGCCGGTTGCGGGGGCTGCAGTAACCCGTCGGGTAGCTGCGAGGGGGTCCGAAGATGTCGTCGCAATCGTCCATGGGGTCTGCCAACGGATCGACGATCTGTGGCGTTCTCATAACTTAATGTTAAATCTGCAAGACAAAAAAAACTATTAGTATGTGAACTTTCGAAGATCCCTTTCGGAAAACACAATTATGATGGCTTGATACGTAACTTTGCGATAAAAGAGGTTAAAACAATTGAAATATGAATTACAAAAAATGTTTAAATCGTGCATTTGAAATAGGGAAATTGAGTATATGTGTTTATATATATTTATATTTTTAATTCATTTATTATTTTTTTTGCAGATTTTTTGTTCTTCAATGAATTGGACAGTTTCTAAATGTTTTTTCGAAATGTTTTGAAAAAATATTGAAAAATATCGTTTAAGAAAAGTATCGATATATCGATTAAAAAAAATTGGATAAAAAATATCGATATTTTATTAACAATAATATATTTTAATATTAATAACAGTAAAATTCCTGAAATATTGCCTCCTGCAGCAGATTAGATTAGATTCTTAGATTGGAAGTTCCTATAGATATTAAAATAGGCCGGATTCCCATTAGTAATTATTGACCTAACTAGTAACAAAACCAGAAGTTACGTGAAAATAATTGTTGAAGAGAATTAAAATGACAATTGACATAAACTTGACAATTTGATGTACAGTACAGGTGCAGTGTTAGCAACAGCGGTCGCCACTTTGCTTACGAAAGTTATTGATCATTATTTTCAACAGAACGTATCCATTAGTAAGATCGCTAAATTTATTTACAATGTTCAAATGTATTTTGACCATATAAGCATTTTTTTTACAAATACCAAATCCAAATACAGCTCAACTCTGACCACAAGAAAGTGTGTTGGGACCAATTCTTTAACTACTTTAAACGTATAATATATCAATGGAAAATATCACCATGGTTATGTTTGATGATGATACTGCGGTTCTTGACGTGACTGAGAGAGAATATAAATATGTGTATGTACAGTTTACCTATAATCAGACCGCATAAATACAAAGAACAATAAATAATAATAGCATTCCATACAGCAACAACACTAAGTATTTCGGAATGACTCTTGATGTAAAACTTCACTCGAAGGAATATGTTAAAAAGAAAAGCAAAGAACCGAACTTGAAATAAAGGAAAATGTATTAGTTAATGCATCTAGATACTATATGACTGATGACTTACACCAAGACCCTCAGACACCAGGAACCAAGAGAATTGTAAGGAGACATGTGATAATCCATTCTCATATTAATATCGAAGTAATACAACTCTCAGTGTTAATATATAAACATTATTAGACTGGACACTAAGTTGGGTGTACCCAAATATAACACTTATATTTAAGTAGCAAGAAGATTGCAAAGAAAAATTATAGGTAAATCGGGAACGACTAGTAACAAAGTTATAAATAAAAAAATAGCGTAAGTACTTAAAATCTCACACAGTATCGTCGAAACTATTTAAAAAAATATAGTTCAGTAAAGAAACAAAAAGAAAATGACAGACTCACGTGTAACGATTCAACGATACAGACCGAAAACGAAAAGTTCTAATTCTGGATCTTGTCCGCCAATATTAAACGGTTTTTTTCTGAATGCTAAAACGCGCACTAAAATAATTTGATCCCAACGTTCATCCATATCTCTGTATCCAAAATTAAACCACTAATGGTCGGTAGGATTTTTATTGTGTACAGAAGTGGTTTAACATAATTATTACCGTATGTTTGGTTGCATAATATACAGTACATCAGCGCAGGTTTTAATATTAATAATACTCTCAGTTTATTACATTAAAATTACTTTTAAATTAAAATACTCCATTATGCTAGACTGCCTTGATATAAAACATAATTTTTTTCAAGTTAACTGCACGTATTTAAATAAATATGTATAATTACGTGGATATATATCGAAGATCTAAATTGCATGTTTGTTTAACAAGGGCCAGATGTTATTAAACGGTGTTGGGTATCTCTCGCCTCGACTGCCACATGTGTTACTTTATTCAATTTCGGTTCAATCTTTCCTAGTTATTTTTCGACACTTATTAACGGAGCGTTAGTGATTAAAAATACGGAACGTAACAACAAGCCGGTGCAAGTGCACGATCGGTATCAGATAATCGGGCGCTAAACGACGGTTATCTAAGATCCAGGAAAAGATCCGTTACGCGTGCCGCCGATCTAGTGACAGCTCGATCGGTGCATCTCGGGCCAGGAACCAAAAGTAAAGCGGTAACAATTTCATTACGCCTTAATTGCTACCGGCTGCAAGCCAGCTCGCTTCGGAATTCCCATCTGCCTTCGGACAATTTTCTCGGCTTTATATTCTTTTCATTAATAACGTGAATCATCTCCGGGTTTTCTTTATTTAAATTAGTAGAAAAATACGTCAATTCGATTTTTTTAATAATAATAATCGTCAATATTGTGCAAGTATATTTTAAATGAACTGTTCGGTTCTATTTTATTAATAACGACTTTATGAAAAGGCTAAAAGAATTTCTCCGCTCGTGTGTATCTATATATATGCCACAACTAGTGAAAGTCGACATAATCGGAACAATGACTAATATTAACATCAGGAAAGTTGTTGATCGGTGGAGAATGTTAAAAAAAAATCGACCGATGAGTTTAAAAAAAAAATATAAATCATATAAACCCCAAAAAATTGTCTGTTAATTGGTTATTAAGTTTTTGTCCAGTTTTTAACGGTGAAAGGTAGCACGGTATTGTCGAAACCTCGAATCCTTCGACACAAGTAACCGGAAGTCTTCCGGATGGTATAATAAAGTTTACGTTTTCTTATTAATTGCGCTATCTGCTTATCAAGACCGTTTTTTTTTCGGTCACTCATTTCCATAACTCCTTTATTTGGTTCGTGATTTATTAAGAGACGTCACGAGAGTGTTCATTATCTTGTACACTTGTAATAACATCGTTAACTGATAAGAAATCAACATGGAAAGTGATTGGTTTTTAAATTTCTGGTTACAACTGGCGGATAACAGTTTATCTTTGGGTATTGTTATCTGTTAACGGGGAACGGAGGTCTTGAGACGGCTTGGTTTTCCGAAAATGATCGCGTGTGCTTACGCTACTTGCCTGTATCTTGAACGAAATCCGTAAGGAAAAAAAACAATAAACTTATGGGATCATTGTGTAACCAGACGCACTTTACAACAATAACTGAATAATTCCGGGCGGCACAGACACACACACACGTGCAAGGGACCGAAAACTAATCGCACAGAGTGGTGGGAGCCCGTGAAGGTATAAGGGACTCGTGCACTATCACAAACGGACCCCTGAAGTTCGGAGAAGCGAGCCGAACGTAGCGCGTCCTCACTCGGCGAAAGTAAAACAAATACTAAAAATATTGTTCGGCTTTCGGTTAACTGCGCTTATCTGCGATTAGGCGCGATAGCTCACGACGACTACAAGTACTGGACTGATCCGTGGGGGTTTTTCAATTTCTTTTGTATTATTATAATGTGACGACGATGGGTCCTCCTCGTTTGGGTTTGACTAATTTGTTTTGTGGATTTTTAATTCGCTTTTTCGACGAGGATAGTTTCGTTAAGATTAGGATCGTTATGTTGTTTCATTTTTTTAGATCGTTATTTAAATGTGCGTTTTAAATATTTAATAAACTATTTTCTGGACTTTTATTTAATCATTTTGTAGACTTTTAATTCTGTGTTGACTTTATCAGTTCTATTGAGACTTGTTATTGAGAATTGATTGTTATTTTCTTATTTAATAGTATATTTTTATTATTTTAATCTTTTTTTAGATATGTTTGTTTATATTTTCTATTTCTTTTGTAGGTTTTAAATTCTCTATTGATTCGAAACTTTTAAATTGTTAAATATTTTGTTATTTTATATTATTTTATCATTAATTAAACTATTTTTCTATATTATTTTTACTCATTACTTTACTTTTTTCTCCTGTATTACTTTATTTATTCCTACTATTATTTTTTCAGATATGTGCGTTTATATTTCTAATTCGTTTATTCTCTAGTGATTTGGGTAGTTTTACTGAGATTTCTTTTGAGAGTTTTGAATTGCTTAACATTCTATTATTTAATAATATTTCTTTATGGTTTAAACTGTTTTTCAGATATGTGAGTATCTACTTTTAATTATTTATCTTTTTTTGCAGATTTTTAATTCTTTATCAATTTTAACAGTTTTTAGTTTAGATTAATTTTAATTGTTTAATATTCTATTATATTATATTTAAATATTCTGTATATTCATGAATATTTAATACAATTATTATATTTAAATGATATATATTTAAATATTCTGTTATTTTATCACCTTTTTTTCATGATTTAGACTGTTTTCTAGATACGTTTCTTTATATTTTTAAATCATTTATTATTTGTTTTGTAGATTCTTAATTTTCTATTAATTTGGTTAGTTTTATTGAGATTTTTTAATTTTTTTTCATATCTTTAATTTTCTATTTCTTTTCTAGGCTTCAATTATTTTTTGATTTATTCATTACATAATAATATTTCTTTATTGTTTAAAGCGTTCTTTAGATATGTGGGTATATATTTTTAATTACTTATCTTTTTTTTTGTAGAAATTTTATTCTTTATCTACTTGAGCACGTTTTAATAAGATTAATTTTAATTATTTAATATTCTGTTATTTTATCACCTTTTTTCATTATTTAAACTGTTTTCTAGAAACGTGTCTTTATATTTTTAAATCATTTATTATTTGTTTTGTAGATTCTTAATTTTCTATTAATTTGGCTAGTTCTATTGAGATTTTTTAATTTTTTTTTCATACCTTTGATTTTCTATTTCTTTTCTAGGCTTCAATTATTTATTGATTTATTTATTACATAATAATATTTCTTTATGGTTTAAAGCGTTCTTTAGATATGCGGGTATATATTTTTAATTACTTATCTTTTTTTTGTAGAAATTTTATTCTTTATCTACTTGAGCACGTTTTAATAAGATTAATTTTAATTATTTAATATTCTGTTATTTTATCGCCTTTTTTTCATTATTTAAACTGTTTTCTAGACACGTTTCTTTATATTTTTAAATCATTTATTATTTGTTTTGTAGATTCTTAATTTTCTATTAATTTGGCTAGTTTTATTGAGATTTTTTAATTTTTTTTCATACCTTTGATTTTCTATTTCTTTTCTAGGCTTCAATTATTTATTGATTTATTTATTACATAATAATATTTCTTATTTCGTTCTTAAGCGAATTTTACTGAAATCGTTATATTGATGATATTTTAAGTTAAGTTAACTTTTACTACGTAAAATTTTGCCATAAAAAGTTTAAAGTAGATGTTTCTGTTGACAAATCCTATGGCAATAATATTGTCATGTAAAATATGTAACAAGAAAATAATTCAATACTTAAATACACTTAGTATGCTTCAAAACAAAAGAAACCTGATGGTATATCAATGCAAATCAATGCATATCGATTATCTAGAAGCTTTAAAGAGTATTAAGACGCATTGAGATATATTCTAAGCAGTAATTTAACCGAGGCTCGCTTCAATTCGTTATAAATTAAATTAATCCTGTTGAAATAATAATTTTAATAATAACTATGACACGCATAAAACAAAATGCTTTATTATCATTCGTTTTTTAAACAAACGATAACGTCACAATAATATTTTATTTATCAGTATTCCAATTAAGATTAAAAATCGTGAGAGAGTCTTGATAACCAGTTTCGAGCTTGTAGGTTTTTTTTTTCCAAAAATATTTATCAGTATTTTGGTTTTAAATTATATGGAAATAAAATATTTTTCAACAATGAAATAAACAAAAACCTTATTTAATCTATCTACTGCACGTATTTTATATTCTGTAATGTATACACACAATTTAGCTTAAGACCTACCTAAACCTATTTATCTATTTAGAATATTATTTTACTACCAACCGATCAGTTTGAAGTCGGAGCCGAGCCCAAACAATACAAAAAATAATAATATAATTTTGTGATATATACAAAATATTAAATTACAAATCTAATTTGTTACTCGGAATCGACGTCAAAGTGATCAGTTGATAATAGTTAGAATAATATTGTAAATAGATAAATAGGTTTAGGTAGGTATTAAGCCAAATTGTGTGAATATAGTAGAATATAAAATACGTTAGTTATTACGTAACGTAGTTATTTTAAAACGTTTTTTTGTGTTAAATATCTAAGTTTCATTATTTTTTACTTTTTAGTGAATTCCTTATTTATTTTTTGCAGTCAGTTCAATTATTTTGTTAAAAATATATTTTTTAAGTCGGTTAATAATAACGTAGAGCAGAGACAGATTATGTTTATGAATCTAGCAATCATTTTCTGCGAAATATCAAATATCTTGAATATATTCAACAGAAAAAATATCTAGATGGTCATATTCACGGTCGAGCGTTTTCGGTGTATTGAAAATCGGCATTTTAAGACAATATAAACGTATACCCAACAAACGTTTGACCTTAGATAACCATTTTAATTATACCAAACAGAACCAGAATATTTCTTGGTCGGTATTCTAACTCGACCATTTAATTTTCAAGGTTGTCTTCTAACAGTACTGGACAGACACAGCTAGCCTAAGCTAGCTCGCAGCGACAATACAACGTTTTATATTAAATTTATTCTTAAGGTCAATTCATCGTTCGGCCTTTTAAAAATATCGTTTTTTTGTTACATGGCTTATAGGCGATTCATATTGTTGTACTGTGTCAAATATGATTTACTTACATTTAATTTAATACTGTGGTCAACTAAATGACCAAACTAGGCTGTAATTAATTAAAAATATATTTATATCAGAACAAAATGTTAATTAATCAAAATGTCGTACAGTTAACACTTTCTCCCACCTTTCATGTAATTCTCGAATTCCATCTTTCGATCCAAAACCATTTTTTGTATTCGACTCATATTTTATTCGTGAATTCAGTTCTTTGCCTTCGGTGTTTTAAGGAATGTTTTGAAGAATAATGTGAAACTACTCCCCACAGAATCTATTAACTAGAGTGAACATTATCAACATACATTTCAACGAAAACAGAACACTGAAAATGGCGTTCAGTTTATTTACATATTTTGAATTGTTCGAAATTAGCTGTCTCTTACGAAATACTTATAAATATAATAAATATTATGTTATATAAATTGTTAATTCATACAAAAGTGATTAATATTACTTCTAAAATATTTTATAATTATGTTTCTTCTATTTTTCATTAATTGTCATCAAGTTATCTTTTATTCTCTATTGTCTTGGGCGGTATTGAATTTTTGAATTTTAGATTGTGTAATATTTTGTTGATGTTTAATATTGGTTGATTATTTATTAGTTTCATTGGTGAATTATTGAAACTTTTAAATTGTTTGCTAGACTATTGTGTTAGTAGTAAAAACTATGGTCAACTAAATGACCAAACTAGGCTGTAATTAATTAAAAATTTATTTATATCAGAACAAAATGTTAATTAATCAAAATGTCGTACGGTTAACACTTTCTCCCACCTTTCATGTAATTCTCGAATTCCATCTTTCGCTTCAAAACCATTTTTTGTATTCGACTCATATTTTATTCGTGAATTCAGTTCTTTGCCTTCGGTGTTTTAAGGAATGTTTTGAAGAATAATGTGAAACTAGTCCCTACAGAATCTATTAACTAGAATGAACATTATCAACATACATTTCAATGAAAACAGAACACTGAAAATGGCGTTCAGTTTATTTACATATTTTGAATTGTTCGAAATTAGCTGTCTCTTACGAAATACTTATAAATATAATAAATATTATGTTATATCAATTGTTAATTCATACAAAAGTGATTAATATTACTTCTAAAATATTTTATAATTATGTTTCTTCTATTTTTCATTAATTGTCATCAAGTTATCTTTTATTCTCTATTGTCTTGGGCGGTATTGAATTTTTGAATTTTAGATTGTGTAATATTTTGTTGATGTTTAATATTGGTTGCTTATTTATTAGTTTCATTGGTGAATTATTGAAACTTTTAAATTGATTGCTAGACTATTGTGTTAGTAGTCTCTTACAAAATACTTATAAATATAATAAATATTATGTTATATCAATTGTTAATTCATACAAAAGTGATTAATATTACTTCTAAAATATTTTATAATTATGTTTCTTCTATTTTTCATTAATTGTCAACAAGTTATCTTTTATTCTCTATTGTCTTGGGCCGTATTGAATTTTTGAATTTTAGATTGTGTAATATTTTGTTGATGTTTATTGGTTGATTATTTATTAGTTTCATTGGTGGATTATTGAAACTTTTAAATTGTTTGCTAGTCTATTGTTTTATAATTTTTTTTTTCATTATTGAAACTGTTTAATCCAATTTTTAATTATTGTTAATATTTTTGCAGATTTTAAATTTTCTATTGACTTTCGCCATGTTTCTTAAGATTTATTTTTGGGATTTCTCACTGTTTACTTTTCGATTATTTTTTTCTCTTTTTTTTGTGAACTTTTGTGTCCTCCTATTAAGATTTGGACTATTTAGTATTCCGTTACTTGACATTATTATTTTTTTATTTAAACTGGTTTGAGGTGCTATAAGAATATATGAGTTTTAAAATTGATTTTAACTCGTTTATTATATCTTTTGTGTTTTTTTAAAATTATCTTTCTATTACATTATAATATGTCTTCATTATTTAAACTGTTTTAGGGATCTTTATGTTGTTAATATATTTTCTAATATTTTTGTATATTTTTATATATTTCTGCTATTATATTTTCTGTGGATTTTTAAATCTTTGATGATTTGGACAGTTTTACTGACATTAGTTCATGTAGAATTTTATATTGTTTAATGATATGTCATCGCCTTGGTGGCGCAGTGGTAAAGGCGATATTATTGTTGCGATAGCCGCGGGTTCGAATCCCGCTGGGATATGGTCGTAAGTTTATGTTTGTGATTGTTTAAAATTTGTGAATGTTGTAGGCAAGAGTGTAAAATCTGACAAGGAAAATAATCCCAGTCACGCCAGTATCCTGGGTAAGACCGGATGTCTTCTGGGATGATTTCTAAAGTTGGTCACTCGCCAGTCGGTAGGCTTAATGCCTATAAATTATATATTAAAAAAAAGAAATAAAAAAATGATCTGTCAATTTATAGAATTTTTATTTATTTTAACTATTTTCTAGACATTTTAACAGATATTTGTTGATACGTTGGGATTACTTAATATTTAGTTGTATTAACGCAACTTTTTTATTGTTAAAACTGTTTGTATTTCACATAATTCGCTTAATATAGCGTCAAATACTTTAGTTTTATAAGAGCTGTTTATTATATTCAAGCGGTTTTTACTGTAAAACGTCATTTTGTTGGGAAATGTATATAAATTGCAACATTAACATATTTTTATCAATGCTAGTATGCCAAATAAGTAAAATATTTCGAAAAAAGGATTTTGTTGATTCATAATTATATCCAATTTTTAGGACTGACACATTGTAAGTAAAGTACACAAGTAAAGCTTGATAATAGATAAAATTATGACAGGAAATCTCCGATATGAAATTGTAAAACCCCAAGTGTAATTTATAGCACCCTACTGCTGCGATCAAAAAATAATAAGATCGAGAAGAAAATCGTTGTTAGCTCTATCCGATTTCCGGTTATAGTTTTAGGTATAATCAAAACTGTTCCAAAATGCAACAGGTAAAAGTCAACGAGTCAACGACCCGTTAATAAAATTCAAATTGCTTTTCGAAAATTTAAAATATCACTCAAAACGAGCCCGGCAAATGTCGATGCGACAATTAAAAGAAAAGAGAAACATTTATCAAGAGATAAACAGGGTAACGGCTACGTATTTTCGATATCGACGCGCGAATATGTAAATCTCGCGGTATTTATTTACGTAAACGTCAAAATAAACCACTCGAGCGATTTTATTACTACGAAACTCACTGTAAATTACATTGTTCCTGTTTAAAAATGGTTTAGTTATAAATATATACATTTCTGCCGTTGTTATGATTCACTGGCAACGAAAATCGTGGATTTTACGATAACAGCCAGATGATTAATGTCGAGCGGGTGACGATGGGTGTTGATTTTTTGAACGCTTTATTACTTAGAGTATCTTGTCGAAGAGATAAGGCCTGAATGCATAATTCGTTTCAAAATTTATCGTTTTATAAGACTTATCATTTTGATCCGATATATTTTACAAATATTATAGTTGGTGCTTCTTTCTGCTACCAGTCCAGAAATGAACGTTGTTGTTCCACATTATTTTGTGTCCGTATTACCAGGTGTACCGGAAAGTCATTACCAGATTTTATAACAGATATCGCTAGGATTAGGTTGGGAATGTTATGATTTGACACCTATGTCATTTTATTCTGCTTGTAGCGACCGCTATAACCCTTCAGGCCACCACGCATTCACCTACATCAAAGTCTAAGGTTGACAACGCTGGTGGATTGGTACCATGCGGTTCCCGGCTATAAAAGACCACGACGACGACGTCTCGCTCTCTTTTCTTTTCTCTACCCCCTTGTAACAGTACCACTTCCACAGCGCTACCGTACTTCCTTTACCTAACTTAATATCTTGTCCATTCTCCCGTTGACCACATGTATCAATTTAAATCGAAATAAACAAGTATTTCTTCAACCAGTGTTTTCAGTTCTCGTGCAAATTCCTTCCACAAAATAGTAATGAGTGTTCGGACAAACAATCGCATCGACAGCCACACATTTCTACATATACATTGATCGAAAAAACATCCAGAATGGGCCTGAAGACACGGTAAAGTAATTTTACAGCACGATAAGGCGCCGTTTCATAAAGCAAAACTGACCAAGGATCCATTGAAAACACTTGGATGAGACATATTATCACACTCTGCTATACTGTCAATTTTTCGTGTGAATGGGATACGCGCATGTAGAGTAAAACGTCGCCAATTTCGAAGAAGTTAAGCAATCAAGCAAGCAAGCATCCATAAATTGCGTGAAAGATGGATAAGATATATAGAATCATATGGCCGATACTATGAATAAATAAATTTGTCCATTTTCTTGAAAATGATGTAGTTTTTTCTTCGAAAAAATAGGTAATGATTTTCTGGTACACCTGGCATATTGTTAGTATACATACATTATTCCTCTTGTATCAACATATCAAGCGTAAAAATTCAAATCTATCTGTACAGAAGATTGTTCAAAATGGCCAACGATAATTGGATATATCAAGGCACAAAAGTTGTAGTAGACGAATAACACGATTTATTTTGAACCCGACAAGCGTCATTCGTGGTAAGCTTTTTTGTCTTTATATGCAAAAAAACCGCAGCTGAAACACGTAGTACGATAATGGAGATATATAGCGACGAGAGTATTAGTGTTAATTAATTAATAATAGTAGTATAATATTACTTATTAATAATAATAAGATAATTCAACGTAGAGGAGAAATAATACCCTGGAGCAATAAATAACTTTGAACATTGACGAAAATTGTTGCAAAATTCCGCAAGAACTTACCTACTCATTAGAGGTTACTCAATAAGCTATTCCCTGTTGATTAAAATCCTTGTGATTGTTAGGAAAAGGACATTGGGTACCATACGTATTAAAGCCTAGAAATATTGACTGGCGTCTTTGCGGATGTTACCAATTGCTCCACTGGTGGAAAGTAAATGTTTTTTCGCATCACATGGTTACTACAGACAAAAACTGGATTCACTATGACACTACGAACCGGAAAAAAACGTTGGGATACTCCGACAACATCTCGACATTCAGGAAGAAGTAAAATATTCGTGGTGTGAAGATATTGTTGTGTCAAATCCAGCCAGAGATTAAGAAAAAATCGATTAAAAGTAAAAATGTTAAAAGATTAAAGAAAAAGATTAAAAGTATTCATGTTACATGACAATATCCGTCCACATGGGGCTCAAGAGGTTAAAACCAGCGTTGCCAACATGTAGGGACTTCCCCAACCTCCGGGGAATCGCATGAAATGCGGTGATTTTAACATCTTATCGTAAATATAATATTGATAATCCATGTCGTTAATTTACTCACAGATTTACTTTCGTTAAATTTTATTTTCCAAGCTTGTGTCCAATTATTTATATTGTCACTTGCCTGTTGTAATATTCGTGAGGCTTCTTCACTATTGTTTCCGACATCTATAATCGCAGTATCATCAGTAAATGTAGCTATCGTAATATTCTCCATTTGTGGTATATCACAAGTGTAGCGTAGATAAAGCATTGGCCCCAGTACACTTCTTTGTGGTACATCTGCTTTAACTTCTTTTATTGTAGAGTGAGCTTCTTGTTTAACTCTAAATATTCTGGCTGTAATGTGCGATTTTAGTAGTTCGGTGTGTTCTTTTGGTGACATTTTCTGTAGTTTATGAACAAGGCCTTCATGCCAAACCTTATCGAAGGCTTGTACTACATCTAAGAATATGGCTGGGCATTTTTTTTACTTTCGTAGGCTTTTTCAATAACATCTGTTATTCTGTGGACCTGGCCAATTGTTGAATTCTTGTTAATAAACCCAAACTGGTGTGTTGGTATTAGGTTTTTCCTCTCTATGAGAAAAAAATATGTGAAAACTTTATACGTGTTTTAATTGCGCCATCAGATCCAGACTTAGTTCCAATCGGAACAGCTCGGAAGTGCACTCTTTCGAATAAAAAAGGAATTTTAAAAATCTGTGGGTCTTCCAATACGAACGCAACGCGAAATACTTTTCGAAAAATTGAGCATGTGGTAACCGTGTCGTTCGAAAAATGTAGAAGAAATAAATGCAGTGTTAAGGTGAACAATTTATTAGAGTACGTAGCGCCTAATTTATATTTAATTGTGATAATTTTTTGTAAATATTCTGTAAAATATAATTAGTAAATATAATTTTGTAAAAGTCTACCTTCAGATTCTAAAAAGTTAAATATTAAAAATGATACTAATATCATATCTGTACAACATGCCACTGTTTGTTTACACAAAATTTTAAATAACAATACGATCAAACGAAATAGGTGACGACTTATATAAATATTTTCGTACAGGAAGTACGTACATCGCAATATTACTCATTTTTATTTGATAAAACTTGTCGTACCGATAAACGATTTTTATCCAGGTTTTCTTATTGTCCCAAACTGTCGGTAATTCGTACCAAGTACTGCACGAAGGTTAATCGTTGAACTTGACCGAGTTAGTGAATGGCAACTATAAAGGATTCGAGAAACTGTACGGAATATATTACAATCGCTGGCGCCCTTCAACAATCGAGAATTGTCTACCATTAGAATATGTTGTGAAGGATTTATTTATTTATTCAAAATTAAATTTTGTCAGTCGCTCAACACCATTTCGACCCATCTTTCTCACCAATCAACCCAATTCTTGGTATTTCCATATCATAGTCGATACATTCGATAGTCAAAAAATTAGCGACTAGTAATTATTATTTTCAGTCAAATGCACGGTTCGACTGTTTTTTTTTCTGAATTCCTGATGTCAGACGAAGATGTATGAACCCTTTCCTATATAAATTGTGAGATGTGTTTATATTTTCCAACGGTAGTATAAACGAGACGGAGATGTACATATTCCTTCACGTACCAACTCTAAAAAAAAGGAAAGGAAAAAAGTTATTGCGGAATACTATTGACATGAAATTAATAATTTCATTTTAAACGAAGTAGAATTACTTATTACTTTTATATTTGAATGTTCTGTGGATCTGTGAAAAGGAATATGATTTTTCTATGCGATGGAATAATACCCCCCACAAATGTTTTATCGTATTTTAATATGCTAATTGCTATTTTTAAATAACATACTATAATAAATATAAACAATACAATAGAACTTAAACAAAACCTAAAAACTAAAGATACATAACCATATATATTAAATAAAAATTAAACACATACCTAATCATAGAAAAAAAAGTAATTCATGGCATAATTAAAAATTATGAGAGTAGTGGTTACATGGTATCTTTTGCTAATTTGATGTTTACATAATTCTTGGATTAGTGTATATAATAACAGAGAAAATTAGCAGCAGGCAATATGCACTTAAAGTATGATTTATAGGTAAAAGGTTATAATTTAGTAACACTAGTTTTATATATTGCTAATGGACCAAAAGTTTATTTGTGTTAAATAATATGAAAACACTGAGCAATATGACGTAGTTTCAGTAAGTGCGATATAAGAAGATTTCCAAGTAGGGTATTGCTACAAATGATAAATATGTTTACGTTGTATTGTCAGTACCCTGAAAATAATATCAATGCTATAAGGTGTAAACAGATTCATGTGTTTACGAATTATATGTGATTGGAATTGGTGAATATTACTGTATGCTGTATTTAAGTGCGTCTGCATTCAACTAGCCAGTTATGTTTTACATATTGCTCACTTCCCTGTAGCCTTGGGATGTCGGCCACCTAGAAAAATATCGATATTTCGATATATCGATTTCAATATTTTTAAAAAAATATCGATATATCGGAGAAAAAATGTTTCGACATTTTTTTACAATATAACAAGTCAGTTAAAAAGTCTCCGGCCTGACACATAGATGGTGCTACTAGAATTAAATACATATTTTTTTTTAGTTAGCCCTAACCCTCCAAGGATGCGTATATAAATTTGAAAGCTGTCGGATCATTAGTTTATGAATTATAACATTTTAAGTGAAGCAACTGTTGTTACTGTGAAAAAAATGAATAAAAAGGAATTTCGTGTGTTGATAAATTATTGCTTTTTGAGGGGAAACAATACAGTTGAAGCAAAAACTTCCGAGTTTCCGGATACTGTCCCAGTAAAATGAACCATCAAGAATTGGTATACTAAGTTTAGACGTGGCGAAATGAGCATCGAAGACGGTGAACGCAGTGGACGCCCAAAAGAGGTTCTTACCGACGAAAACATTTTAAAAAATCCACAAAATGATTTTGAATGACCGTAACTTGAAATTGAATGAAACAGCAGACACTCTAAAGATATCAACTGAAGGTGTACATCATATCATTCAAGAATATTTGGTTATGAGAAAGCTCTGTGCAAAGTGGCTGCCGCGCGAGCTCTCTTTTGATAAAAAACAACGACGAGTTGATGATTCGGAGGAGTGTTTGAAGATGATCAAGCGTAATAAACTGGAGTTTTTGCGTCGATATGTGACAATGGATGAAACATGGCTCCATCATTTCACTCCGAAGTCCAATCGACAGTCATCCGAGTGACCTGTACACGATGAACCAGCTTCAAAGCGTGGGAAAACGCAACAGTCGGCTGGCAAGGTTTTGGCGTCTGTATTTTGGGATGCGCATGGAATAATTTTCATTGACTACCTTGAAAAATGAAGGACCATCAACAGCGACTATTACATAGAATTATTGGACTATTTGAAAGACGAAATCGCCGAAAAACAGCCGCATTTGCAGACAACCGACAATACACCGTATCAAAAATTCATGAATTAGGCTTCGAATTTCTTTCTCATCCACCTTATTCTCCAGATCTGACCTCCAACGACTATTTCCTGTCCTCAGATCTCAAAAGGATGCTCGCTTGGAAGAAATTTTCGTCGAATGAAGAGGTTATCGACGAAACTGAGTTGGAAGGCAAATCGTATCTACTACAAAAATGGTATCGAAAAGTTGGAGAGTCGCTATAATTAGTGTATCTTCCTTGTAGGGAATTATGTTGAATAAAAAAAACTAATTTTGGCAAAAAATGTGTTTTACTATGGTAGGCCGGGAACTTTTCAATTGACCTGTTATATTGATATAATTTTTTAAACTTTTACAAGTAAGTGCCAAAATGTACAAAATGTTTAAGAAATTTATTTAATTATTTTGTATTACATTCCCATGGTCGAAAACCCCTCGAACACTTCGCCGTATCGCTATTTAAAAACGGGCGAACTTACGGAGCGATGACGCCTTATAATAATCGATCACAACGAAAGCCGTTCTACGAAGCTGATATTATTCATATCAGATGTAAAAATAACCCAAACACCAATCCCCTATGCACTGTGACGCGTCGGCCGATTGACTACGCGCTGAGAGGACGACGTAAACGGTGCCAATGTCCCAGCTGGAAGGAATTTAACGAAAACACTAAAAATATCAACGAAGCGATGCGAAAACGCCACACCGACTACCGACGATCTGGTCCATATTTGTCTCAGCTAATTGGTCGCACTCGGTAATTGTTCCGCTGTATGGAATCATTTTTTCACTTACTGCCAAAATGGTTACGAGAAATAGGTCACAGTACGGGAATTTCTGACGCGGGATTATTCATTATTTATTTTAAGGTTGTATAGTGGCTCGGAAATAATGGGAATTTCATTATTCAATATTTTTGACGGTTAATACTTTCATGAAATATGATTTGGTCGGTATTCCTTACATTATTATTCATTATTTTTATAATTGCCGACCTAGTATTTATTCTTTTTGAATGAATTTAATAAAACTTTTACTAGAAACTAAAACAAATATCAATTGATTTTAAATGATTTACAACAGATGATATTACTGTGTGTTAGTCGTATCGGGTATATCTGTTGTTGAAGGCTTTTTGGCTTCATTTTTCAGTATGTGTCAGTGACAGAAAAAAAAAATAAGGAAGCACGGAAGCAATATGGACTAGTGGAATCACCGACTCATATGCTATCGCTATTATTTATCTGGGCCACACGATCGTGCTCTGCGAGCTCCTTCAAACAAAAACCAAAAACTGTATGGAATTTGAATCGGTAGGGTCTAATATTATGGCTCTATTAGATACCGCATATTGGAAAAATATACAGAGATATAATGGAAATGTGTCCAAATCTGTAGTATTGATAACATCATTAGTGAAGCATCAGATAAAATAAGTCATGAGCCACCAGAAAATAAACGCAACTGTCCAGGCAACAGTAAATTTGATCACCCAATTTCTGCTTTTGGGGGTTTGTGATGTTATAATCAATTGTGCAAAAGATTGATTTCATTCATAAAGAACATCAAATAGTTGCATCACTTTCCTTTTCAGAATACTTTGGAGAGCATTGCGGTAAAATTCCTGAGGATAAATTCACATCCGTATGTTCTTTGTATCCCACACTCGATAAAGAACGATTACGAACCGATCTGTCAGTCTTATTACTCAAGAAATGATTGCAGAACATTAAATGGTGCTCTACCTTTTCTAAAATTTTTAAAAGTAAACAATCTAGGAGACACGTTGAAGGAGACTAGAGAATTATTAGAAATCGTGGTAATAACTCCAGAGGTCCACTCCAGAGATAACATCAGAGGGCGAAAAGTGTTTCTCAACATTAAAGTGCATCAAAACGTTTCCCAGAAATTCAATGGCTGAAGATCGTTTAACAGCAGTTTGTTTATTGAAAAACGGTTGATCTACGAAATAGACAATTTTAATGTCAATTGAAGAACGTAGGGTGAACTTAATTTATAAAAAATTGATAAAAAGCATTTTTTCAGTGCGTTGAAAAATGTCCGAATTTGTACAGATTAAATCGCACTTTCAGAAAGTTACTTTTTATTCTTATATTATGTTATATCATTATTCTATTATTCTTAGGCATGACAATGCTCGACAAACCGACGAGAACATACGTGGAAACATTAAAATGGTAAATGCTACCACAAAAATTCCCCCGGCGTATTCTCCAGATCATGCTCCTTGTGGGCAGTGCTTCACTTCTTATGAAGACACCCAAAATTGGGTCGATTTGTGAATAGCCTCAAAAGATACATCATTCTTTCGAGATGGGATCCATAAATTTGACTGAAATATGAGAAAAAGTAGCGGCTATCGATGGGCATTATTTTGACACATTGTTCCTATTTCTCACAGTAAGGATTCAAATTAAAAAAAATCCTTTAAAACTAAAATTATAGGCCTTTTATTAACAGTTTCTGATAAGTTTTTTACAGGCTACTGCCTTTTACCTGACGATCATTTTGATTCAGGTGTGTAGTTAGTGGAATCACGTCATACATCGATTGAGAAATACCTTTATTTCGCTTCAATGACTCCAAATAACTCTCTAAATTGAAGGTCTGTTAATTTTAGTCTAGCGTGGGCAGAGAGCCACATTTTCCCATAAACTTGCAAAAGAAAGCTTTCATTATCTATAAGTTAACACCTCTCTCATGTAATGTCGGGTTACGGTTTCCGAAGCCATTTTGAACGATCATAACGTTCATACCAATCAATAAATACTTGACTGGCTCGGGTGCAGAGTCTCCGTAACTCTTATCAAGCCATTGTTTGGCTTCAAAAGCGTTTTCATATTATTATTATCCATAAATCACAGCAGATTTATTAACTAATATTTACAATAACATTTTCAAGGTATATAATAATCTTAAACGATTCTAAACAAACTGGAATAAAGTAAAACTCATAAAAGCAGTGTAAAAAACAACGATAGGTTTAAAAATAAGGTTAAAAATAACACTAAAATATTTGTAATATTCTTCAATTTTATTGAACCTAATCTAAAAATTGTTATTACATCTTTATTGAAGTAAAAGCTAGTTCTACAACTAAACTGTTCATAATAAAATTGGCTCAGAATTAATTAAGTATATTATGTACTAATTCACAACCAGCAGCTTCATCTCTATCGCCACATTAGTTATATAATGAGGCTTTATGTATTTTTAAATTGAGTTACTATAAATAATAGGTAAACTATATTAATTTATTAGCTATGTATAATTATACTCGGGTAAGTAATGTTTCTTCTCGTTATGTTACCGGACACACGTAGAATTACGAACAAGATATCGATTGCAACAGATGGATTTGGGTTTGAAAATGGGACGAAGTGGTTTTGTAACAAGGCAACGCTTAGTTACGTGTTGCAAAATTTTTGAAAAAAATAATGAAAAGACCTACCCAAATCGATATATTCAATAGACACTGTCAACAGCAGTTTGTACAGAATGTTTTAAAACTAACTCTTCAGTATGTAAGAAAATCCGTTAAAATAACTTCACAGTCCTTACAGAATTTACTACAGCCCTACGAAATCTTTATAAGAATAGTATATAGTTGAGTAGAATTTAAACTATACGTCAATTGATAAGGACACCATAAACAATCTAATGAATGTAACAACAATCTGTTTTTACGGATACTTTAAAATTTAATAGTGAACAAATTGATAAAATATAGATTTTGTACAGCTTTAGTAAGGATATTCGTTAAAATTACTTCACAGTCTTTATAGGTTTTGCTACAACTCTACAAAAATTATTAAATAACGTTTAGAACAGTAATATATACAATAGAATTTAAATTGTACGCCAGTTGATAAGGACAATATAAATAATCTAATGAATGACTTATTTTTTATTGAGTAATAACAATCTATTTTTATACAAATGATTTAAAATGTAATTGTGAAGTTCAATTTAATTGATTATTATTATTCAATTCAACTGTTCATTTTGTAGATAATTTTTCAAAATAGAACCTTCAATATGTAAAAATTATTTCACAGCCTGTATCTTTTGCTACAGCTACAAAAAATCATTAAAAATGTTTAGAATCATGTCCTAAAATGTCAATTACTAAGTAAAACATAAATAAACTATTGAATAACTTATGTATTCCTGAGTAATAATTATCTCTATTTATAAAAATGATTAAAAAAGTAATGGTGAACTTCAAGTTGATAAATTGTTAATTTTATAGAGTTTTTAGAGTTTATAGAGTTTCACAGTCTTTGTATCTTTTGTTACAACTACAAAAACATAAATAAGCTAATGAATAACTTATTTATTCTTGAGTAATAACGATCTATTTTTCTGAAAATGATTCAAAAAGTGATGGCGAACTTCAAATTGATAAATCGCTAATTTTATAGAGTTTTTCACAGTCTTTATAGGTTTTGCTACAACTCTACAAAAATTATTAAATAACGTTTAGAACAGTAATATATACAATAGAATTTAAATTGTACGCCAGTTGATAAGGACAATATAAATAGTCTAATGAATGACTTATTTTTTATTAAGTAATAACAATCTATTTTTATACAAATGATTTAAAATGTAATTGTGAAGTTCAATTTAATTGATTATTATTATTCAATTCAACTGTTCATTTTGTAGATAATTTTTCAAAATAGAACCTTCAATATGTAAAAATTATTTCACAGCCTGTATCTTTTGCTACAGCTACAAAAAATCATTAAAAATGTTTAGAATCATGTCCTAAAATGTCAATTACTAAGTAAAACATAAATAAACTATTGAATAACTTATGTATTCCTGAGTAATAATTATCTCTATTTATAAAAATGATTAAAAAAGTAATGGTGAACTTCAAGTTGATAAATTGTTAATTTTATAGAGTTTTTAGAGTTTATAGAGTTTCACAGTCTTTGTATCTTTTGTTACAACTACAAAAACATAAATAAGCTAATGAATAACTTATTTATTCTTGAGTAATAACGATCTATTTTTCTGAAAATGATTCAAAAAGTGATGGCGAACTTCAAATTGATAAATCGCTAATTTTATAGAGTTTTTCACAGTCTTTATAGGTTTTGCTACAACTCTACAAAAATTATTAAATAACGTTTAGAACAGTAATATATACAATAGAATTTAAATTGTACGCCAGTTGATAAGGACAATATAAATAGTCTAATGAATGACTTATTTTTTATTAAGTAATAACAATCTATTTTTATACAAACGATTTAAAATGTAATTGTGAAGTTCAATTTAATTGATTATTATTATTCAATTCAACTGTTCATTTTGTAGATAATTTTTCAAAATAGAACCTTCAATATGTAAAAATTATTTCACAGCCTGTATCTTTTGCTACAGCTACAAAAAATCATTAAAAATGTTTAGAATCATGTCGTAAAATGTCAATTAATAAGTAAAACATAAATAAACTATTGAATAACTTATGTATTCCTGAGTAATAATTATCTCTATTTATAAAAATGATTAAAAAAGTAATGGTGAACTTCAAGTTGATAAATTGTTAATTTTATAGAGTTTTTAGAGTTTATAGAGTTTCACAGTCTTTGTATCTTTTGTTACAACTACAAAAACATAAATAAGCTAATGAATAACTTATTTATTCTTGAGTAATAACGATCTATTTTTCTGAAAATGATTCAAAAAGTGATGGCGAACTTCAAATTGATAAATTGCTAATTTTATAGAGTTTTTCACCATAGAAGCCTTCAATATGTAAAAAGATTCGTAAACATAATTTCACTTTATATATTTTGCTACAGCTACAAAAAATCATTAAAACTTATTTAGAACAATAACAGAATAGAATTTAAATTGTACGTCAATTGGCAAGAAAAACATAAATAATCTGATGAATAACTTATTTATTAGTGAGTAACAATAATATTCATTTCTGTACGCATCAATTTATAACATACCAAAACAATGCTATTGGTTAATTCGCCTGTTAACGCATGCCAATTAACTAATACAGTCGGATATCGTAGGAAATCCCGAAATTTACAAAAATAAAATAAATTCTTTGATAAAATAACAACGCTTTATGTCATACGATAAAATAAACGACCAATATTACATATCTAACTTACAAGGCGAGCTGATAGGCGGTGATTTAAATAAAAAAATCCGTTCCAACAATCATACGCAACACAAATCACCCGGTGCACACAATATAAAACCGACCGATTAACTACGTGCAGATGCCACGCGGAGACGGCAACGTCCTCGTCCGAAGAAAGTTAACCAAACACTAAAAATATTACTCGGTTTCCAGTTAACGGGCCAGCTGGTCGGGCTTATCGGCGATTAGATGCGAAAACACTTCGAGGTACCCGATCGGATTGTTTGACGACGACCTTTCTATATTTGTCCCATCGCAGCCCGACTTACCGCATAATTGTTCCACTGTACGGTTTAATTTTCAATTTAACAGATATCAGGCGCGTTTTTTTACGAATACCGTTTCTTTTTTCTCTCTCTAATTTATTAAATGGTTCTTGTACGGTGTCGGGAATAAGATTATGGAGAACTGTACTATGAATCCCGATGGAGATATCTATAAGTTCGGGTGTATGTTAACCGCAATGTCAAGGTTAAGGTGGCACGACCGCCATCGGTCAACGATCAGCACCCCCTCCGGGTTGTTAACCCCTGGTTTTGGTCTTTTTAAGGGCCGTGGGTCGTGAGCCTACCGACCGGCAAGTGAGCCAGAGCGACGACCACCTGTCAGATACCATCTGGCGGTACCCGACGCGTCTATTTGCACCACCTTGTTCGTTCGTGTAATGAGATTTCTTCGTTGAAGATTCCGAAATGGGGATCTTCTCAAAATCTTTACAATTTCCATTAATATTTCGTATCTAAAAAGTTTTGTTTTTATCGATTATTTCAAAATTAATTGTCATTAGCGTGCACGCCGATTGACCACAACTGCTCATGCGCATTTATTCTAATCTAGCTTCATAGATTCCACAGCTACGCGTTGGTGTTTACGAGAGTTGTGGTTAGGAAGTAATTTTTAGGATAATTTTATGTTTACAAAAGTTTTTTGAGGTAATAGAATTATTTAATAGAGAAAATTAGCAAAAGAGTAAAATGTTATAGAACAAGGCTATATTTATGTTAAATAATATGAAAACAGAACTTGTTTGAACATTATACTAAAGGTAAGGATGAAAAATTGTCTTATTTGCATATGTTTTTTGTTTATTTGTTATTATAATTATTAAAATATAGCCGACTTATGGCTGATTTTTGTTCATAGTGTTCTAACCGTTTATTACTTATCGTCTATTCAGAGTTATTTTGTACATGCGTCATCTAAATCTGGACGCCAAAACGTCGCAATGTTGCCGCATCAACTCTGAGTTCTAGTTCAGTTTGGCTTTGGCATACAGCAAAATTCTGATCTAAATAAAATAATTGAGCGAAAATGTTATCAAATATAATTTATTTTAACATTATAGTACAGCTAAAAACTACAGCCCTTAACTTAATTTATATATACATCCACAATAGTTTATAGGTAAGAGTTAAAACCTCTTATCACTATTGCTTTCAAGAATTTTACATACGTCTGACAACCGGACGACTTTGACAGGTTCATTCGTTTACGCGTTGGAACTAATCAGACAGCATTGTGTCTCTTCTTAACTAGTATAAAATGAGAAGGAAAATATTGTCCGATTCTGAGACGAATTTAGAAATGGCGGCAGGCAGTAGAATAAACATCTTGATGACGTATGTGTAAAAAAACCTTGAATAGACTATAGATTACTTTGTACATGTTGATCCACAATGCTTCAAAATTAACGTTATAAAATTATTTCACATATTTGTTTTCACATATTGTTTTATATTTATACAATTCGTACCTCTACTTGCTAATATTTTCAAGTATCTGCAAAATCAGAAAGGTATAACTCTAAACGTGCACAAATATAAGTACTTTTCATTTTTACTCTTACTATCAGCTTCAAACAAGTTCCATTAAGTAACATAAATAAATATAATTTTCTTAATCGCCGTATCTACACATTGGCCTTATTATTTATAACATTTTACTAATACTTCATATGTTACACTCCTAATTTTCATTGTTAAATAATAAGTAACTACACTACCTCAGCAAACTAAAAAGGTTCTGCAGATGTATCTGGTACGTTTTAATGTATGATATTAACAGTGCAAAACCATTATGGGTTAGTATGCTAAGTTTAGACGTGGTGAAATGAGCACCGAAGACGGTGAACGCAGTGGACGCCCAAAAGAGTTTGTTACCGACAAAACATTAAAAAAATTAACAAAATGATTTTGAAAGACCGTAAATTAACATTGAATGAAATAGCAGAGGGTTTAAAGATATCAACTGAACGTGTACATCATATCATTCACGAATATTTGGGTATGAGAAAGCTCTGTGGAAAGTGGGTGCCGCGCGAGCACCCTTTTGACCAAAAACAGCGTCGAGTTGATGATTCCGAGCATTGTTTGAAGATGATCAAGCGTAATAAACCCGAGTTTTTGAGTCGATATGTGACAATGAATGAAACATGCCTCCATCAGTTCACTCCGAAGTCCAATCGACAGTAATTCGAGTGGACTGCACACGATGAACCCGCTCCAAAGCATGGGAAGACGCAACAGTCGGCTGGCAAGATTATGGCGTCTGTATTTTGGGATGCGCATCGAAAAAATTTAATTGACAACCTTGAACAAGGAAGGACCATCAACAGCGATTATTAAATAGTGTTATTCGACCGTTTGAACGACGAAATCGCCGAAAACCGACCGCATTTGAAGAAAAAGGAAGTGCTGCTTCACCAAGACAATGCAACGTATCACAAGTCACTGAAAACGATTGCAAAAATCCATGAATTGGGCTTCGAATTGGCTTCCTCAACCACCCTACTCTCCAGATCTGCCCCCAGCGACTATTTATTGTTCTCAGATCTCAAAAGAATGCTCGCTGGGAAGAAATTTTCGTCGAATGAAGAGGTGATCGCCGAAACTGAGGCTTAATTTGAAGGAAAGGACAAATCGTACTACAAAAATGGTATCGAAAAGTTGGAGGGTCGCTATAATCAGTGTATCACCCTTGAAGGAAATTATTTTTTTAGAAGTTACTGCGGTTTGAAAATCCATTTTTTCGGCACTTCAGAGTGGGGAAGCCAGAATATTCAAGAAGTAACATAACATAAAAGTCTCTATGCTGGACAGCCAGTCTTTGCAATATTGCTACGCAGATATCTCATCACCTACATCGTAATCTAGTGCACACAGTTCTGAACCACTTAAGAACATCAAAGTTTGATATTTAGGTGTCACTTGGGTACTTGCATAGATTTTTATTTAGGAATTGACGGTAAAACGAGATCAAATTGAACAATTTTTGTAACAAATTATTATAGCTTATGAAAATGATGATGATGAAAAATATCGTACCCTAAACACCATGGAGCTTCACAAATACTCCAGACAACACCAGAACAAAACATATACCATAAAAATAATCCAAACATTCACTGTATAATCCGGACCTTGCTCCATCCGACTAACGTTTATTTCAGTCTCCACAAAATTCTCTTAACGGTCTAAACATGGTTTAAAAAAATATTCTGTGACAATCTCTGAAGTTCTACAAGGAGCGATTGATTGATAGATTATTGTTCGAAGTTTATATATTTATAAACGAAAAAACTTTTCCATTATTTGACCTAATCAAATTCACGGATAAATAAACACATATTTTAAGAGTATTTCGGTGTATAAATACGAATTCGACGACTTAATACTTATCGAATTATAATAATCGTTACATTCAGTTAGCAACTGCTTTATCATTTTCCTATCAGTATATATATTATTACGGTAATAATAATCCGAATTAAATAGATTGATGCCGGTTTAGGATTGCTTATCAATCGAATATTAACCCAAATAGGAGGGTTAGTAAAGCAGGAAAAATAGATCGATATTCCATCACTATTTCTTTTGATGTCACCAACAAATCATGTTGGGTTACAATAAAATATATGTTTGTTAACACAAAAACGTGTGATTATTTAATAATAATATATGAAAGAGAGCGCGATGTTGCCAGTTGTACAATATTTTTGCTGTCGCACGCCATTTAATTCAATGAAAATGTATTTGTTAACATAAGAGCGATGAGATTATTTAGCAATAACAAATTAAAGAAAGCGCAATGTTGCCAACTATACAATATTTTCCTGTCGAATACCATTACAAGTAAGGGAAACATATTTGTTAACATATGAATTGTGAAATTATTTAACAATAACAAAGAAGAGAAAGCGCAATGTTGCACCTGTATAATATTTTTTAATTATATATATATATATATATATATATATATATATATATATATATATATATATATATATATACTAGCGACCCGCCTCGGCTTCGCACGGGTGCAATGCTGATACTAAATTAAATACACTAGAGAAAAAATATGAACGTTGTATATAAAAACATAGCGGCCCGCTCCGACTTTGCACGGGCATAAAATATATATGCCTATGTCACTCAATGAAAACATGATTAAAATCGATCCAGTATTTTTGGTTCATTCATTACTGCCCTTGGCCTGCACGCATTAAATTTGGAGTAAAACAATTCCTCTTCCCCTATACTTACTATGAAGATTTCCTGCTATCTTTGGAATATCTAAATTCATACAATTTTTATTACATTACACATTTTTAAACGCAAATTTTAAATTTGTAATATCTCCGAAAATATTTGTTTAATTTACATGCTGTAAGGAACCATATTGATCTATATTAATTGCACACTGTATTTAAGGTACTTAATTCGATAAGGATTAATGCCGTATTGCTTAAAATAGCTTCATAAATAAGCCATTTTCTCACGTAAAAAGTAAACAATAAAAATGGTTAATGTGGGTTATCCCTAAAAGATAAACATATACCATCGCGGACTTTTTTGTAGACCTTTTTATGGTGTACAATACTGTAGTACATTAATTTGATCTAACTCGTAGGGTTAGGCAGCGTTTTTGCTAATTGCTAAATAAGCCTAAAAAAATAGGTTAATTTACGACATCACGTTAGAAACCTCTAAAATTAGCAATGTTGCCTTAGTATATTATGCATGTATTATACATATAAACCTTCCTCTTGAATCACTCTATCTATTGAAAAAAACCGCATCAAAATCCGTTGCGTAGTTTTAAAGATTTAAGCGCACATAGGGATATAGGGACAGAAAAGGCGACTTTGTTTTATACTATGTAGTGATATATACATTTATGGATATAAAACATAATTATTTATTATTATTACTCAATATTAACAAATAAAAGAAAGCGCAATGTTGTCAACTGTACAATATTTCCCTGAAATCCGCTATAATACTATTTTGCGCAAGGAAACTACAAAATATTATAAAATCAATGATCCAAAACCGAATAACTAGGATATCATTATATTATAAATACCAGCGAAGCGTTCGACTAAAAGGCCTGGTAGAACGAGTTTTTTTCGAAATCTATCAACGCTGTTTTTTTCTGAAATTTTAATTGATACGATACTGACCGTAATTCGAAATCACATCGTTAAAATATCTGCCGGACCGTTAGAAATATGATTTTCAAAATATTTCTGCGTTACCTTGCGAACACTGTACAGGTCTTGTACATTTGTGAAATTGTGGTTTTATAATACAGTTACAAGTCGAGTCAGCCTTGGAATTTAAATGGTTGAACCCGAGCTGGTTGGGTTTGATATAATTAAAATGTGAGTTTAGAATGCGATTTTTTTTTCGCGTTATCTCAAATAATATCTATTTATTATTAGTTTTCAGATTCTCCCCTATTATATATTTTTTACAATATGTCGTTTAAAATCAATTTAATTCCAAGTATGAACAGTCTCGGAGTTATATAAGGGGGAGAAAGCAACGTTGTCGTTTGTTATCGCAATGTTGCCTCTCTGGCATTCTCTAAATTTCCTTAACTTATGTATTGAATTAATTAAAATAAAGGTAAATTTTATGTTTAGTTGCCAAAATGATTTGTAAACTAATGTTCGTAATATGAACTGGTACCCATCCACATATATTTTCGGTTTTCAGTGACGATTTCAATGGTTGACAAGATTCTTGGTCAAACATTTCTACCAAAATTAGCAAAATGACAGATTAACAAGTCATACTTCTCTCTAATATTAATATAATTACCGTGTCCCAATATGAGGAATTTGAATACCAGTTTTGATAGCTGAGCGAAAATAAAATACCAGGCCACGTTGCCAGTTTTCTAATTTCTCATGTTATAATAGAAATTATACTAGAACTAGAAAATCATTAACAAAGTATACGTATATATGTTATATCATGGGGCTGTTCCGACACTAACTACATACTGTAAATTAGTTGGTTTTGTAATAGATAAAAACCACCATTATCATTTTGTACAAGTAAAATAAGGTGGATTTGATAAAGTCGTTTCGTATTTTCCATTTTCGATATTCAATGGTAGTTTCAATGGTTGATAAGAGCATTCTTAATGAAAAGAAATCTTTAGTAAAATGACTGATTAAAAACATATTATTTCGTTCAAGATGAATATAATTACGAGTGCCTGAGTGAGATACTAGGACAAGTTGCGAGTTTCCGAATGTAACGGTAAACGCATAATACAACTGGAAGATTATCAATAAGGTGTATGTATAAATTATTGTATTGATTTAATTAACTTGGGCCAGTTAAACCAAAGTTAAGAACAACACTTACACACTATACAAGCTCGTGTGGCTCCTTTTTATCCTTTTTAACCTTTTTATATCCTGCACGTTGACCAGTAGCTGCAATGTTTTCATGTTGGTATGATTTAGTCAGAGCTTCCTTCATATATTAAGGCGAAATCTTGGAAAACTTCGCAGACACATTTGATTTAAGATATGACTAGACAGTTGGACGTATTACTGGAAACCTATAAGTCTGAACAGGCTTTATTATTGACAAATAAACCAATCTCGTTGATATCAGGTCAATTTGAGAGTATATTCCGACTAACTAGTACGCAAATACTTTTCTTCTACTACATCTAATAAGCAAAGTCTTGCCATTGGTAAGTCCTTCAAAATTAATTCCCGTTTTATAGATTTTGTATATTTGTTTTGATGAATGAATAAAATACCGGACAGCGTTGTCAGTTTTCCATTTCATCGGTAAATTCATATAAAATTACGGATAAAATTAAATTTGTTACCCGAGAATTATTAATAAAGTTTAAATAAACTGAATAATCAAGAAATTAATATTCCACAGCCACATGTGTTATAATTTGCTGTAATTCACAATGAATGCTGTACCGATACACATATCAAATTAGCATCGTTTGTCTGCGATGTATGTTGCGATGAAAATCCGATGGATATTAAAACCTATAAATTATTAAAATTTGATACGGTTAAATCGGTAGTTTTTATTTATACCTTTGAGTGGTGTGGTAACAATTAATTTGTCAATAATTCATTTCAAAATTACTTTTTCATGTATGTAGTTATAGAGATGACGCTATTAATGGCGGGATAATATTTCAATATATTTTATGTTTTTGAGTATTTTATTGTAGCTATGAAGACTTTGTGAAGTGTATTTATCGTTGAAATATTCTATTTCATTTTCATGTCAATATCGAAGTAATACAACTCTTGGATAGCAATAAAACAGGACACAGACTCACAAAAGCATCAATCTTGCGTAGTGTAGTGCAATGAGGTGTGTATAATAGTAAAAAAAACAGCAGTACTAAGACATAAACATTATTACAATAGAAACTAAGATAAGGCTGATGAGCCCTTCTATATATATATACCTATATTTATGTTATTGTAAAGACAAGCTGTAGCTTAGTCGACAACGACTAGTAACAATGTAATAAATAAGTTTAACAAACATACATACATAATTTTTTTGGATTCCTATCGGCGAATTTTAATTTTAAATGGAACTACAAACCTACTCTAACATTAACATCTAATTCATCAGTCATCACCATAAATATCACATAGTTTTTGACAAGTTTGTTTTGCATTTTTCCTATTTTGGAAGCGAAAAACCAAAATATATTGTGGCAAACATAAATGGCATTAATTTTTGAGCGAGTAAAGGAATGACACTAGTTTTATATTTGGAATATAAAAAAATAAAATCTCCACATTAGTAAAATATCACAAATAGTCATTTTACCATAAAAATGATGGGCACACCAATATATTCAGAAGTTCCACAAGGGAGTGTAATGAGTCAGAAATTGTAGCTCTTATATACAGTTGATCTACCGACAACAAAAATCACAACTGTGGCCATATCTGTTGACAATACTACAGTCTTAAGATCATACGAAGATACAAAAACAGCATCATAGAACCTCCAAACCAACCTTAATAAAATACAAATGCCTGAAAACATGCCGAATGAAAGTAAATGAAACATAATATATATAACATCTATCCATGTAACTTTTAATCTGGGTAGAAGAGCATGAATGAATATCAATGAATATCAATAATAAAAGATGATGTTAAACATTTTCGCATGCATCTAGACCTGTCGGTTGGAAAAACAGATACTTGAAGAACGAGAACAATTTAGATTTGAATTGTATCAAAGGTATCGGCTCATCGAAATCAAGTCTCAAGTTATCATTAGATAACTGGTTTTGCTTGGTCATATAAAATCCATAATGCACGCATTATTCATCGGTTCCAAAATAACGTAATGCGTGTATTTGTTGATGCTTCATGCTATGTTTCAAAGGAAGTCATACAGCGCGATATTTCTTTAGAACCCAAGTGTAATTCAAAATGATTGTGTTAACAGCGGGCTGGATACTGGCTTCAAAGTGATCAGTTCATCAGATCAAGATAAATAGGTTTAGGCAGGTATTAAGCTAAATTGTGTGTATATAGTAGAATATAAAATACGTGTAGTTGTTAGATGAAATAAGGTTTTTGTTTATTTTCATTTAGTTATTACAATGATTATTATGTACATATTTTGTATTAAAATGTTTTTTTCGTGCTAATAATCTAATTTTGATTATTTTTTAATTTTTAGTGTGTTCCTAACTTATTTTTTTAAGTTGGTTCAATTTTTTTGTTAAAAATATTTTGTTTTTCTTTTTTTTAGTTAGATATTTACTCAATAAATTACTCAGTTTAATACTTTAATATTACAATGGGTAGGCCAAGTCAGGTGCAATAGGAATAAGGAAACAAGAATTGAAAATAAGGAGAGCTTCACGCCCCGGGGGCCGCTATCGCTACCATAGGTGATTTGATCATGTTCTAACTAAATATCAACAAAAAGTTATTGTCCGCGCCGGGAATCGAACCCGCGACCTCCCTTTGGGAGCTAAATGCTTTAATCATTACACCATAGAAGCAGTTGTCTACAATATCTCTATGAGATCTAATATGCTATAGTTAGTGCTTAAAAAGCAAATTGAATGGCTTTTGCACTGAACGACTTCCGATTTTCCGTTCCCTCAGCTCAGCACTAACATTATTCACAAATATCTGATTATTTTGGTTAAAAAATATGTGAAAACTTTGTACGTGCATTTCAGTGGGACCACCTCGGAAGTGAACTCTTTCGAATAAAAAGAGAATTTTGAAAATCGGCCCACAATTGACGGAGAAATCGGCGAACATACATTAAAAATAATATACGGCACAGAACACAGAACCTCCTCCTTTTTTGAAAAATATCTAGAATGTTTTAATGACAATTGTCTTTCAATACTGTGGGTATGGTTTGTTTGAATGAATAATTACTGAATATATGCGATTATCATGAAAACCGAACATACTTTCCACCCACCTTTACCGATAGGTATCAATTTATTCATAACACTGGAGAATTTCATTATTGCAACTATCATTGCAATGATACAATTCTGATTCGGCGAAATTGTATAATAATTAAGATAGAAATCAAATTTTTTCCCTCGCCAGCTGTAATGAATGGATTTTAATTCCAAAAATTACGAGTTTACGAAGTCATGGTGATCACCGTATTAAAATTGAAATTATTAAATGTACTATTATTCCTCAATGGGCGATAGCGAGCCAATAACGATCATTAACAAAACGACTGGTCTGTGTTTATATTTAATCCGTCGAATAACAAAAATATAACAGATCAATATTTTTTTTATGGTATTTATCGTGCTTTTAAATGTGCTAATATCGATACAAATATTAATAAATCGTAAAGACTGTTACGAATGAGAGAATGCTATTCGTTCGGATAGTTTGTTCTACCTATTTGTGATAAAAAACAAATCAACAATGACTAGAGTAAAACATCCAACCGATGGCGGAAAACCCTGACGATTTCGTTATGTAAAAATTAAGCGATATTCCACTCGGTATTCGGTTTTATAGTTTGTTTATCTGTTGGCTTGCTCGATTAAGAGATGATAAGTTACCAGTGTGCGATTATTGGTTTATCGATGTTTATCAACTGTGAATATTTTAGTAGGAATTCATGTAGAAAAAAAAGCTGTTTCGTTACTGTTTCTTTGTCGGAGGGTGTCGCCATAATTATTGATTAATTTGTTTAATTTTTTATGCATTACTTAATAGGTACCAACATTTTTTAGTTCATATAATTTGTACTAATGGTTTTGATTGTTTCGTTCATTTTGTTAGTGGTACCATTATATTGTCACTGCAGAACATTTGGGTTCAAAGAACAGTCGACTTTCTTACAGAGAACAACGAGACCTAGATGAAATGCTTTCTTCTAACAGAAAATACTAAATCCAAAGACGCCGTTATTAGCGAGACCAACTCCATTCAAAGCTCAATGCTTCCAACATTTATTCTCCATCTAGTTTCTCCAAAATCCCTGCAGATTATGACAGCTGTGAGTTGAAAAAGCTCCTGCACAAACAAGCACAAACTAGCTGATATAGTCAATTCTATTCTGAGGCTGCAGCATTTCCCAGCTTCTTGGAAATACAAATACATCGAGGTCATCCTCCAAAAAGGGGATCTGCTGTCAAAAATCTCTCCAGTCAAACTCATTAACGCTGGCTTTCCTCAAGGACGCAACTCAAGATCGACAATTACCAGCGCCACGTACCAGGAACGTTTGGGGATAGCAATCTTGCAATCTTCTCTAGTCTGCTAAAACAGCAGACTCCCAATCCCCATCAAATTCTTATTATACAAGACGTTTTGTTTCCCTCTATGGATCTAACGCTTACTTGTGCTTGTAAAACCAAACCAGGTGGAACGGCTTGAAGTTTCGTCTCAACTCTCCATGGTTTGTCAGAAATTACGACATAATTGAACAAGTATTACTAGAAATTATACTAAAAATAAAAAAATACTAAAAACTACTTATACTAAAAAAAACAACACTAAATAATATAATCATTACATTGAATATACAGTTTGTCTGCCAAAGATAAACTGAATAATTCTCTGGAAAGAGCAGTTTAATTGTAAATACAATACAAAAACATAGAATTAGTAGAAGTAAGCTTTCTCAGATAGTATATAAATATATTCGCGTCAGCTACATTTCCATTTCATCAATATCCAATTGATCAAACCCGGGCATGCTCAATTTATCAAATGAAGCCACATCAAGACATATAATAAAGTATAGATACAACTGTCTCCAATAGTTTCTTGAAGTGTGAAAACCTGATGCAATTTCCAAAAATATATCAAATGTACTTCAAAACTAATTCACATTCCTAATAGTATTTGTTATCAATATTTAAACTCGCATATATTATAACAAGGTCTATTTTAATTTAGAAAAATATGTAATAAGCAAAGGTGTATATATTGTAGACTATTCACAAAACTTAGAAATTATTGCATGAAATAATTCTATATCGTATTTCAGTCTTCTTGAATTCGAGATATTTCGCCCGGATTATTGCTGAATTGTTGATATACATTAATGCCTGTTTGAGACTGTACCTTTGAGCGGGCATGGCATTTGGCATTCACCCACAAGATCCACAAAAGGACTAGAGACCCAAAAATACAACTTCCAAAAAAACCAAAATCCAAATCTGGCCATGTCAGTTTAGCGTTGCGGATAAAAACCTAATTATAACACTTGGGGGGTTGATTGATTCTTGAAGTAGAATCAGCGAAATACTTCTCGTAGTAGATCAAATTGAAAACATCACGTTAGATAAAAAAGCAAGAACTGAGGTGCTTCGTCAGAACGTATTCCCAACTTGGTGCAAAATCAAAGAAATTATCAATTATCAAGCCTATTTTGGCTTATAAGGTGCAAATATGGGGCTGCACTAAAACATCAACCACCAACAAGTAATCTAATCACTGCCAAAAAAAAGTTTTTCGGTATTACCAGTGCTAATCGCTACATAACCAACAAAGAACTGCACGATGACCTCGAAATCAAATTAATTTACGAGGTTATCCAAGACTTCGCTTTAAAACATGATAGAAAGTTATTACACTGCAGCGACATATAAACAATGAAGCACGAATACACTTACGAACAGAAAGACACACACAGGAAAGAAAACAGTGAAGCAAACGAAACCACAAGAACTTGTATGGCGTATAAGTGTTTAATTTTAACTGTAGCTTAAGTAGTCTAATTTAATTTTATTTTGGGATTTTTTTTTGTGAGATACATACTGATGTATTTATACTGCACTCGTCTTGCTTGTGTATTACTGCAAGTACAACAGAACAATACTAAAAAATTAATTTTATAAATATAGATTGTACTAAACATATCTAATATAAGACGTTAAAAAAATCTTCAGTTAGTTGTGATAATTAAAGATAAAAACCAATCAAAAATTTTTTTAAATCACATTTACATTAATTTTAAGTAATAAAAAATTACGAGCTAGTTATGAAAAATTAAAACAAATTACGTAACCCCTTAACGTATTGCTAATTATAATCCCGTCAAAATATCCCAGGTTCTATACATACCACTTTTGACACCTACAACATATCCAATACAAAATCTCAAAACTGAACGTATAATAAACTAATTATAACAAATTAAATATTGTCGGAACTTGCTAAATAAAAACAAGTGACGTAGTCGTTTTCAAAACACGGTTTACCATTGCTATCTATCTATAATCCGTACCTAATCGGATATTTAGATGTGAGATATTTTGATACCAACAATTAAACGATGTTGATTTGGTTAATTCTGACGTTTAGATGTGAATTTTACTAGCCGTTTTTTTTCCTGTACGGTGTATCTAATTAAAAAAAGCGACCGAGAACGAAAGCTATTTGTCGTCCGTGTAAGTGTTTGCACTGTTGCCAATTTTAATCCGAAAATACAATCTACTGAACGTTCTAAAATAAAACAGTTCGCGGTGGTATCTTTGAGTAAACTTTAATAGGCTAGATGTTTATTTTTGAAAAATTTATGACAATTCTACGTATTTAGTTTACCTGGAATAAAAGTTATATTTGCAAAAAAAAAGAATTCGAATGAAAAATTGAAGTTTGAAAAAGTGAAATAACAAATGCGCATTAAAATCCTCCAAATCTGCGTGTGACGTAGTTGTTTTGGTTGCACTGGACGGTTTGTATGGGTACAGGTTTTATTTAAACATTGTTTTAATAATTTTGTGTTACAAGTACACATTCTAATGTGTATCAATGATGTGAGGGCCCTTAATGTTGTAATTATACATCGGTAAAAACTTCAGACAAGTTGTGTATTATCATGCCAAAGCAGAAAAATTGAATCGGTTATTAAATGGCGAGAACTAGCCAATAGTGTTTGAATATCTGTAAATTATTCAAAGCAATAAGATCATTCTAATGTAAGTTAAGAATTTATAGGAGAACTTAATGTGTTAAAGAATGTGTAAACACTGATTCTGCAAAGTACTTGAAGTGTTGTAGTTGCATATGTCTAAAAAATTGTAAAGCTCTTATTAAAATGAACTTCAAAATTACAATTTGCGCATTTTATTTACCATAATATTACAACGTAATTTGATACAATGCTGGATCAACCTTTGTCTATGTAGCTGTTAAATTTATATAAAATATATGCTGACCTATCGACCTCAAGAAACACTACTGTTGTAACATACGCTGACGATAAAGTGATTCTATCATCATACCAAGATCCGACATCAGCCACAAGGATCCACCAATTTCATCTCAACAAAGTCGAATTGTGGTTGAAAACGTGGCGTATCAAAGCAAATGAGACAAAATCTACCCATGTGACATTCACCCTTTGTAGAAGAACATGTTCCGCAGTAAAATTGAATAATCATGATCTTCCGCAAGCAGACAACGTTAAATATCTGGGAATGCATTTCGATCGACGTTTGACATGAAAAAAACATACAATTACAAAACGCAAACAGCTTGGGCTTATACTAAACCAAATGTATTGGCGTAGATCTAAATTATCATTAGATAATAAGGTTTTGCTTTATAAGTCAATACTTAAGCCAATTTGGACCTATGGTATTGAACTGTGGGATATTACTAGCAAATCTACTATAGATATCCTTCAGAGGTTCTAGAATAAAGTGTTGCGAGTCATCGTCGATGCCCCATATTACGTGTCCAACAAACTGATTCAGCGCGATATTCCCATAGAACCTATAACGAGTGTGATTGGGAATGTTAGTACGAAGTACTCTGAAAGACTATTACTGCATCCCAATGCACTCGCAAAACAGTTAAACGTGCGCGATGACAGCGAAGTTCGTAGGCTTAAACGCAAACTGCCATACGAACTGATTACGAACTAGTACACATAGAGTGAAATTTAATAATCTCTAGGATAAGTTAGAATAGTTTTTAGAATAAGTTAGGATAGACTTTAAAATAAATTAGAGTAGTATCTAGAATAAGATTTAGATTATAAGTTGTACAGTAGATCACTTAGTGAAGTGAACTACTACATGTCAGGATAGTTATATTGTATAACTGAAATCATATAATAATACTTATTGCCCACGAGCAGATTGTTGACGTTCTAGGTGATTAATAAATATTTAAAAAAATATATATACAAAATATTAATGTATAATATATAATAATAATATATAATAATTAATATAAATAGTAATATATATATATATATATATATATATATATATATATATATATATATATATATATATATAAATTAAACCTTTTTTTTGTGTTGTAGTTACTATTAACTATGTAAAATAACCTACCCTACCAATTCTTCCTTCAGTATAGTCATTATTGACGAATCGATTTTTTGGGTTACTTGGCTTGTTTATCGTACTTTTGGGTTATTTGCCTTGATAAACCGTAGTTCAATTTTTTCATTTAACTATTCATTCCGTTGGTAGTACAAAACCAATTTTTTAACTGAGAAATATAAGAAAAATAATCCAAATGAAAGTGCGCTAAAAAGTTCAAATGCTTACTGCAATACTGATACGATGGTTAGGAAACGGTAAGTGACGTCAATGTTTCGTGGTGCTTCTGATTAGTGTTTGACTTAACGTGGCGAATTTTGAAATTTTATTTTTTTACTTCTGGTAAAATCTTAGTAATCCCAATTTTAATTTTAACATAAATGTATTTTTAATAATCTCTCTATAGTACATTATTATTATAAATCAATATATTCGTGATTCTTTATTACAATCATCTAACCTATTCTGATGTTTAGATGTAAATTATTCTAGCTGTTTTTTTTGTCTGCATGGTGTATCTAATTAAAAAAAACAGACCGAGAACGAAAGCTATTTGTTGTCCGTGTAAGTGTGTGCGTCGTTGCCAATTTTCGGATTACAATCTACCGAACGTTTTAAAATAAAACATTTCGCGGTAGTATCTTTGAGTAAACTTAAATTCGGAATATTATCTCGTCGCAACGGTAGTTAGAGGTTTGCCTTGGGAATTTAATGATTACTAGTTTGTTGCGTGCGCTTAAGATTAGAGTTATGTTTGATCAACGAGTATAAATTTGCATATTTTATCTCTACCATAGCTTAATTAAAATAATTATTAATACATATATATAGTAGAACAGTTATTGAAATTAAATACTTTTTCATAACAGCTTTATTAGATAAGCTTAGTACAATCTTAATTATAAATTAATTTATTACAAATTTTTGTACTTGGATTAATTCACAAGCAAGACGAGTGCGAGAAAATACATCGATATGTATTCCTCAATTATAAAATTATAATAACTTAAGCTATAGTTTACACTAAAAGTATACACTTTATATAAGTTCGTATGGTTTGGATCGCTTCGATCTCCTGACATCCTGCTCGCTGTCCAGCAGTTGTATTGCTTCCACGTTAGTATGATTTAGTAATCTTGGATAACTTCGCAAATGCATATAATTTCCAGGTTATCGTGCAGTTCTTCGTTGGTTACGTAGCGATAGGCATTGGTAATCAATCGAAGAACCTTGTTTTGACAGCGTTGTGTGACTAGTTGATTTGAATTTTTGAAAATATTGCAGGGCAGCATTTCTTTTCCCCAAACGCTCTTTCAATAGCCTCAGTTACTCTGTGCACTTGATCGATTGTTATTAAATACGTTAATTCTACTAGATATCGGACCTAACAGAATATATTGTCCACAAGCGATTTATTAAATCATAAAAATGCTTAAAAAAGAAAGTAAAAGTGGCCTAAAATATACAAGGGTTACGCTATAAATATTTACTACTTTTATATATTTTTATTTTATGTTATTATAACACTAACTGATTTCGGCCGCTTCGCCGAGCATAGGGTAAAAATTGATTGAGAAATTTAGGTGTAAAACATGAATAAAATCCATAAAATTAATTTTTTTTTGATAACATCATTATTAGATTTGCTTAGTAGAATCTTAATTATAAATTAGCTTATTACTACATTTCACTTGTACTTGACTTAATTCACAAGCAAGACGAGGTGCGAGATAAATACATCAATATGTATTCCTCTCAGTCAATCAAGAAATCAAGAGAATTGCAAGGGAGCATGAGGAAAGACTCCATTCTCATGACAATATTGAGGTATTGCAGCTTTTGGATATCACCAGAACAGGACACAGACTCAAAAGAATCAAACCATCTGATCTTGTGTAGTGTTGTGTAGAGAGGTGCATATAATAAAAATACAGCAGTGACATGTATAAACTTTATTTGACCAGAGACTGAGATATGGTAGATGGATCCTTCTAGTTATATACGTGATGATAATTTAATTATCATAAAGACAAATTGTAGGTTAGTCGGAAATGACTAGTAATAATGTAATAATTAAATAATAAAACAAAATAGTTAATACAATGAAACAATTGAAGATATTTCTAGTCTATTAATACATATTAATAATAATATTAATATAGAGAAAATAAATTTTATAGTTTTTTTTATAAATAGAATTAAAAGGGTTATGGAAAAAAATATTGACCGTCACAAAACATTAAACCTTTCTCCAACACAACCCATCCGACTGCAAACAGAGTTTTACAAAATCGATATTTATGCGCAGTGTTGAATGTTGATTTCATGTTGTCTACAATGACATCATTGGTATATATTTCTTGAATTATTCTTACGATTTAATTACTTACTTCTCATTAACCATGTAATACAACACATATCAACCAATGCATATTTGTATTGCCAGTTATATATGTCGGGACAATAAGTGCTATTTACCAATCCTGTGGTATTAATTTATCTTTCCATACTCTATCGTAAATTTCCATTAATATTTCAGTAACCTTAGGACCTATTTTTTTTTAATTTCCTATAAAAATTTAAAATTCAGCTATATTCTTAGATGTAGCATAAACCTTCGATAAATATTCATAAGCTAATGTTCATAATCAATAGAAAATGTCATCAAAACTACACACTGAACTCCTCTCAGTAAGCCTACTCTACAGTCAAATAAGTTAAAGTAGGTGGACCACAAGGAAGTATATTGGGACCAATTATTGATCTACTCTACACATGTGATATACCATCAATGGAAAATATCACGATGGCTAAATTAGCTGATGACACTGCAGTTCTTGCTATCAGAGACACGAAAATTACAACAGGCAACTGGCAGTATAAATAATTGGACACAAACTTGGAAAATTAAAATGAACGAAAATAAATCTGTGCATTTGCAGTTCACGTATATCAGACGGCACAAACACCAATAACACAAAATAATATCATTCCATATAGCAACAACGTTAAGTATCTCGGAATTAATTTTGATGCACAACTTCGCTGGAAGGAATATGTACAAAAGATAGCAGTGCAGCTAAAATACAGATAAATGTATTGGGTAATTTGGGGAAAATCACAATTATCAGTACATAATAAATTGATATTATACAAACAAGTATTAAAATCAATATGGACATACGGAAATCAATTATGGGGATGTTCTGCGAAAACTAATATAAATACAAGTTTTTGAAAGTTCTGTGAAGTATTGTAAGTGTAACGAGTACTACAGGACTGATTACTTACACTGATATGAAGACGATATGAATACATGAAGACAGATATCGAAATATCGAAGTAATACAACTCTTTGATAATACCAGAACAAGACACAGACGTAAAAGAATCAAACCATTTGATCTTGTGTAGTGTAGTGTAGAGAGGTGCATTTAATACAAAAACAGTACTGTTAATATACGAAATAAGAACTAAGATAGAGCGAATGCGTCCTCTTCAATAATAACATAATTTTATGCCACACACGTACATACTTACATATTCATACGTACATATTCACAAAACCAGCCAGTTAAATGATTACGGAAAAGCCAAAATTAGTCAAAAAAACAACAGCATCATTTAATTATCAGTTTCGAGTGACTCCCGAACTATCGTCACAGTCTAAACGCGGCGTAAATGAAAATATTGTCCGCTTTTTACTCGGGCGAGCTTATCTACGATTATACGCTTCAGCTGACTACCGCGACCGACACGGTCCCATCGTCAATCTTCCCCACCCCGCCTGTCAACGGATTTGAGTAATTCACAGGTCCCCGGGACTCCACCGAGTCGGATTTAATAATTAACAACAAAATATCTTATAAAACGAACACGACACGACGACAAAATCGATCGAGCGACCTCAAATTACCGATTTTTTTCCTCGCAGCCTCAAACGTACACAGTGGCGAACGGGAAAGAACAAAATGCTACTTGTTCACCGTTTTGGAAAGCAACTCGGAGATTTAAAAGACCAATTATTAGAGTACCGTCTATTAAAAATGATTAAAATGAGTTGGTTCGACGCAACGATGAAAAACATCTGAGACTGCTGAATTATTCGCAGAACATTTAGGTAACGTATTCCAGCCGAATGATATAGAATCTACAATAGATATTAATTAGCTTTGGGAACTATCGACTGAAACAGTCGGAACAGTCGACAAAAACACACAAGCACAACAAAAACTAGTCGAATGCACGGTTCGACTGTTTTTTTCAATTCGTGATGTCAGACGAAGATGTACGAAACCTTTCCTGAGTAAATTGTGAGAGAGGAAAGGACGAAGATAATTGCTTGAAGAAGTTAATTTAATATGTGCTTATTTTTTCCAATGGTAGTATAAGAGAGACGGAGAGAAGGAAAACAATAATTGCTGAATACTATTAACATGCAATTAATAATTTCATTTTGAAGGAAATAGAACTACTTTTATGTTTGAATATTCTGTGGCTCTGTAAAAAGGAATGGAATTTTTCTATGGAATGGAATAATACCCCACAAATGTTTTATCTTATTTTAATATGTTAATTGCTATTTTTAAATAATATACCATAATAATAACAATAAAATAGAACTTAAACAAAACCTAAAAACTAAAGATGTACAATAACTATAAATACTAAATAAAAATTAAACATATACCTAATCATAAAAAAAACTAATATATGACATAATTAAAAATGATCGCACAATAACTACGAGAGCTTTTTTAAATAAAGTAAATGTTTAATTTATTATTGTACGGAAATATTTTTTAACAGAGTAATCGAAATATTATTGCCATAAAAACAGTCAAAAGTATTTTACTGTTTATCATTCATAATTTTAATCTTTTTACCCTATTATTTTATCAATCTTGAACAATATCGTCCCAAAATGCTGCTCTATTAATATACAATATATTGTTATTTACAAGCAAACTACCAAAAAAAACATCAAACTATATATATTACATATAAATCTATGTAAGCATAAATTGGGTGCAGTTTTGTCAAGGTCGCGGCTAGGGCGACAGAACCAGAACGTTAAAAATCAATCGAATGAAACTAGTAGAACCAAAAATAGTAACAAAAAGTACACAACTGATATAGTCGACAGAAAGTAGTAATAAAATCAGTCGGACCGAAATAGCTACTGAAACAGTCACTAGTAAAAAGTAGTAAAATCAGTCGAACCAAAAATAGTAACTGAAACAGTCGATGGAAAAAAGTAGTCTATTACTAAACAGTCGATAGTCAGTTTCAGTCGAATGTTAGCAACGCTAATATTAATCCTGTTTAACAGTCCGATGGAGCTGTAAATCGGATTTCTCCTATGGAAGTTGCCACAAAAATTGATAATAATCCTAACTGGGTTGTTGAAAGAGCTGACATGAAAATCATTATATTGACATACATATTCAATGCATGTTTCAGACCGAATGTTCCGGAATGTCTTAAGGTTGCTCGAATAATTCTGTTTAAAGAGCCTGACAAACCAGCAGAACAAGTTGAATCTTACTTAGTAAATCTTAGTTCGCTGCTACCTGCGATGTCAAAATTATTTGAGAAACTGCTATTAAAACGTATTGAACCATTTATAGAATTACCAGATTTCCAGTTTGGCTTTCGAAATCACCACTCCACTATCGACCAAGTACACAGAGTAAGAAAAGAAATACTGCCTCGCAATATTTCCGAACATCGCACAAGCTTTTGACTGGGTATGGTATTTGGGATTAATCTACAAAATGAGCAAATTGCTACCACGGAATTATTGTCACATGTTGGAATCATATCTTTTTGAAAGAAAATTTAGTCTCCTATTTCGGCTGGAGTTCCACAGGGTAGTGTCTTGGGAGCACCTCTGTGTCTGCTCTATACTGCTGATATCACCATAACAAAATAAACAGTACACGGAACATTTGCTGACGACACAGTTATCATGGCAAAAGATGTATCTCTGGCTAAGACTGTAGAAAAAGTATAAGAAGCGGTCAATAAGATCTACAAATGGATAGAGACTGGAAAATACATCTTAATAGCTTCAAATCTGACCATGTATTAGATCCAAAGTCAAGAAACTGTACTGATTAGTCGGAATATACTCTCAACTTGATCTAAAACAGAAATGAAAAAAGATATTTTTTTATAAGTCAATCATAAAGCCTATTTGGACCTATGAGGTGCAAATGTGGGATTGTACTAAAACATCAAACCAACTAGAAATCCAACGCACCCAAAACAGTTGTTTAGTCTACAAGTATATTCTTAAGTTTAGCTTTTAATTTAATTTGGTAAATACATGCTGATGTATTAATCCCGTACTCGCCTTACTTGTGTATTAATATAATTACAACAGAACCGTAGTAATAAATTAATTTGTAAGTTAAGATTGTACTAAGCATATCTAATGTAAGAAGATTGTTCACCGTTTCGGTACGACCATTTTATTTTCAAGGCTGACTTCTAACTGTATTATACAACCGCAATTTCAACAATATAAAGTTTCAAAATAATTCTTGCTTAAGGTTACTTGATTTTGTACATGTTTTGAATGTTGTTGCACTGAAATAATCTTCGTAACTATTAATGGGACAGTGAAATGTTTATTTTTTATTTTAAAATATGGGTTGTGCCGTAAGTCGATAAGATATGTCGCTACACGGATCGTTGTTCGATCGATCATCGTCGAGTAGAGGTAGATATTTATAGATTCATAATGATCAATATGTGTATCAGGTGTACCGGAAAGTCATTACCGGTTTTTGTCGGAAAAAATACGTATATTTCAAAAAAATTGAAAAATGTATTTATTCAAAGTAGTGGCCATCTGTTTGTCCGCCAAGCGAGTGTCCCAATGATGCGAAAAGTTGATAGTCGGGCGGGGCAAGTTCAGGGGAATGTTCAGGGCGGGTGCATTAATATGTCCCATCCAACTGCTTTCAACGCTTCCTTGACCGGTTTTGATTAATGAGACAGTCGATATCGTGCTCTAAAATCTCTTTATCGTGTGTTCGGGCCCAATCTGGACATTTTTCGATCAATACATAGTTCAAATTGATTATTTATTGCCAGTAGCGATCATCATTAACTGTTTCACCGGTTCAACAGTTCGTATATAGACACCAAGTCGCTCTGGTTCCATCAAACACAAAGTATTGTCTTGCGATCAAAACGATTTGGCCTTGGAATCGATCTATAAGCTTCGCTAGATGATAATCATGATTTTTGCGCTTAAGGATTTCAGAATAAATCCACGTTTCATCACCTGTCACTATTTGATGCAGAAATGACCGACGATATCTTTGAAGTAGCATTTCACAGAACACTTTTTGATTTTCCATTTGCTTGTCATTCAATTGATCCATTTATCTTCCCATCTTCTGAATTTTGATCTAAACCTAATAGCTTAAATCTAATCGATTCTTGGGCCACATATAATGTTTCTGCCAATTGTTTGGGTTGGGTCTCCATCCAATAACTCCTTCGCATTTTCAAACTTTTTCGGTCTACCAGAACGTTCTGTCTTGCACATCGAAAATAAACGGCCCAGCAGGCTTCCTCTCTCTATAAAATGTCTCCTGTACAAGATGCTGGTTCGATCAGTCGTTCTATACGGCTCCAGTGTCTATCTAAAATACGTCTCACCTAGCCAGGTGGAATGTCTTCAAGTCTTTCAAAACAAAATTCTCAGGAGAATAATCAATGCCCCCTGGTTCGTCAGGAACAATCAAATTCATAGAGAAACAGACGTCCCCCAAGTTCACGATTTTATATACGAGGTTTACTCGAGATATTTCTCCACTCTTCGTCTCTCGTAGAACATGTGTATTACCGAGCTGGCCGATATTTTAGGCCAATAGCTCATTCGGCTCTTCATAGCCTTATTCTATCACAGCCGACTCTTCCCCGTCGTGCTCTAACTCCAAATTGTCTCGACCTTCTTCGGCGAGCGATTAACTCATGTACCGCAAGCTGCGTGGTGTGATAACGACGCCACGTCCTTGCCTGGCCCTTGTGCCTCTAACAGTAAGAAGTATCAGTTAGGGTCATTGGATCAGCTGATAGGATGGGGTTTAGTGGGTAGCCCAGAGGCAGTCTCCACATAACCAGTCCAACTTGCTTATTCCTGCAGGCCTTCCCGACCATGTTGCACGTACTCTCTATTCACGAGTCCAAACCCAATTTTGCGAAAGATCACGTCAGGGTCACAACTTTGGGGTAAATTGATATGGCTCGGTGAATGGAGGTAAAACGAAATGAAACAGTGGTGTTTACATTATGTGACCGTTATTTATTGAAGTAATATAAAAATGTGGAAAATACAAAATAGATAAAACGGATGGCAGTGTTACCTGTTGACGAGGTTTGGCCAGTCGATGGTGGCACGTCTAAACCAAACGATAGTCGAGTAATGGAATGATTGGAAATACCCTTCAATAACATTCCAGATAAAAGTCTCGGGGTTGCCAGCTATTCGTTATCGGGTTCTAGTTGGCACTGCTGGCACCCCGCCCGTGTTCAACATCTGCGATTATATTTTTGGGTATTTTGTAGACCGTTATTCCACTATGTAAAATTCGACATGCCTCAAAGTTGCTACAAGACAAATAATTTACAATTGTATTAAAAGTAATATCAAAATTATAAAAATAACTTTTATACACGTTTTGTTGAAATTAGCCATCCATTCGTTAATTATTTCAATATTTAAATTAATTTAAATATGGCATCCAGAAAGGTTGGACACATAATTATATTTTTATTTTATTCAACAATTTAAACAATTTTATTCAGTCAAATTAAGCTGTAACAGGTCAATTGAAAAGTCCCCGGCCTACCATAGTAAAACACTTTTTTATGGCAAAATTACTTTTTTGTATTCAACATAATTCCCTTCAAGGGTGATACATTGATTATAGCGACCCTCTAACATTTCGATACCATTTTTGTAGTACGATTTGCCCTTTGCTTCAATATAGGCCCCAGTTCGGCGATCACCTCTTTATTTGCAATTCGAAGCCCAATTCATGGATTTTTGCCATCGTTTTCACTGACTTGTGACACGGTGCATTGTCTTAGTGAAGAAGCATTCTCTTTTTCTTCAAATGCGGCCGTTCTTCGGCAATTTTGTCCTTCAAACGGTCCAATAACGCTATGTAATAGTCGCTGTTGATGGTCCTTCCTTTTTCCACACGGCACCCACTTTGCACAGAGCTTTCTCATACCCAAATATTCGTGAATGGTATGATGTACCCGTTCAGTTGATATGTTTAGACTGTCTGCTATTTCATTCAATTTCAATTTACGGTCATTCAAAATCATTTTGTGGATTTTTAAATGTTTTTGTCGGTAACAACCTCTTTTGGCCGTCAACTGCGTTCGCCGTCTTCGGTGCTCATTTCACCACGTCCAAACTTAGCGTAGCAATACTTGATGGTTGAATTTTCCTGGTGCAGTATCTGGAAACTCGGCATCAACCCAGATTTTTGCTTCAACTGTATTTTTCCCTTCAAAAAGTAATATTTTATCAACACGCGATCCATTTCTTTCACAATAACAAAAGTTATTTCACTCAAAATGTTCCAATTCACAAACTAATGATCCGACAGCTGTCAAATTTATACACGCATCTTTTGAGGGTTAGGGCTAACTGAAAAGCATATGGATTGAATTCTAGTAGCGTCATCTATGCGTCGGGCCGGGGACTTTTCAATTGACCTGTTATATACGCATGTGCCAAATCCGAAATGATTTTGCTCATAGTACAATCTTAATGTTAGAATTATTTTATACCCAGTGTGTAGAGGTAACACATACGCGTTAATTTTTATATTGTTCTGACTTCTGTATAATCTGCAATAGATGTTAAAATGTGCTGTTAATTGATTATTTTGTTTTATTTCACAATATAATGGTACGTGAAATCTGACAAATACATTTTTACGATCATCCAATTATCTACTATGATAAAAACGATATAAAAACAATTAAGCGTGTTTCGTTGTTTGAAAACAATTATATTTAATCGTTCCGTTTGTTTATCACGATTTAAATTCGGCTGATACATATATATTTCAAGATATACGTCAAAAATAACGATAACCAAAATTTCATGACGTCATACATGAGTTCGGGCATGATTAAAAATATGTTGTGCCTTGTTTCATCACGATTTGTTTGTGTTTGATTGATCATCGTTGACGAACATAGATATTTATTACGGTGATCAGTATATGTATTAGGTATTTTAGGGAATCATTTTAAATGTATGTTTATATTTACTACTAGCAGAAGAACTTCAAAGCATTAACTCTAGTTTAAAATTAGTATTATTGAGAGTAAACCGTATTTTACGAATAATTCTTAGTTATTTTTATTTAGTGATATGCGTAATATGTGGTATTCATACTTAACTAGAGTTGTTTATTTTACGTTCAATGATAATAACTAACATATATAGTCTATTCAAAGTTTTTTTTTGTACATACGTCATCAAGATGTGTAATGTATTGCCTGTAGCAATTTGTAAATTCGTTTCAGAATTAGACAATATTGTTCTTCTAATTTTATTCTAGTGAAAAAGAGATACAATGCTGTTTGATTAGTTCGAACGCGTAAACGAACGAGCCTGTGAAAGTCGTCCGGATGTCAGACTTATGCAAAATTCTTTTGAATGAAATAGAGATAAGAGGTTATAACTAGTGTTGTGAACTATTGGCTGAAATCGACTATCGACTGTTTAGTAATTGACTACTTTTTACTATCGACTGTTTCAGTCGCTATTTTTGGTTCGACTGATTTTACTACATTTTACCAGTGACTGTTTCAGTCGACTATTTTCAGTCGCTATTTTCAGTTCGATTAATTTTGTTACTATTTACTATCGACTGTTTCACTACTGCTCTTTTAGTTATAATTTTTGGTTCTACTTGTTTCATTCGACTGATTTTTTTACTTTCTGGCTCTGTCGTCCTAGCCACGACCTTGACAAAAATGTACCCAATTTATGCTTACATAGATTTATATGTAATATACATAGTTTTATTGTTTTGGTAGTTTGCTTGTTAATAACAGTATATTGTATATTAATACAGCAGCATTTTGGAACGATTTTCAAGATTATTAATCTAATAGGGTAAAAAGATTAAAATTGTGAGTGATACATAGTAAATACTTTTGACTGTTGCTCTCTCGATTTTTGTTAAAAAATATTTCCGTTCAATAATAAATAAAGCATTTACTTTATTTAAAAAGCTCTAATAGTTATTGTGCGATCATTTTTAATTATGCCATGAATTCGCTTATTCATTTTATTTAGATTCGAATTTTGTTGTATGTTAAAATTAAATTGAATTAAAACTCAGAGTTGATACGGCAACATTGCGACGTTTTAACGTCATAAATTTAGATGACATATGTACAAAATAACTTTGAACCTATTATTATACGTGAAATCCGAAAAACAGTCTAAAATATTTTTTTTTGGCTGTACAAAACGATATAAACACAATTTCAATTATTTTAACAATAAGATTGACTATATTCGGTTCGTAGTTTGATCGATCTTTGACTAACGATAGAGATAGCGATTTACTGGAGTTTTTAGGCATTTTATTATGTGGCGGGACATATATTTCGACTAAAGCTTAAGAGTTTACATGCAAAAATGTCTTTGCATTCGTTGCTAATAGAAAAAAAAACACGATTAAAAGGAGCTTGTGCGTTGTTTCATCAGCATCAAAATACTCAGATCTACCACCGTTTTTTTACAATCAAGTCAGAATCGAGAAGTGATAGGAAGGAATATTGTTAACTCTGTACTTCAGAGGTCAGGAAAAAAGACAGAACAAGCTTCAGAACTAGAAAATTAATGTGTTAATTTTTGAAATGTACATTTTATCCTCCTGATATCTGGTTGTGTGTAAAACTATATATTATATAATTAAAAAAACGAGAGAAACTTCAGAGAGTTGGCGCCAATGAATGTCTTGGCATTTACTTTCAATCAAGACAATATATTAATGAGTGCTGCCAATTCAGTATTGCAGCATTAAAAGTTTTGAGGTAAAAAACTATTGCTGACAAAATGAGAATAGGAATGAAAGAAAGAACAAGCTTCAAAACTAGAAAATTAAATTGTTAATTCTTGCAATATTCATTTTATCCGCCCGATTTCTGATTGTGTGGAAACCGATCTATTATTTAATAAAAAAACGCCGAGTTTTACTAGTCTCTTTGGGCATCTTATTATGCGATATGAGATATATTTTTGCCGAAGTTTTGAGTTTCAGAGAGTTGTACGCACAATACACATTGTTGACGTTTGCTTGGCTCCATTAGTTTCAGTAAAGACAATATATCAATGAGTACTGTGAATTCAGTATTGCAGCCTTAAAAGTTTTGAGGTACAAAATTAATGCTGAATGAAATGGTAATAGGAAAAAAAAAGACAAAACAGGCTTCGAAACTAGGATATTAAAGTAGTAATTCTTGCAATATATGGTTACACTCTATCCGCTGGATTTCGAGTCTTGCGATTTCTGGTTGTGTGCAATATACTGTATACTAAAATGTTTCATTCACATTATAAATACCATAAAGATGTTATAACCTAGCATATAACTTAATTAACTACAAGAATGCAGTACCGTGATATGAACGAGCTCTTATCAAAACCGAACGCTCGTCACAGATTGATAAAAAAAACTTGTAGTTATCTCTATTTAGTTATAAAATATTATATAACGTTTGAACAATTCAAACTTGAATAGTTTTGATTACATCGAGTACTCGCCTTCTGTGATTCGCGAAATGTATAGAGACTTTTTAATCAGGAACAAAACACTAGCGATTCGACGAGCCGTGTTTTATCGCACGCACACATACACACATAAGCGATCGGTAGCACCTTGACGACTGTCTACGTCACGAGAGCAGTAACGCCCTCACTCATCGAAAAGTAAAACAAACACTAAAAATGTTGTTCGACTTTCGGTTAACTGACCCGACGGTGGAGCGTTTATCTGCGATTAGGCGCGATAACTCACGAGTACGGGTACTGATTCCAACGATTGTCAGTGTCTCTTTTGTGTTTATATACCTGTCTAAGTTTTCGGTTATTTTTATGTTAAGTATGACAGGCCCAAGAGCAGTGAACAAGATGTAGTCATGATTGGCTCGTTATAGGCATGCGTTTCCTGATAATCTGCATTTGGTTAATTTATAATTTGCCGTTTTTATGGTTATACTTGAATATTTGTTAAATTACGATGTGTGAATTACGACGGTTGTGTAAATACGATGAAGAGATGAAAATATCAAAATATTAGTTTGATTATATACAAATTATAGGCCGTAATACGGTAAAACTAAGTGGATGGTGAACGAGTGACACGGGCTGGTCTGTTTTCTAATAGATCCTCAGTGTCTCTTGGTCTATCGCCGTTCAACAAGTCGTCTCTTCTTTCCGTCAAATAAAACAGTTTTTTAAATAAAATAAAATAAAATTGTGATTAAAAGCCTTTACCATATTTTAACCGGCGCAGTCGGTAGGATTCCGGGAAGACCGTAAGTCTGTTCTCCTTTGGATTCATTCAATTAACCGGAATTAAATTAATTATCAAGAAAAGAAGACAGATTGACGTTGGATTGGCAATCATTCCGGGGTTACTCACAGTGTTTCTTGGTGTAGTTAAGCGAAGTTCGGGTAAAAGTATCGCACCTGAAGCTATAACTTCCTAAACTTCCATAAACTATTCCAAGTAAGAAAAATTCAAGCTAAAAAACCCCTAGTGTGTGGATTCCCGGTACAAGTCTCACAGTTTAAGGTGTAAGGCCACCAAAGGTTGAGCGAAGTTGCTCTAGTAGTAGAGTAGCCTACATGAACAAAAATTTGTAGTTCAGGATGAAAATGACGTTCACGAAAGGTGGATTGCAATAGCTTACCCGTAGACTATTGGTGAATGGATTCGCCAAAATTTGTAAAACCATTCCGTAGAGGGGTGCCATAGAAATTTGGGTATAAACAGTACCATTTCGAAGATATTCAAAGGCAAACTGGCAGACGAAGGTACAATCGATCCTCAAAAACAATTGTTATAACAACTACCATTACGTCAAGACGTAATAACGACCACGAATATCCCTGTGGTCGTTAGGAGGGAGGTGTTAAGTAACGCGGCTCTGACTATCCTGTTATCTGTTTTAAAATACTATCTGAATGGTGAATTTGTTTATATCAATATTAGTGTCCCAGTTCCTAGCGGCTACTAAATAAAATGAGGTGTAAAAATAATGAGGTGTATGTACGTTTGATAAGAATATGTAACGAAAAGGTACCGAGACTGTTGCAGACAGTATTGTAGATGCTTGGAGTATACAAAGCACATGGACGCTACTGGTTGAAAAATATAGGGTCACAAGAAAATAATCCAATCATATAAAGTGCATTTAGAGCCTATAGGTGGTGTGGAAAAACCAAATACAACAATAATAATGCATGAATCTACATAGTTAAATATAACGATGTTTGACATCAATTTGTTTTGTTTCTTTCCTTTTCATATATCGGTTAAAAGCTTATATTTATACTGTTTTAAGATATTCAATGAAAAAGGAAGTTATATTAGTAAATTTGGGCAACATAATAAGTTTGATTTTATTTGGAGTTGAAATTTTCAACTTTTAATTCCATAAATTGATCTAAAATATTAACAATTGTAATTGCATTGTGACTATTTGGTTTTTAAAGACAAACAATATCCTTAACTAAGTTTACTTCCCAACGCAATACGTAAACATAAAAACCAAATCAAGTTAAAATGTAACTCATTTTATTTAAGTGTGTCTGTACTCAACTAGCCAAACATCTTGTTCACTTCCCAGTAGTCTCCAAGATTGCTAAGTGTACACTACACGATTCTTTTTTAAATATGCCTATAATGATTCAAGGAAAATCTTGCTATCGATTTAGTAAAACAAGGTTTTTAAAATGGTAAAAGATTCAAATATATGTTTCTATTAAATGAAGCAACAACCGAATGTGTTCTCCCATGTTCTAACCATTTAATTCTCAAGGCTGACTACTAATTGTGATTTGCATCCACAATTTCTACAAAATAAAGAATGTCGTCTGTATATTTATACGTTTTCAGTTAATTCTGTTATAATTGGGTCACTTAAATATTGTGCCAAGTTATACTGTGCAATTCTCTTATATAAGTACTTGTATTCCGATCATTTTTTCACTATAAAAAGGAATTTATTCAGAAAAATTCTGTTATATACATTAATCAAAATATGTTCTATTATATTCTACAACACCCAATATGTAAATATATTCCTGGCGTTATTGTGCTGAAAGAACGATGGAAGCAATCCAATTCGATTGGATTTGAAAAAGTGGTAATCAGAAGGCGTTCAATCTCGTGGATAAAGTGGAACTTTTCATTCGAGCTGCAATAGTGTATTCTGCACAATTTCTGTGACGTGTGGCAGAGCGTTGTCATGCAAGAGCTTGACTCACGTCAAAGAGAGTTCTTCTTTTCTCAGGCCTCTTGGTCATTCTTTGTCAATGACATTAAAATCACCAGATTTAAATTGTTGAAATCAATTGCATAATAGGTCAATTGAAAACTCCCCGGCCTGACACATAGATGGCGCTACTTGAATTAAATCCATATGTTTTTTAGTTAGCCCTAACCCTCAAAAGATGCGTGTATAAATTTGACAGCTGTCGGATCATTAGTTTGTTAATTATAGCATATTGAGTGAAGCAACTTTTGTTATTGTGAAAAAAAAAATGGATAAAAAGGAATTTCGCGTGTCGATAAAATATTGCTCTTTGAAGGGAAAAATACAGTTGAAGCAAAAACTTGGCTTGATGCCGAGTTTCCGGACACTATCTCAGGAAATTCAACCATCAAGGATTGGTATGTTAAGTTTAGACGTGGTGAAATGAGCACCGAAGTCGGTGAACGTAGGGCACGCCCAAAAGAGGTTGTTACCGACGAAAACATTTAAAAAAACCACAAGATGATTTTGAATGACCGTAAATTGAAATTGAATGAAATAGCAGACACTCCAAAGATATCAACTGAACGCGTACATCATATCATTCACAAATATTTGGGTAGGAGAAAGCTCTGTGGAAAGTGGGCGAGCTCACTATTGACTAAAACAAACGACGAGTTGATGATTTGGAGCAGTGTTTGAAGATGATCGAGCGTAATAAATCCGAGTTTTTGCGTCGATATGTAACAATGGATCATTTTACGACATTTCACAATCACATTGGACAGACAATCATTTCACTCCGAAGTCCAATTGACAGTCAGTCATCCGAGTAGACTACACACGATGAACCCACTCCAAATCATGGGAAAACACAACAGTCGACGGGCAAAGTTATAGAGTTTGTATTTTGGGATACGCATGGAATAATTTTCATTGACTAGCTTGAAAAAAGAGAGACCATCAAAAGCGACTATTATATAACGTTATTTAACCGTTTGAAGGATGAAATCGCCGAAAAATGGCCGCATTTGAAGAAAAAGAAAGTGCTGCTTCACCAAGACAATGCACCATGTCACACGTTAGTGAAACGATGGCAAAATCCATGAATTGGGCTTCGAATTGCTTCCTCATCCACCGTATTCTCCAGATCTTACACACAACAACCTATTTTGAAGTAAAGGACAAATCGTACTACCAAAATGGTATCGAAAAGTTGGATGGTGGCAGTAATAAATGTATCACCCTTGAAGGGAATTATGTTGAATAAAAAAACTAATTTTTCCAAAAAAATGTGTTTTCCTGTGGTAGGTCAGGGATTTTTCAATTGACCTGCTATAATGTGGATATGACGGAAAAGCATCACCATACGTTTCTAAAATTATTTGGTGGATTTTAGCATCAGATTTCTTCAATTCAAACAGCGGAAGTAAATGTAATTTTGTGTGTTCCGTGATTAGCGTCTCTATACACTATATAATTTCATAAGACTAAATGGAAAATTGTTAATTTACATAGAAGAACGTGAAAACCATCTACTTTAATAGTTACGTTAGGTTTTTTTCCAGTTATTTACGTTAATACTTAGCATGGTTACCAATCACACTACAAGCAAGCACCTAATAATTAGGGCACTTAGCTATGGTAACAAATTATTTCATTATTGTGCAATTCTATAATATATTACGATTTTAAGTCACTTTCAAAACATCAGTTAGAAAAATCTAGGTTAGAATTCAAACTACTTACTAACAGTAAAACCAGTAGAAACTAAGTTAATTGTTTTTTTATTAAGTTAATAGGTTATGTTTTTATATTTAATTGGTTACAACTAATTTGTTTCGCGTACAGTGGCTAGTTATGACGTTATACCGTAATTTTTATAGATATTTTTTTATCAGGTATGCCTAAAATGATCGCGTATTACGCATTGAAGCCAATACTTTTAAATATATGTTTAAATTTATCCTTAATAAACGAACTTGGACAAATGAAATCTAGGTTAAAATTAGTACTATTGATAGTAAACGGTGCCTTATAAATAATCATCGGTTGTTTTTATTTGGTTAGTTTTGAATATATGAAGTATTTTCATGCTTCACTAGTTTTTTTTTATATTCAATGATGAGATAACACATAGCCGTTAATTTTTATAATGTTCTGTCTTTTGTATAATCCGCAATACACATGTCAAAAACTGCTGTTAAATCCTGATTATGGTGTTTTATTTCAAAATATAACGATACTACTACGATCATTATCTACTATGATAAAAGCGATATAAAACAATTCAGATTGTTTCTTTGTTTGAAAATAATTATATATCGTTTTTTTGAGATTCTTGTTCGGTTGATATATACTTCGATATATTGGTCGAATGTAATGATAACCAAGATTTCATGATGACCTGTACGAGTTTAAACACGATTGTGCATTGTTTCATCATAATAGATAAGAGAAAAGACAAAGACACTCAAAGATATGTGCCACATCAAACGAATGGCAGGCAAATGGAAAATCATAAAATCGTCTGTGAAATTCTACTTCAAAAGTATGGTTGGAAGCCATTTCTACATCAAATCGTGGCTGACTGATGATAAGTGGATTTATTTTAAAAACCCTAAGCGTAAAAATCATGTTTACCACCTGGCGAATCTGGCCGATCTATTCCAAAGTCAAATCGTTTCGGTCGTAAGACAATTTTGGTGAAACAGTTAGTAGTGATCGCTACTGAAAACAAATAATCAATATGAACCATACATTGATCGAAAAACGTCCAGGCAAAACCAGCCAAGGAAGAGTTGAAAGCACTTGGATGGGACTTATTATCGCACCCGCCGTACTTTCCAGACCTTGCCCCGTCTGAGTATCAACATGTCGCGTCAATACGGATACGCGCTTGCAGAGCAGCCTTTCACCAATTCCGAAAAAGTTAGAAAATTGCTCGATGAATGGTTTTGCTCAAAGGATAATTTTTTTTTAAGTGATGTAGTTTCTTCCTAGAAAACGGTAATGATTTTCCGGTAAACCTGGTAGATTTCTTGATCGATATTCAGCATATATCGATACAGCTGACATTTGTCAAATTGTCACTGTTAAAATGTCAAGTGAGCGAAGATTTAAGACTCATTAATTTTCTTAAGTTGTTGCAAATTTCTTAATTTGTCTTTCCATGAATGAAATCGACAAAGTCGTTCTCAATTGATGGGGAGATCGAGGGCAATAGTTATTCTTGTATATATACAGTTATATATATATATATATATATATATATATATATATATATATATATATATATGTATATATATATATATATATATATATATATATATATATATATATATATATATATATATATATATTATATATATATATATATATATATATATATATACATATATATATATATACATATATATATATATATATATATATATATATATATATATATATATATATATATATAATAATATATATATATATATATATATATATATATATATATATATATATGTATATATATATATATGTATATATATATATATATATATATATATATAATATATATATATATATATATATATATATATATATATATATATATATATATATATATATATGTTCTTAAAATGATATATTAATGGAATTATTCATATTTCAAGAAATTGGCGATAATATAAACGAATCTCAGCTTATCAAAATAATTAATTATCAACAATTGATGCGTATTAGCGTGTAAGTTATGAAATACACGAACCAACAAAATGGGAATTAAACCATATCGGGCCTATTTATTCGACTTAATTGTTAACGCGTCGAGTAATATGGGTACCACAGTAATATCGGCGATCTGGCAACGTCGCGCGATAACTGAAACAATGTTTTAACACACATTATTTCAGGAGTCCCCGTATGAACATTTAGTTATTCAAGACGCGGCGACAAACAAACAAAAAAATAGCAAACAAGTGGTCGCAAACTACAAAAATTACTGGCCTTTTTAAAAATCCTCTTGGTCGGAAAAGGTAAAACCGTTGACATCAACAAGAACGAGAACAAAATATCCGAACGGTCCTAGTGCACTATCACACACCGAGAGATTAACTTGTGGGGGGACGGGCACTACGAAAACGTGCGACGACGACGTCCTCGCTCCACGAAAGTAAAACAAACACTAAAAATATTGTTCGGCTTTCGGTTAACTGACCCGCTGGCTGCGCTTATCTACGATTAAACGCGATAATTCGGGACGAGTACGGATCGGACTGACGGCCTGCTGCCGTTCCGACGACCGTTTTTACCTGCTCCGATGGATTTGTAAGTCAATTAGGACCTGGAGGATTGTCTTGGAACGGTCCAGGTTAACGCAAACAAAAGTGGGTTATGATGGGGTCGGGGAGACGGCTCGGTTTCAAGGTTAATCGTTTTAAAATCCTGGATTTTGGTATAGTCGGGCTAGTAGTCGCTGTATACTGACATTTTAATTTGTACGAGTTTTATTTGTTCATATTTTCTCGATAGAGGCATGTATCATTCAATGCAATCATAAGGAGTAATAAAGAATCACAAAAATATTGATTGATAACAATAATATACTATGGAGAGATTATTAAAATTACAATAATTTTTACAACCAAACACCAACCTTTACGAAACATGACGTCCCTTCTATTTCTTCATCCCAACGTTTGAACTTTTTAGCGCGCTTCGATTTTATTTGAATTATTTATCTTTTAGGGTAAATTAGATGGCTCGGTGAATGGAGGTAAAACGAAATGAAACAGTGGAGTTTACATTATGTGACCGTTATTTATTGGCTATATAAAAAATGTGGAAACTACAAAATAGATAAAACGGATGGCAGCGGTGTTACCTGGAGACGAGGCTTGGGCAGTCGATAGTGGCACGTCTAAACCAAACGATGGTCGAGTACAGAATGAATGGAAATACTCTTCAATAACATCCCAGATAAAAGTTTCGGGGTTGTCAGCTATTCGTTATCGGGTTCTAGTTGGCGCTGCTGGCCCATGTTCAACATTATATTTGGGATTATATTTCTGGGTATTTTGTAGACCGTTATTCCACTATGTAAAATTCGACATGCCTCAAGGTCGCTACAATCTTATACACTGTTGGTACTACTAGCAAATCTAACATAGATATTCTTCAGAGGCTCCAGAATAAAGTGTTGCGAGCTATCGTCGATGCCCAATATTACCCTTAGAACTCATGAGCGTGATTCAAATTGTTAGTGCAAAGTACATTGAAGGACTATTAGTGCATTCCAATGCATTCGCACAGTTACGCACAGAACAAATGCTCACATGCTATAATAATTTCTAGAATAAGTTAGGATGAAATTTAGAACAAGTTTGGTATTGTATCTAAAATAATATTTAGATTATAAGTTTCTACAGTAGATCAATTATAGAAGCGATCCTCCACATGTTACTATAATTATATTGTCTAATGGAAATCATAACAAAATACTTATTGCCCAAGGGCAGATTGTTGAAGTTCTAAGACATTAATAAAATATAATTTACATTATGTTTCACAGTGAAGAAATCGGTTTTCCGCTACCAAATGAAAGAAAAAAAAACATAAAATTGAACTGGGATTTATCGATACAAATAACTCAAATTTGTCTAGAATCGATTCGGCAATAATGACTGTACTGTAATAATAACTTTAAAAAGGATACTAAACTTTTATAGAATCAAAGGAAGTGAGTATTTCAGACGCAGTAACCATGAAATGTGGTAAAACATTGAAGAACGTTATGTAAAAATACTATTAAGTAACAACTGTAAAGAGTATTCAATAATAGCATAATGGTCAGTTGGAAATTATACCTCGGAATATATCTCGATGGTAGCTTAAACTGGAAACATCATCTTAGACAAAAATCAGAGCAGATTCTACTCAAAGTCAAGCAACTCTACTGGTAAGTCGGAAGATACTCACCACTTGGTCTAAAGTCAAAGAGATTGGTTTATCAGTAAATCATAAAGCCAATTCTGACCTATGGGTTTGCACTAAGACATCAAATCAACTAGTAATCAAACTCGAAATCAAATGGATACATGAAGTGATCCAAGATTTCGCACTAAAACATGAAATAAGGTTGCTTAATCATACCCAGGTGTAAGCAATGCAGCTGCTGGACAACACACCAGAAATCATAAGATTGAAGCGAATCAAACGACTTGAACTTGTTTAGTGTATAAGTGTATAAGTGTATTTTTAACTTTAGCTTAAGTAGACTAGTTTATTTTAATTTGGGAAATACATACTGACGAATCCCGAACGCGCCCTGTTAGTGTATTAATGCAAATACAACAGAACAGTAGTAATAAATTAATTTATAAATTACGATTGTACTAAGTATTCTAATGTAATACACCTCACTACACAACACTACACAAGATCAGATGGTTTGATTCTTTTGAGTCTGTGTCCTGTTCTGGTGGTATCCACAAGTTGCAATATTTCAATATTCTCATGAGAATGGAGTCTTTACTCATGTCCCCTTGCAATTCTCTTGATTTCTTGACTGATTGTGGATATCTGAAGGTCTCGATCTAGGTAATCAGTCTATAGTATTTGGGTGCACCCACAATACCTCTCAGGACTTTGTTCTGAAAAATTTGTATTTTATTTATGTTACTCTTTGCAGAATATCCCCATAATCGAACTCCGTATGTCCATATAAGTTTCAGTATTTGCTTATATAATAGCAATTTATTATGTACTGTTAATTGTGATTTTCTTCCAATTAGCCAGTACATTTTCCTATATTTCAATTTCAGTTCTTTTCTTTTCTTCATTATATAATCTTCTTTCAGCGAAGTTTTGCATCAAGATTCACTTCGAGATATGTAGCGTTGTTGCTATATGGAATGATAATATTATTTAATGTTATTGGTGCTTGTACGATATGTTTATAGGTGAACTGCACGTGTACAGATTTACTTTCATTAATACATATTTTCCAAACTTGTGTCCAATTATTTATATTGTTACCTGTCTGTTGTAATTTTCGTGAGGCTTCTTCACTGTTGTCTCCGACAGCTATAATTGCAGTGTCATCAGCAAATGTAGCCATCGTAATATATTCCATTTGTGGTATATCACAAGTGTAGAGTAGATAAAGCATTGGTCCTAGTACACTTCCTTGTGGTACACCTGAATTAGCTTCTTTTATTGCAGAGTAAGCTTCTTCTTGTTTGACTCTAAATATTCTGGGTGTAATGTAGGATTTTAATAGTTCGGTGTGTTGTTTCGGTAACATTTTCTGTAGTTTATGAACAAGGCCTTCGTGCCAAACCTTATCGAAGGCTTGTGCCACATCTAAGAATATAGCTGAGCATACTTTTTTACTTTCGTAGGCTATTTCAATAACATCTGTTATTCTGTGGACCTGGTCAATTGTTGAGTGTTTGTTAATATACCCAAACTGGTGTGTAGGTATTAGCTGAGTAGGTACCACAGCACAAAAAAGTTTAAGTGAGAATATACAGAAGAAGAGAAAAGAGAGTGAAAACATTCAGTGCATCAGTGATAGTATTTATCATTATAACTTCAGGCAAGACAATTAATAAGTGTTGGTAAGAACTCCAAAAAGTTTCTATTAATAGCATAACCGCCATTATATCGTGAAAATAGTAAAGAGTAGTAAATATTTTATGATGTTAATTTGAAGACTAGTCCACAATTGACGGACAAATTGGCGAACATATTTTCCATTTGTGGTATATCACATGTGTAGTGTAAGTAAAGAAATGGCTCCAATAAACTTTCTTTAACTTCTTTTATTGTAGAGTAGGTTTCCTCGTGTTTGATTCTAAACATTCTGGCTATAATATAAGATTTCAATAGCTCAGTGTATTGTTCCGTTTTCTGTAGCTTATGAACAAGGTCGTCATGCCATACCTTGTCGGCTTGCGTCACATCAAAGAACATACCTGAACATAACTTTTTTACCTTCATAGCTTTTTTCAATTAAATCTGTTATTCTATGCATCTGGTGTTATAGAAAATGATGGAAACTATTTTGGTTAATGTATATATTGTACAAGTTTTTCTCTTTTTCAAGTTTATCGTAATTTCAGTTCAGATTCAGATCGTGTAGTTGACCAAACCGAAATTACCTGCCCACCAAAACCAACATTTCCGATATATTTGTGAATTTAATATAAAGCATCATTGCGGTCGCTTGATTGATATTGATTTTTGTAGTGATAACTTCGTTGTTTCGAAAGTAGGCCAATTAAGATCAACAATTCGATAGCGGTTTCTAGATTTCATTCGATCGATTTAAAAATATCTGAAAGAAAAACATTAGCTACCTAAAAATATTTTACTCCTTTCTAAACTTAATGTATAATACCTTCACTTTCACTTTTTCTTGGAAATAAAAGTGCATTTAATGATTTTTGCCGGTTTATTATTGAATTATTAGTTAATGACGTTTTCGACTCGTTTTATTATAGTAATTTCAGGTAGTCAAGATAAATGTATACTAAAAATATCATTGAATATGTGCGGACTAACTTTTTCCTAATGCCTCCATTTATGTGAATGATGTCTTGCCATCACTATTCGGAACTATATTGGCTGGGAATTACTGATTTACTGTGTCAGGCATCTTTTTAACATATGTTCTTTTTCTGTTCTAGTCTTATGGGTCAAAAGAACACGATTTATGATGTAAATAATTTTTTGGTATTTTTATATATTACAATGTGTTATCTTGCTAACTATACACTGCGTTATATCGTGACATATTGCAACTTTACGTGTTAAAAATATAACTTGTTTATAATTAATGTGCTAATTGTATGCTTGTGATATTTAAATAAGTAAATTTGTTTGGTATGCATTGCTTTTTATTAATATCATAAATCTAAAAAATATTTTTAACAAAAAATTGAACCGACTTCATAAAATAATTAAGGAACTCACCAGAAAGTAAAAAATAATCAAGCTTAGATTTTTAACATAGAAACAACGTTTTAAAATAAAATATGTACGTAATAATCGCTGTAATAACTAAATAAAAATAAACCAAAACCTTATTTAACCTATCTACTACATGTATTTTATATTCTTCTTTTTATCACCCTTTTTCTATTGGCTCTACTATTTTGGTATATCTCATAGTTTTCAGTTGACTTTTTTTCAGATATTTCGTTACCTTTGTAATACTAATCATAAATGCTGATAGAATGAAGGAAACAAGTATTAGCCTGTATAGAACAATATTTTTAAAAACACAAAATCACATTAAAGCATTTACAAACGGACAACTACCAAAAACAAGATTATCAGCGTTTGAGTCGCCAACATTGGGTCAATATAAATTAGTCAATAGTAGTAGGTAGTAAGCCCATAAAATACAAAGAAGGGACAATAAAATAATACCGTAAAAGACATAAATCGTTTTTAGAGGTATAAATCGCAGATTTCAATAAGGCAGTTTAAAATATACAGGACAGATATGCCATCGATGTACAACATAAACGATTAAATCTGTTTTAAATGTTCCTTGCTTACAAAACGGTTTACTAGCGGCTAGTTCGTTATAACATTATCTTGGAATTTGGACAGCTGATTAGTTTTTAATCGTTTATTATGGTAAAATATGTCAAAGTGATTAGCTAGTTGGGTAAATATTTGGAAATATTACATTTTGTGGAACCTTATATATAATATATATTTTTACATTGAACATTTATTTAGAGTTAGCTATAATATAGAGTAATAATAATGTAAATAAATATGTCTCTTTTATGTTACTAATAAAACAACAAATGTGTAATTTTAAATCAAACTATTTTTTTACGTCGATCGTCCTGTGGTTGAAATTCGACCACTATTTAAAAATTATATGTTGGTAAAACTTGTTTTCACAGTATTTTCAATGTAATATCGAAAATATATTTGATATATAAAATTTGTTAAAATAATAAATGTCTGTATATTGAAACATATTAAATTAACTATCTCAAGAACTAACACTCACTAACCTTTTTTAAATGGTATTTAATTAGATCTAATTTCCATTAACTTTCAGTAATAAACATATGTTACTATTAATAAGTTTAAATTACTACACCACTGAACATTATAACAAAGTAAGGTTATTTTCAGAACTATAACCACTTCAGAACATCAAATATATATGATCTTTTTTTACCCTCATGTTATAAACATAATTATGAAATAGTAAAATACTTTTGAAATTGATATTTAGATTATTTATTTTGAATTGACTGTAGCTTGTACATTAAAACAATAACGAATACGATGAGGTAATTTATCTTTTACAATTTAGAAATATATATTAAAGGATTGTATTTACAGTCATTAATGAAATGTCATATAGTCACAAATCTTATTACATTAATCGTTAAGCATCTTAGAATTTATTAATGCATTAAAATGTTTACAAATTTACTGTTAGTCACTATATAGTATAAAATAAAGTCGCCTTTTCTGTCCCTATATCCCTATGTGCGCTTAAATCTTTAAAACTACGCAACGGATTTTGATGCGGTTTTTTTCAATAGATAGAGCGATTCAAGAGGAAGTTTATATGTATAATACATGTATAATATACTAAGGCAACATTGCTAATTTTAGAGGTTTCTAACGTGATGTCGTAAATTAACCTATTTTTTTAGGCTTATTTAGCAATTAATATTATTATTAATATAGATCAATATGGTTCCTTACAGCATGTAAATTAAACAAATATTTTCGGAGATATTACAAATTTAAAATTTGCGTTTAAAAATGTGTAATGTAATAAAAATTGTATGAATTTAGATATTCCAAAGATAGCAGGAAATCTTCATAGTAAGTATAGGGGAAGAGGAATTGTTTTACTCCAAATTTAATGCGTGCAGGCCAAGGGCAGTAATGAATGAACCAAAAATACTGGATCGATTTTAATCATGTTTTCATTGAGTGACATAGGCATATATATTTTATGCCCGTGCAAAGTCGGAGCGGGCCGCTATGTTTTTTATACAACGTTCATATTTTTTCTATAGTGTATTTAATTTAGTATCAGCATTGCACCCGTGCGAAGCCGTAATTCATAATTTATTCTATTTGTCCTATGTGTTCCCTCTATGTAAATTAGGTAGTTATTTTTATTTTAACTGCTGCATATTTTCGGTACTTCATTTATGTATCCTATAGTATTTGTTTTTTATCCATATTTCTCACATAAAATGTATATGCAAAAAAATACATCAGGCTGATTGAAAGAATAAGTTCTTACCTAAATTTTTAAATAAAATTGCATCATTCTTTGCTTATTTATTTCACTCTTCGGTCTGACTTTTGCCAACAACTTACCAACAAATGAGGAATTAAAATTCTATGAAGCTATTACATAATTGTTAACATATTCAGTAACTAATATTCCTGATTTGGGCGTATCTCGTTTTATTGGAATTTATTTATTTGTTAGCGCATATTATACAACCATTTTGTGCTTAAAAATTCTTGCTCGATATAAGCTCGATTAACCGTGCCAAATTTCATGCCTCCAAGTTCCTCAAAAAAGAAGGCAAAAATTTTCGCTAAGCCGTTAATATACAGACGAAGATTAAACGAATAATTAGACGAAGACTACTTAAGCTAAAGCTAGGAGTAACACTATACTATAAGTTATTGTGATCTGGTCCGTTTCAATTACCTTTCTACCTGCATTTTGTCCAGTAGCTATATTGCTACACGTTCTGTGATTTAGTAACATTATTTCATATTTTAAGGTGAAATCTTGGATAACTTTGTAAATGCATTGGTTTTTGAGGTCATCCTGTAGTTCTTTGTCGGTTACGTATTGATAAACGTTGATAATTAATCGTAGAACTTTCTTTTTGCGTGTGATGGATTACTAGCTGGTTTGATGTTTTAGTGCAACTCTATATTTGCACCGCATAGGTCCAAATTTACTTTATGATTTATTGATAAACTAATCTCTTTCATTTTAGGTCAAGTTGAGAATATCCTTCGAATAATGAGTATAGTTGCTTGATTTTGAGTCTAATCTGCTCTGCTTTTTGTCTAACATAATGTTTCCAATTTAAACTACCATCGAGATGTATTCCAAGGTATTTAGCTTATTCTGCTTGAGGAATCGGGCATCCGTCAAATAATATAATTAAGTTTTTATAATTTCGCCGTAACGCACTTAACACAGACATATTTGGAGCTATTAAGTCGTATTTTTCAATCACTAGTCGTTTTGTAGATCTTGTGGACTGCTACTTGTACTTTTTCTACAGCCTTAGGTAACAATATATCTTTTGTCATGATAACTGTGTCGTCGGCAAATATTCGAAATTTCTTTTGTCGTTAGGATATCAGTGGCGTAGAGCAGATAAAGGATTGGTCCCAAGACACTACCCCGGGGAACTCTAGCTGAAATAGATTTCAGTGTTGAGAATGCTCCTTTATACGAGACTCTAAATTTTCTCACGAAAAGATATGATTCGAGCAGTTAAAAGTAATATCGCGGCAAGAATATGTTCATTTTGTAGATTAATTTAGATTATATAGATTTGTTTTTTTTTCAGTTTTTTTAATAATATGTTTTGTTTATATTATTGAAGTTAATAAGGATAATGTATACTTATATTTGATGCTCTGAGACTGTTTCAGACCAGTGGTGTAATAATTTAAACTTATCAATAATTTGTTCTGCTCTACACTGCTGATATTCCAACAACAAAAGAAACACTTCTTGGAACCTTTGCTGATGACACAGTTATTATGGCAAAAGATATATCTCTTCCTAGGGCAATAGAAAAAGTGCGAGTGGCAGTCAACAAAATCTACAAATGGACAAAAGATTGGAAAATTCAACTTAATAGCTCCAAATCTGTCCACGTTAATTTTGCATTAAGGCGAAATAATAAAAACTTAATTATATATAAAAACTTATTATATTGGAATCCATCTTGACGGTAGATTAAATTGGAAGCATCACGTTAAACAAAAAGCAAAACACATTAGAACCAAAATAAAACAACTATACTGGTTACTCGGAAGATACTCTCAGCTTGATCTAAAATCAAAGAGGTTGATCTATAATACAATTATAAAGCCAATTTGGACCTATGGGGTGCAAATATGGGGTTGCACTAAAAATTCAAATCAGTTAGTCATACAGCGCTGTCAAAACAAGATTCTTCGATTGATTACCAATGCCTATCGCTATGTAACCAATGAAGAACTGCACGATGACCTGGAAATCAAATGGATTTGCGAAGTTGTGCAGGATTTCGCCTTGAAACACGAAAGAAGATTACTAAATCATTCTAACGTGGAAGCAATACAACTGCTGGACAGCGCACAGGATGTCATGAGATTGAAACGAACAAAACCATACGAACTTGTGTGAACATTTAGTGTGTATTATTAGTGTAAACTATAGCTATAAGTTAATAATTAATAAATAATTGTAATTTTACAATTGAGGAATACATACTGATGTATTTTCTCGCACTCGTCTTACTTGCTAATTAATCCAAGCACATAGGAAAAGTAGTAATAAATTAATTGTAATAATAATAATAATTAAGATTGTACTAAGCGTATCTAATAAAGATGTTATAAAAAAATAATTTGTTGATTATTGAAACTTACTGAAAGTTATATGTTATTAAATGCCATTTAAAAAAGGTTAGTGAGTATTTGAGATAGTTATATTAGTATGTTTTAATATACACATATTATTATTTTAATTAATATTATATATCAAAATATATTTCTGATCTTGTATTGTAAATATTGTGAAAATAAAAAGTTTTAATAACGTATCATTTTTAAATGATTCCCTTTATACTGTTATAAGAGAATTATGATTAACTTGATAAACAGTGGTCGAATTTCGACTACAGGGCAATCATTAGTACGTACTAATGTACCAGGTCTAATGTCATATTATTCTACTGACCAAGGTAAAAGCTATACATGTAATATTTTCGTTTTACGAAAATTCAAAAGTCATGATTTTGACGTGCAAGGCAAAGAACGTTCTGGAGAACCGAAAAAGTTTGAAGGTGCGAAAACGTAAGAGTAATTGGGTGAAGACTCAACCGAAACTTAAAAATATTTGACAGAACCTTTAAAGGTGACCGAAGAAAAGATTAGTGACCGATTACGGACAATGGGGAAAATCCAGAAGATGGAAGATGGATTTCACATTAATTGAATGATAGGTAAATGAAAAAAAATCGTCTGTGAAATGCTGATTCAAAGGTATGATTGGAAGTTATCACGGCTGCTGATTTATTTTGAAAATCCTATATCCTTTATCCTTCACCTGGTGAAGCCGGCCGATCGACTTTCAGGCCAAATCGTTCTAGCCGCAAGACGATGGTGAAAACAGAATGTCGTGGTGTATGAACTGTTAAAACCTAGTGAAACAGTTAAAGGGTATCGCTACCGACAGCAAATAGTAAATGTGAACCATGAATTGATCGAAAAACGTCCAGAATGGGCCCGAAGACACAATAAAGAGGACATATTATCGCTCCCCTGTACTCTACAGATCTTGCCCGGTCTGACTATTCTCCTTTCGCAGCCAATTCCGAAGAAGTTAGATGCATAATCAATGTTTTTGAGATGACATCCATAAATGTCTTGAGAGATCGGCAAGATGTATAGAACTAAATAGCCAGTACTTTGAATAAATACAATTTTTGTCATTTGGTTTTCGAAAAAAGCGGTTATGACTTTCCGGTACACCTGGTATTTACACCGTACTCGTCTTGTCTCGTCTCTACTATCTTCTGTATTAGTGCAAGGGCGACAGAACGGTACTAGTATGTTAAACTAATTTGTAAATTAAGATTGTACTAAGATACTACATATAGTTCATTCAAAGTTTCGCAATGTTGCCGCATAAACTCTGAGTTTTAGTTCAATTTGGCTTGGACATACAACAAAATTCTAATCTAAATAAAATAATTACACAAAAAGGTTAATACAATAATTCATTTTATCATTATAGTGTTGCGTCTTTATATACAAAGACGCAAATTATATACGATTTACACGTCGATGGGCCAGGGTAAGATAGTTCCGATGTCCTCGATATAATTAGTTGTAACGTTTGACATGTGAAAAGTTAAGTTTGTTATGAGCGTAAAAATAGTAAACATTCAAAGATAGAACAAGAATGTAAACGTTTAAGGTAACACGTGCAGTGTATAGAAATTAAAACAAGTGAATAAAGCCTATAAACAGTTTAAAATACAGTATATTATTTAGTGAACCGAAATCGCGGGTTAATCGCCCCAATATATAGTACATCTAAAAACTACAGTTAATTATACAGCCACAATAGTTTATAGGTTAGAGTCCTAACCTCTTATCACTATTGATTTCAAGAATTTTACATACGTCTGACAACTGGACGACTTTGACAGGCTCTGTCTCATTTATTTACATATTCGAGCTAATCAGACATCATTGTGTCTCTTTTTAACTAGAATAAAATGAGAAGGAAAATATTGCCTGATTCTGAAACGAATTTACAAATTGCGGCGGCAGTACATTAAACATTTTGATGACCTATGTACAAAAAAAATTTGAATAGACTATAAGATACTACATATCTAAGAAAAAGGTTTTCCGTCATTATGCTAATTATCGTTTAGTCCAACGTCAAGTGCCGGTATAACAGCGCCGATTCCGTCGGCAGCCATTTAAATCGTTTCATGGCCCGAATAAAAAAAGAATTCGAGCGCGTTTCGTCGATTTAATTTTAAAATTTTCGCGCGACGGTACTTGCGACGCCGTCAGCCCGTCCGAATGACTCAAATCGTAGTAGTCTGACCCCGTTCCTTCATTAATTGGAGTGTACCAATTAAACGCAGATATAACTCGGTTATCTTATTGGGTTTGAATTGAATAGCGTCGCGAAAAACCGTCCGTCCGTCCTCTCTTCCGAGCAGAAGCGGCGGTATATCGTGTCAGGTTCACGGAACGTATTTATTCGGAGATTCCTCTGGCGCAATATTTAAAATCGGGCACAAGGTTAGGCCAAGTGCGCAGCACGGACGCCGTTACAAAAACACAGAAAAACTACCTGCACGCTAGGCGGATAAGGAATGGCGTCGATTTAAATTCGCCCGCTTTTGTTGGTAGTCGATACGACCTATTGCCGCTCTTTGTTCCCCCGATTTTTTACGTTTATCTGTCTGTTTATGCCTCTATAAGGTTTAAATATTAAAACAATATTTATTTCGTGGGGTATTAACATATGTTCTTTTGATATGCTTAATTAGTGGGTCAAGGAGACAGTTTTCGTGTACAATTACACATTTTTAGCATCGAAATCAACGTTATTTCATGATCTTATTGAGTCATTGTTAGATATTTGTTACGCTACAGTGATGATTTTACTAGATTTTATTATAAACTAAATAGATTTGAATATAGGCGCAAAATATACTTATTTTATAAATTTATTGATATGTTATTACTAGGTAAAACTAGGTAATTATCCAGGAAGACCCGTTGGTAGTTACTCTAATAAAATAAAATAAAGATTAGCAGGATCACACAGTTTGGTTCTCTTGATTCTGTATCCTAGCTCAATGTCGTCCAAGAGTTGCAGCACTGCGGCGTTAGCATTTAAGTCTTTCTCCAAGTTGCATTCTCTTGATTTCCTCTATGAAATTTGGAGTCCGATAGTGTCGGTGTAAGTATATGTTTCTGTAGTATATCTATAATAAGAATGGGAATTTATCGAAATTTAAACTGGTCTGCTTTTGTTGGTCGCCAATAAGACCTATTGCCGGTCTTTGTTCCCCCGATTTTTTACGTTTATCTCTCTGTTTATGCCTCTATAACGTCTCAATATTAAAACAATATGTATTTCGTCGGATATTAATATGTGTTCTTTTGATATGTTTAATTAGTGGGTCAAGGAAACAGTTTTCGTGTACAATTACACATTTTTAGCATCGAAATCAACGTAATTTCATGATTATATTGAGTCATTGTTAGATATTTGTTACGCTACAGTGATGATTTTGCTAGATTTTATTATAAACTAAATAGATTTGAATATAGGCGCCGAATATATTTGTCTAATAAATTTATTGATATGTTATTACTAGGTAAAACTAGGTACTTATCTAGGAAGACCCGTTGGTCGTTACTCTAATAAAATAAAATAAAGATTAGCAGAGCTTTTTAGTGTTTTTACTATTTACTGCATTTCATTACACAACTACACGAGATCACACAGTTTGGTTCTCTTGATTCTGTATCCTAGCTCAATGTTGTCCAAGAGTTGCAGCACTGCGGTGTTAACATTAAAGTCTTTCTCCAAGTTGCATTCTCTTGATTTCCTCTATGAAATTTGGAGTCCGATAGTGTTGGTGTAAGTATATGTTTCTGTAGTATATCTATAATAAGAATGGGAATTTATCGAAATTTAAACTGGTCTGCTTTTGTTGGTCGCCAATAAGACCTATTGCCGGTCTTTCATCCCCCGATTTTTTACGTTTATCTGTCTGTTTATGCCTCTATAAGGTTTAAATATTAAAACAATATGTATTTCGTGGGGTATTAACATATGTTCTTTTGATATGCTTAATTAGTGGGTCAAGGAGACAGTTTTCGTGTACAATTACACATTTTTAGCATCGAAATCAACGTTATTTCATGATTTTATTGAGTCATTGTTAGATATTTGTTACGCTACAGTGATGATTTTGCTAGATTTTATTACAAACTAAATATATTTGAATATAGGTGCAAAATATACTTATCTAATAAATTTATTGATATGTTATTACTAGTCAGTGCCGACTAACTTTTTCCACAGTAACTTAAAACTAGGTATTTATCTAGGAAGACCTGTTGGTCCTTACTCTAATAAAATAAAATAAAGATTAGCAGAACTTTCTAGTGTTTTACTATTTACTGCATTTCACTACACAACTACACAAAATCACACGGTTTAAGATTCTTGAGTTTGCGTCCTAGTTCAGGGTTATAAGGTATATGTTCTAGCAGCTTCTCTAAGTCTTTCAGTGCGGTTTTGATAATATTTTGAATTAGCTTGTTTTAATTGTTTATTTCTAACTACGTTTGTAAGTCTCTCCTTTGTTTGTTGCATACGGGATTGCAGGTTAAATTAAAGAAACTTCTCCCTCATGCGGATTATGAGCTACTAAAATCTTACCTCACGTTTTACTGTAAAACAAGGCGATGAACATACCGACTTACATGATGCAATATATTCAGGGGTTCTGCAAGATAATGCGTTGGGTTCAGTCTATATCTTCTGTACACAGCCTATCTATCTACAATAAAAATAACCACTGTGGCAACATAGGCAGACGACAGGATAGTCTTAGCCTCTCATGAAGATCCAGTCATAGAACAGAGTCAAAATCCAATTATCCATAATTTTACGCTCCGTAGAAGAACAGTCTATATCAATTATTGTCAACTCCTGCAAACAGAGGTTGTTAACTATCTTGGTATTCATCTAGATTGACGCATCACTTGAAAGAAGCACATATTCGCCAAACGGAAATAATTTGGACTTAAACTCTACCAAATATTTTGGCTTATCGGGCGAAAATCCAAGATGTTATAAGATAACAAGATATTATTGTATAAATCTATCAATATATTGTGTATATTGTATCATCCTATCTAATTATCGGACATATATAGACTTTAGAATAAAATTTAGAATAAGACTAATTAATTAAAAGAGTATTTTATACAGGAGATCACTTAATGAAGTGAGTTTCTACATGCCATGTATGTATAGATAATATAAACATAAAAAATACTTGTTGTCCTCTGGGTAGGTTGTAGAAATACTAAGAGTAATAAAAAAATGTGTTTTGTTTTGCCAACCGTCTTCTGTGTCACTCTCTACAAATTATGAGATTTAAATATAAAATACTTTTGAGTAGGTTTTTTTTTGTACAGACCTTGTCCAGACAATACCAAACTCAACAAAAAAGAATTATTCAATTTGATGCAGTGATTCTGAAGTTATGCGCGTACATACATTTTGTCGATTCATTTTTATTTATAAAGATGAACAAACTTCATCTTAAACACCTACTTAATGCCTTCCAACATCTAAACAGTTGTTTTATATTATATTTGTCTATTTTTTAGTGGACCTAAAGTCTATTGAATACGTGTTTACGTGACCAGACAAAAGGACTGCATCTCATTTTTATTAGTGTTTAAAATTATTTCATCTTATTTTACAACAGTCTTTTTGAAATTCATTTATAGTATTATAGTAAAAAACTAGTGCTAAAATAACGTAAGTGAAAAATGAAGTGCGTGAAATAAACAATGTATTTATTTTATTTTTTTTTATCCTCTGGAAGTAAATTAAATAAAATATTAAAAATTAAAAAATGGCAAACTATAGCGATTCAACCAAATCACCTGCACACTTTGATATAAGATTAGAACAAGCAGCAATAACGCAAACTCCACCATCAGAATGGACTACAGTCATTAACAAAAAACGATTGAGAAGTCCAGAAGAAGAAATCGCGAGGAAACAAACAAGAATCAGTGACTATTGGTTGCAGAAACCGATAGAGACAAAAAACAGTTTTAGCAACCTGTCGGAAGAAATTGAAGGGAACATACAACCAAGCCCTGAAAAAGTTGTTCCCAAACCACCACCAATAACAGTCTATAAGGTAGGAATAATCAAAAATATCCATGATTTATTGAAAACCATTACTACGAACTACACAATTAAAACAGTGAGCTATGAAACAATTAAAATCCAATTGTTCGAAGCGGATCACTTTAAAGTTCTTATAAAAGAATTAGATGAAAGAAACACCCAATACCATACATTCAGGCCCAAATCCGAGAGAACATTTAGATTTGTATTAAAAGGATTACATCACGGGACGGACTTTAACACCATCAAGGTAGCACTAGCTGAAAAAGGCCACGAGGTCGTAAATATTCACAATATACGACATCACACGACAAAAAAACCTCTGCCTATGTTTTATATAGACATAAAACCTAATGGAAATAATAAGGCGGTGTATGAAATCACCAAATTGGAAAATAATATTATTAAATGCGAACCACCACATTTAAAAAGAATTATACCACAATGCACAAGGTGTCAAGCGCACGGGCACACAAAGACTTACTGTCGCAAATCATATAGATGCGTAAAATGTGCAGGAGAACATAAGACAGGAGATTGTACTCGTAAAGTTCGCGATGAAAAAGTGAAATGTGTTAACTGTAACGGAAATCATCCAGCGAACTACAAGGGTTGCGCAGTTCACAAGCAACTACAGCAGAAACTCTATCCTGCGTTAAGGGAAAAAAGGCATCAACAAAAACAATCCACTACTACCAATCTACCACTACCCACCAGAACAAGTCAACCAGACATAACTTATGCCCAAATAGTTGAAAATGGTTCAGCACAAAAACGAGAAACAATATCTCAATCTACTGAAACTAGCAACATCTCAAGATTAGAAAATATGATGGCCAAACTAATGGATCAAATGAGTACGATGCTTGGTCTACTCACAACCGTCGTAAGCAAACTTGCCTAATGCCTGAAACCAATAGCTACAAAATCGCCGTCTGGAATGCCAATGGGCTCCAACAACACGCCAGGGAACTAAAAATGTTCCTAAATGAACAAAATATTGACGTTATGATGGTTTCCGAAACACACTTTACGGACAAGAATTATCTGAAAGTTCCTAAATATAAGCTTTATCATACAAATCACCCAGATGATAAAGCACATGGAGGTACAGCCATAATAATTCGAGATGATATAAAGCATTTCGAAAAAGAAAAATTCCGCAAAGACTACCTGCAAGCCACCAGTATAACCATAGAGGAAGCCCATGGACCATTAACAATTTCTGCGATTTATTGCCCACCCAAACATAACAACAAGGCAGAACAATTTCAAGAATTCTTCAGTACGCTAGGTAATAGATTTATAGCAGGAGGAGATTATAATGCAAAACATTTAATGTGGGGTTCAAGAATAATAACCTCAAAAGGTAGAGAACTGCTCAAAGCCATAAGGAAAGATAACTTACAACATATCTCTACTGGTGAACCAACATATTGGCCTTCAGACAGAAATAAAAAACCAGATACAATAGATTTCTGTATTACAAAAAATATTGATCCAAAAAAGTGTCAGGCAGAATCATGCTTCGACCTGTCTTCTGATCATTCACCAATAACAGTAGCAATTTCTTCAAAAATTACCATCAAAGATAAACCCCCTTCTCTGTGCAATAATAGAACTAACTGGCCCTCATTTAGAGAAAACTTAGACCAAAATATCTCTCTAAACTTACCGTTACAAACTGAAATGGATATAGAAATAGCAGCAATAAATCTTACAAAAAATATACAGGAGGCAGCATATTCCGCGACTCCCAACAGTGAAACATTTCCAAGAAAAAATACACATATATCATGTACAATACAGAAAAAGATAGCAGAAAAAAGAAAGTTACGACGAAATTGGCAACAGCAAAGGACTGAAGAGAATAAAAGAAAATTTAATAGGGCCATAAAAGAGCTGAGAGATCTAATCCAAATTGAACAAAACCAAGGCATTCAAGAATACCTAGAAAACTTGACATCAACTGAGGCTACAGACTATTCGTTGTGGAAAGCAACAAAAAAGCTTAGGAGATCCCAGCAGCATAACCCACCTATTAAAACAAGCGAAAATAATTGGGCGAGAAGCAATAAAGAGAAGGCCGACGTTTTCTCAAAACACTTAAAAAATGTTTTTAAACCTTTCCAGTCTCAGATACATAAAGATGTCGAAAATAAAATTACTAGCTTTCTAGATTCGCCATTTCAAATGGATTTACCGCACGAGAAATTAGCGATCAAAAACGTTAAACAAACAATAATGAGAGAGATTAATATTAAAAAAGCTCCTGGTTATGACTTAATTACTGGCAAAATTTTAAAAGAACTGTCAGAAAAGGCTATAAAACTATTAACATATATATTTAATGCTATGCTACGAATTAATTACTTCCCTAGTATCTGGAAAGTAGCTAAAATATTAATGATACTTAAACCAGGAAAAATACCAGAACATGTGACCTCCTACCGACCTATAAGTTTATTACCAGTAATCTCGAAAGTTTTCGAGAAATTATACATAAAAAAACTAAACTATATAATAGAAAAAAGAAAAATTATTCCAGAACATCAGTTTGGCTTTCGCAATAAGCATGGGACTATAGAACAAGTGCATAGACTTGTAAATCAAATAAACGCCGACCTAAATGCCAAAAGATATTGTTCGGCTGCTTTCCTAGACATATCTCAGGCTTTTGACAAAGTATGGCATACGGGCTTACAGGTTAAACTAAAGAAACTTCTCCCTCATCCGGACTATCAGCTACTAAAATCGTATCTCACTGACAGACATTTTATTGTAAATCAAGGCGATGAATATACCGAACTAAATCCCATATATTCAGGAGTTCCGCAAGGTAGTGTACTGGGTCCAGTACTGTATCTTCTGTATACGGCTGATCTGCCCACCACAAAAATAACTACTGTGGCAACATATGCAGACGATACAGCAATCTTAGCATCCCATGAAGATCCAGTCACAGCATCAATAAACCTACAAACCCACCTGGAGCAAATACAATTATGGTTGAAGACATGGCGCATTAAAGCCAATGAATCAAAATCCACGCATATAACGTTTACCCTGCGTAGAAGAACATGTCCACCAGTAAATATCAATCATCGTCAACTCCCCCAAGCAGAGCATGTTAAATATCTTGGTATGCATTTAGATCGACGCCTAACCTGGAAGAAGCACATACTCTCTAAACGGAAACAACTAGGACTAAAATTATATCAAATGTATTGGCTCATTGGGCGCAAATCCAAGTTATCATTAGATAACAAGGTATTGCTGTATGAGTCTATACTCAAGCCCATTTGGACATATGGAATTCAACTATGGGGTACCGCTAGCAAATCTAATATATCCATCATACAACGGTTCCAAAATAAGGTGTTGCGTGCCATTGTTGATGCTCCGTACTATATTTCAAATAAAGTGATACAACGCGATATTCCTCTAGAACCTATAACGAGTGTAATCCAACGTGTTTGTGTGAAGTACTTCGAAAGAGTGTCAGTGCATCCCAATGTACTCGCTAATCAGCTAAATATGCGACGTGATAGTGAAGTGCGTAGACTAAAACGTTTAACACCACCTGATCTGATTACTAGACATATGTAGAGTTTAGAATAAGCATTAGAATAAGACTAATTAATTAAGATAATATTTTATACAGAAGATTGCTTAATGAAGTGATTTTCTACATGCCATGTATATATAATATAGACATAAGAAATACTTATTGCCAATAGGGCAGATTGTGGACTCACGAAGAGTAATAAAAAAAAAAAATGTCTATTTTTCAAGTTAGAATTAAGCTGAATTATTTGTTATAAGTGGTTTTTCGTGGTTTAAAATTCGTTTGAAATTTACATGCCAAATCAACTCTAATATGGTATTAATATTATATATTATACTAGCGACCCGCCCCGGCTTCGCGCGGGTGCAATGCTGATACTAAATTAAATACACTAAAGAAAAAATATGAACGTTCTATATAAAAACATAGCGGCCCGCTCCGACTTTGCACGGGCATAAAATATATATGCCTATGTCACTCAATGAAAACATGATTAAAATCGATCCAGTATTTTTGGTTCATTCATTACTGCCCTTGGCCTGCACGCATTAAATTTGGAGTAAAACAATTCCTCTTCCCCTATACTTACTATGAAGATTTCCTGCTATCTTTGGAATATCTAAATTCATACAATTTTTATTACATTACACATTTTTAAACGCAAATTTTAAATTTGTAATATCTCCGAAAATATTTGTTTAATTTACATGCTGTAAGGAACCATATTGATCTATATTAATTGCACACTGTATTTAAGGTACTTAATTCGTTAAGGATTAATGCCGTATTGCTTAAAATAGCTTCGTAAATAAGCCATTTTCTCACGTAAAAAGTAAACAATAAAAATGGTTAATGTGGGTAATCCCTAAAAGATAAACATATACCATCGCGGACTTTTGTGTAGACTTTTTTATGGTGTACAATACTGTAGTACATTAATTTGATCTAACTCGTAGGGTTAGGCAGCGTTTTTGCTAATTGCTAAATAAGCCTAAAAAAATAGGTTAATTTACGACATCACGTTAGAAACCTCTAAAATTAGCAATGTTGCCTTAGTATATTATGCATGTATTATACATATAAACCTTCCTCTTGAATCACTCTATCTATTGAAAAAAACCACATCAAAATCCGTTGCGTAGTTTTAAAGATTTAAGCTCACATAGGGATATAGGGACAGAAAAGGCGACTTTGTTTTATACTATGTAGTGATAATTATAATTATAAGTTTCTTTCTAAATATAGGTATCTCTATATTGATTAACTTAACTAAGGTTAACTAGATTTAACTTAGATTTTAAATTTAAATATTAAACTTTTAAATATTATTTGCGTATGAATTTCTTCAGCGACCAACGTAGTTTTATATCGCTGGGTTTTTTTTTGGGACAAATAATTGAGACAAATTACTTTCACGGCTTTGACGTCAATAATAAGAATGGGAATTTAGAGAAAATTCAGTATAAACGACAATCTAATGGTATTTAGTCCGGGTTATATCACGAAAGATTCGTCAATCTTATGTTAGATGCTGTAAAATATATGTATTCTTTTTATTTATTATGTTGTTTCCGATTAATTTAGACTTTATTTTTACAACAGCTTAAATCTAGGTATATATATATATATATATATATATATATATATATATATATATATATATATATATATATATATATGTAAGAGGACCCATCGGTCCTAACTACAGTGTTCAGCCTAATAATAATTAAAATCTGTTGGTCTATATAAATTTTAATATTTGCTTGTATCATATAGTAGTTTATTATGTAGTAATTTTCTTTCAATTATTTCCTTTTATTTTACTTCCAGCGATGCTTTACATCAACAGTCGTTCCTGGATAATCAGATGAACTGCGCTTACATAGATTTACTTTGCTTAATTTTCATTTGTCAGGTTTGAGATCCATTTTTTATTTTTTTACTGATCTGTTCTAATTTTTAGGCTGTTTCTTCACTATTGTCTCTGACAGCAAGAGTCGTAGTATTATCAGCAAATCTAGCCAACATGTTGTTTTCCTTTTGTGGTTTATCTTATATGTAGATTAGTTATAGAACTGTCCTTACTACAAATATCTATTATTCTATGCACCTGATCAATTGTTGAATGTTTATTAATAAACTCAAACTGGTGTGTGGATATTAGTTTTTTTCCCATAATAGATGTTAACATAACAAATCTAAAATAATAATTTGATCATAAACTTTCTGTGAATAGTTGTTTTCGGTCATTTAGTTTAACGACAACTTTATATTTTTTACAAACATGTTTTTTTTAATCTTACATAAAATATAATCAATTTACTGTGGCTTCATCATTTGATCTTTCACCTATTTAATTGTAAATAAGACACTCACGTACTACACTTTAATTATTTATTATTTGAGTAAGTTTTACAATGCAGAACATTTAATGTGGGGTTCAAGAATAATAACCTCAAAAGGTAGAGAACTGCTAAAAGCAATAAAGACAGATAATTTACAATATATCCTTACTGGTGAACCTACATATTGGCCTTCAGACAGAAATAAAAAACCAGATACTATAGATTTCTGTATTACAAAAAATATTGATACAAAAAAGTGTCATGCAGAATCATGTTTCGACCTATCTTCTGATCATTCACCAATAATAGTAACAATTTCTTCAAAAATTACCATCAAAGATAAACCTCCTTCTCTGTGCAATAATAGAACTAACTGGCCCTTATTTAGAGAAAACTTAGACCGAAACATCTCTCTAAACTTACCGCTAAAAACTGAAATGGATATAGAAATAGCAGAATTAATCGTACAAAAATATACAGGAGGCAGCATATTCCGCGACTTCTAACAGTGAAACATTTCAAAGAAAATGATAGCAGAAAAAAGAAAATTACGACGGAATTGGCAACAGCAAAGGACTGAAGAGAATAAAAAAAATTTAATAGGGCAATAAAAGAGCTGAAAGAACTAATCCAAATTGAACAAAACCAAGGAATTCAAGAATACCTAGAGAATTTGACACCAACTGAGGCTACATACTATTCGTTGTGGAAAGCAACAAGAAAGCTTAAGAGACCTCAACAGCATAACCCACCTATTAAAAGAAACGAAAATAATTGGGCTAGAAGCAATAAAGAGAAGGCTGGCATTTTCTCAAAACACTTAAAAAATGTTTTTAAACCTTTCCAGTCTCAGCTACATAAAGATGAGGAAAATAAAAATACCAGCTTTCTAGATTTGCCATTTCAAATGGACTTGCCGCACGAGAAATTAACGGTCAAAAAAGTTAAACAAACAATAATGAGAGAGATTAATATTAAAAAAGCTCCTGGTTATGACTTAATTACTGGTAAGATCTTAAAAGAACTATCAGAAAAAGGTATAAAACTATTAACATTTATATTTAATGCTATGCTACGAATTAATTACTTCCCTAGTATAAAAATACCAGAAGATGTGACCTCCTACCGACCTATAAGTTTATTACCGATAATCTCGAAAGTTTTCGAGAAACTGTACATCAAGAAGCTAAACTATATAATAGAAAAAAGAAAAATTATTCCAGAACATCAGTTTGGCTTTCGCAATAAGCATGGGACTATAGAACAAGTGCATAGACTTGTAAACAAAATAGACACTGAACTAAATGCCAAAAGATATTGTTCGGCCGCTTTTCTAGACATATCTCAGGCTTTTGACAAAGTATGGCATACGGGCTTACAGGTTAAACTAAAGAAACTTCTCCCTCATCCGGACTATTAGTTACTAAAATCGTATCTCACTGATAGACATTTTATTGTAAATGAAGACGATGAACATACCGAATTAAACCCCATATATTCAGGAGTTCCGCAAGGTAGTGTACTTGGTCCAGTATAGTATTAGCAAATCTAATATATCCATCATTCAACGGTTCCAAAATAAGGTGTTGCGTGCCATTGCTGATGCTCCGTACTATATTTCAAATAAAGTGATACAACGCGATATTCCATTAGAACCTATAACGACTGTAATTAAATATGTTCGTGTGAACTACTTCGAAAGAGTGTCAGTGCATCCCAATGTACTCGCTAATCAGCTAAATATGCCACGTGATAGTGAAGTGCGTAGACTAAAACGTTTAACACCACCTGATCTGATTACTGGACATATGTAGACTTTAGAATAAGCTTTAGAATAAGACTAATTAATTAAGATAATATTTTATAGAGAAGATTGCTTAACGAAGTGATTTTCTACATGCCATGTATATATAATATAGACATAAGAAATACTTATTGTCAATAGGACAGATTGTGGAATCACGAAGAGTAATACAAAAAAATTGAGTAAGTTTGATAACGAATCAATTAATGATTTACATTGATTGTCCAGTGTTGTATTTGTAATATAACATTAAAAATCACAATAACATATTATTAATAAGTTCTTTACTGATTCTTTGTATGTTCGAGAAGAATTATCTCGGTCAAAATTGACCCTGCTTCGACCTAATATTGAATCTTTGGCCTGATTATTTATTATATGTGTAGTTATAACAAAATATTTTATAAAACAATTTTTATTGCAATAAAAAAATTGTTGAAGTTTTTTTAAATTATTTATTAATCAATGGTTTGTTGATAATGTAGTTTTTGTTATAAACGACTTAGAATTAGAAAATATAAAATATTATATTTGGTATTTTGTATGACATTTTATTGAAAAATATTGTTTGAGATCATCCATAATAATTTGATGTAATAATTAATTTCAATTATTCGACTACAGATCTTTTTTTCTTATCGATTGACACATTTTCTACGACGTATAAATTTTCTAAACCAATATCCGAAAATTGAAATTGTTATTTTTGACCGGAAGAGTCCCAACAAACGATTATTTCTATCAATATTTAATTCTTTCTGATTAACTACTATACTTATTTGTAATGGGCTGTCATAATTATCGGTGATAAAAATATAATAGATATAGAACGGTAATATCAACTGTGTTGTCTTATCTATATTAATAAAAAAATATATATTGACATAAATCTTGAAGTTAAATCTAAAGAGAGCGTATTTGTGATTCCATAGAAAATAAATCAAGACAATTTGATGTTATGATGATTGTAGGGTAGTTATTAAAACTTGTAGAGCATCTACAACTAAGTGTGTTACATAATAGGCAATAACAACGTTCCCAAGTATTATCAGAGTGTTAACATGAGAATAGCCACTCTTTATGTCTCCTTGTGATTCTCTTGACTTTCTGAGTGGCAGTCGGTATCAGAAGGTCTTGACGTAAGTAATCAGTCCCCTAAGTTCCGTAGGTCCATTTAGGTTTTAATATTTATGTGTCCGGAAAATGGGCTCGATACCAATCTTACGTCGCTTTTGGCTTATGGACCAGAGCGGCGTCCTGTTGGAACGTCTAATTCGTATCTCCGAATTGCTGTCGAGCCGACGGAAGTACGACAGCCTGGAGAATGTCGCAATAATACACTTCTTGATTGATTTTGTCCTCTTGTTCCACAAAGACGAGGAGGGGTCTTGCTGCTGGCGTAAATTCCACCTGATACCATGGTTGACTGAGGATTTTGGTGGTGTTTGAGGATAGCCAACGTGCGGGGAGCCTGGAGAATCAGTTTCTGTCATTTTGGTGGTTATGCGTGCTCAACGGCGAACAGTGAAGTGCTCCCATCACTGAGCAGCGGCCTTATGCTTGAGTTGGAGACGTCTTTCAAGCCGTACCAACATGTTCTCATCTGTGTGGAGCTGAAATTTTTGGAACTTGTATGCCTTGAAGTTGAGCTCCTTCTTGGCTACTTGATGAAACGATGACTTGGTTATACCAGTCTTAAGGGCGACTTTTCTCGGGGATTCTTGAATTTCGCTGCACTAGCTTCTTGATGACCTTGCATTTAGCAGAAGTATTGGCGGTGCACTTTCTTCCACTTTCTCCCTTTCACCTCATGCTGAGTCTCTTTGAAATGATCGATGGCGTGACATCTCGAAACCACGACAAAATTAGTTAGCATACAGTTTAAACTTAATACGGTGGCATATAAACACCTGGAGTATCTGATGAGACAAAAATTAGTTTATTACGGTACAAAACTTTCAAGTTTGGATAAAGTAAACTTTCAGGCAGTTTTTTTCGGACACCCTGTATTATTATAGGTGTTTCTGCGGTCTGATTATTAACATATTTACTTTGGATAATTTTTATCTCAAGGTTTAGGTGCAATTATTTATCACTTGTGTAAAGTAGTTAAAAAACTGTGTCTCAATTCACTTCCTTTTGGTACTCCTGTTTTAATCGACTTCAAAAAATAAGGAGGTTCTATGTTCAACTGTATATTTTTTTAATGTATATTCACCGATTTCTCCGGCCAATTATGGACGGATTTCCAAAATTCTTTTTTTATTCGAAATAGTACACTTCCGAGTTGGTCCCATTGGGACCAAATCAGGAACTGATGGTGGAATCCGAGGAAATCGAGGGAAACCCTCATATTTCAAAAGGTTTTGTTATCTAAAATCATCAAATATTTGTGTCTAATGTTATTGCTGAACTGATGTGATAGAAAATCGGAAGTCGTTCAATGAAAAAGTCATTCAGTTTTTTTTAAACTACATCATATGAGAAGTCGTAGAAATATTGCAGGTAACTGCTTGTATGGTCTAATGGTTAGAGCGTTCAGCTCATACGCAGAGGTCGCGGGTTTGATCCCCGGCGGAGGCAACACATTTTTGTTGTTCTAATTTGGTTAGAACATTTGTCAAATCACCTAGGGTCAGTAGCGGACCCCGAGGCCCGAACCGTTCCTTATTTTCAATCATTGTTTCTTTATTTATATTTATCGACATACTTTACTTGGTCTACCCATTGTAATACTCAATAGTATAACTGCGTAATTTATTGAGTAAATATCTAACACCAAAAAGAGATAAATAAAATATTTTTAACAAAAAAAATTGAACCGACATTAAAAAATAAATAAGGAACTTATTAAAAATTAAAAAATAATAATTAGGTACACAGCTATAGGGAACATGTACTCATAAAAGAACCTTACCAGTTACGAAACATGACAAAGTTACTCAGTTAAACTTGGTTAGAATTGGTCATTGGTCAATTGGTCACATACAATTGAAATATCATCATTCAAAAGATTCCTAATAGTTCAACAAAATAAATCCGATATGTATCTGAATTATAAAAGAAGTTTACAAAGTGAATTTAAAATTTTAATTAAAAACCTTCTACCACAAAACCCAACGGTTCCATTCATATAATATTTATCAGAATGCCAAAAAATTAACGACCTGAAATGAAAAAAAAACCGTTCACGATTTTTATTTAGGCAAACAGTACCCTGGCCTTTTAATTATCCGGTATATACCAATTAAATAAAGATGACTCGTTTGGTCCTTGTGAAAAAAAAAAGAATTATATTACAAATTTAAAATATGAGGGGAAGGGCTTGCTGTTGATGCTATCAAGTTTTCGTCGTCGGTTGTTGTCGATCAATAACTTTCATTTCGAAGAGATTCTCTTGCTAAGTGGCTCGTTCAGTTTAGTTTTAGTTCAACACAATTATGTTCTACAATTATTGTTCATTATTATTAGTTTTCAAATTATAATTAATACATACTGACTAGTTGTTATCGAATTTGTTCTTATATTAATTTGGTTTAAAAATTAATAATCTCTACAGTCGTAATCTCCCTTTATTAATTAAAACTATTATTTTTCTGTTCGATATGTTTCATTACACAAGACCAAAATAGTTTTTCCGTTCGAGTGCTATCCAAGAATTGCTTTAAAGTATCTTTGGGATTTCCTTGATTTCCTCAGTGACAGACGTTAACTGAGGATCTCGCTGTAAATAATCGTTCCTATAATATATGGATGAATCTATAATAGCTCTTTTTCTTTCTCTTAAGTTCTTCTGGTAACGAACTTTTGCGTTGTTGCTATAAAGGATGATAGATGGGCATTTAATAATAGATGGCGCTACTAGAATTAAATCCATATGTTTTTTAGTTAGCCCTAACCCTCAAAAGATGCGTGTATAAATTTGACCTCTGTCGGATCATTTGTTTGTGAATTATAGCATTTTGAGTGAGGCAACTTTTGTTATTGTGAAAAAATGGATAAAAAGGAAATTCGCGTGTTGATAAAATATTGTTTTTGAAGGAAAAAAATACAGTTGAAGCAAAAACTTGGCTTGATGCCGAGTTTCCGGACACTGCCCCAGGAAAATCAACCATTAAGGATTTGTATGATAAGTTTAGACGTGGTGCAATGAGCACCGAAGACGGTGAATGCAGTGGGGACCCAAAAGAGGTTGTTACCGACGAAACAAAAAGAGGTTATTAATCACAAAATAATTTTGAATGATGAATTAAAATTGAATGACATAGCAGACACTCTATAGATATAAGCTGAACGTGTACATCAGATTATTCACGAATATTTGGGTATGAGAAAGCTCTGTGCAAAGTGGGTGCGGCGCGAGCTTACTTTTGACCAAAAACAATGACGAGTTGATGATTCGGAGCAGGGTTTGAAGATGATCAAGCGTAATAAACTCGAGTTTTTGCGTTGATATGTGACAATGGAAGAAACATGGCTCCATCATTTCACTCCGATGTCCAATCGACAGTTATCCGAGTGGACTACACGCGATGAAGCCGCTCTAAAGTGTGGGAAAACGCAACAGTCGGCTGGCAAGGTTATGGCGTCTGTATATTGGGATGCGCATAGAATAAGTTTCATTGACTACCTTGAAAAAGGAAGGACTATCAACAGTGACTATTACATAGTGTTATTGGACCGTTTGAACGACGAAATCGCCGAAAAAACAGCCGCATTTGAAGAAAAAGAATGTGCTGCTTCACTAAGACAATGTACCGTGTCACAATTCAGTGAAAACGATGGCAAAAATCCATTAATTTCGAAATGCTTCGACTATTTCCTGTTCTCAGGTCTCAAAAGGATGCTCGCTGGGTAGAAATTTTGGTCGAATGAAGAGGTGATCGACGAAACTGAGGCCTATTTTGAATCAAAGGACAAATCGTACTACAAAAATGGTATCAAAAAGTTTGAGGATTGCTATAATCAGTGTATCACCCGTGAAGGGAATTATGTTGAATAAAAAAACCTAATTTTGCCAAAAAAATGTGTTTTACTATGGTAGTGCGAGAACTTTTCAATTGACCTGTTACATACTGATGTATCAATCCCGTACAATCCCCTCTTGCTTGTATACTAATGCAAGTACAATAGAACAGTAGCAATAAATTAATTTGTGAATTAAGATTGTACTAAGCATATCTAATGTAAGATGTAATTAATTTAAAAAAAAATAATGGTAAATTATATTCATATTAATTTTCGTTTCTATTTTTGGTTCTATTTATTGTGTACATTTTCATTTTTGTGTGTTAATAATTATTATAATAGAATATCAATTCTCCTACTAGTACTAGTAAACACAGCTTATTTGAAAATTTTAAATAATGTATTTATAATGATTATAATTTAAAAGTGAAAAAATAATAGTATTCAAAATAATGATAATTTTCTGCTAGGTTTCTAAAAATGAAAACGTGAAAGTCGAAGAATCATATGCTCGGCTAATAATTAGACAGTCAGATTGTGTTCAACCATCTTAGTTAACGACCGAAAAATTTTTATCGAGATATTGTAGGCGATATATAAATGTAACAAACTTTGAATGCATTACGAGTTTATAAGAGCGAAGCTAAACATTCTTTCGTTTTAATCTTGGTGGTAAATTTACCTAATTTAGTTTATATTCTTATAAATGATGCTGATTTGAACTTCCTTTTACAAACGGACTGGACATACAGATTAATAGTTCCAAATCTGTCCATGTTAATTACTTGACGTATGCCCGATTCCTCCAGCAGACTCAGCTAAATACCTCGGCATTTATCTCGATGGTAGGTTAAATTGGAGACATCACGTTAGACAAAAAACAAAGTAGATTATACTCAAAGCCAAGCAACTGCACTTGTTAGTCGGAAAATACTCTCAACTTGACCTAAAATTAAAGAAATTGGTTTATCAGTCATCCATAAAGCCAATTTGGTCCTGTGGGGTTCAAACATGTGGTTTGCATTAAAACATGAAACCATCTAGTAATCCAACGCAAGCAAATCGGAATTTTGGAGTGTTAGCTTATGTAGTTTAGTTTTATTTTAATTTTGGAAAAACTTAAACTGACGTATTAATCCCGTACTCGCGTTGATTGTCTATTATTGCAAGTATAACAGAATAGTAGTAAAAAATTTATTTGTAAATTGAGGTAGTACTAAGCATATGTAATGTAAAATGTAAAGGCCTTTACTGCGTCAGCATTTTTTAAAGACTATCCTAGAAAAATTCAAAATAATAGCTCACTATAGTCCATTAATAAGTTAAAATACATGAAGTAAAAGGGTAAGGACAACGATAAAACCGATATAATAGATATTAAAAGAATAAATAAACAAACAAATAAATAAATAAACTTATATAATAAGTTAAAACTATTAAATTTTAAAATAGAATCCGATTTTTTTGGAAGAAATTGAATGATTTAGTTATATTTCGTGGTAAGAAAACTCTCCAATGAATCGAATAAGGCATGTCTTTACCATTGCTTATCTTGTCATTAAGAATTTGTTGCATCTATTTGAACTACTAGAGGGTTAAGCCTAAATCTGTGTGAAAAAGAAACCTATATATCTATCTTACTGCTATATTACTTGCCCAATTTTTTACCTGTTTTACATATGTAAGTGTAAAATTATTAGATTACAAACTAGATATAATACCTAGACTTGAACTATTGTAAAGATAAACTGTAGGTTAGTCGGCAACAACTACTAACAACGTAATAAATAATAAAAAATTGGAATGCAACCCTTATAGTCGACTAAATCTTGCGAAAACCTATAAAAGATCCTGGCACAACTCAACATAGACAATCTGTAACATTCCTGAGCGCAATTGTGTTGTAATCTAATACTTAAGTTCGTAATGTAGACAACTAGGAGTATATTAGTTCTTGAAATTGAGAAATCACTAAAAAGCTCCAAGAGGCTGATGTGATAAAATTATATAACGAATACATTATTTTAACAAAATTTATTGATATTCGTTTTTTTTTGTCGAATAACGGAAATTATTCGGACATGTTAGTTTAGTTATTAGAAACTGGATAACTGATCTGATTTGACGGTTTGGTCGATTGATAACCGCTGCTTTTTGCCATTTTTCAGATAATTTATCTGAAGCTCTAAAGGTTATCCACTAATCGACTCACTTTTTGGTACTTTTATAAGGGAAGCCCTACTTACACAGGTACTATCTTCCATTTTAATATTTCAAGTATGTTTCCACTAGTTTTGGAACATGTAGTCGAGCGTTGTCATGTTGAACAATAAAATTGTCTTCTTGTTCTGGCCTAAAACCAGGCGGTGGAATGCATGACGCATACCTGGTCACGGAGACTTGCCCTGGAGTGATAAGTTGGACCAGGTTATGTGGGACTGCCTCTGGGCTTACCAATACACTAAACCGAAACCGCTTCACAGTTGACCCCTGTGGGTTGCTACTGCTAGTGCATTAAATTTGGGGATATGGCATCCGCTGATCGGGCAGCCGTTATTAGGCACGAGGGCCCGGCGATTCTATTGATTCGTGAACCTGAGTTAATACACAACTGGATACTGTCGTATGGGGGCAAAAGTTATGACTGCAGCGACAGATGAGGTCGTTTCAGCCTGGAAAATGGAGAGGTTAGCGGTGACCCGGTGCTAAGCTTCCAGTATGTCGACCAGCTCACGAACAAGCGCGTTTTCAGAAGAACTTGAACTGAGTTGTTGTTTGTGGAATGGCTGAGATATGAAGTGCTTGATTCCTGGAGTGTCAGTTTCACTATGAATTTGTTTATTTCCGACAAACCATGGATCGTTTAAGATTTTCCTGAGGAGCTTATTTTGGAAAACTTGAAGCCGTTTCGCCTGGTTGGGTGTAATAAACTTGAAGTAGACATTAAATCGGTAGAGGAGTACGAACTGAATTAACATCTTATCAAATAAGCATTTGATGGAGATAGGAAGACTGCTAGAAGGGCAGGTCAGAGAAGATAGCAGGTTTGCTATCCCCGGACCTTTCTGGATTTGGGAATGCCAACCGAAACGTCGGTCGAAGTGGAGAACTAGGTACGTGACATTATCCAGCCATGGAATTATTGCGGTGTCGATCTTAAGTTGCGAGGCGCGCAGTGCGTAACGCTTCTTATGGAAAATGATGGCCTGGGTTTTCAGGGGGTTGATTTGCAACCTGTAGAAACTTCGAACCGGGCGGCCGTGAAGAAAGCAGTGTCGTCAGCGTAAAACGCGATGCCAATGTGCTCTTTTCTCGGCAGATCTGAAATAAAGAGGTTAAATAAGGCTGGGGCCAGCGGGGAACCTTGAGGTACGCCAGCATCGATTTATTTTCGACAGGAAAATGTTTTCCTGATCTTGACCTGGAAAGATCTGTCCGATAGATAGGACTTGATGAGAGCAGTTAGGTCTTCTGGGAGGACTAACCGCACGCATTTTGCTATCAAACCTTCGTGCCAGACCTTGTCGGAGGCTTTGGTTAGGTCCAGAAGGACTGCTCCAAGCTTTTTACATTAGTTAAGAGCGTGAGCGTGAGCGGCCGGATGGGTAGCCTGATGGACGGATGAATGATGAGCGCGAAAGCCGAATTGTTAATCAGGAATGATGTTGTTGTCCTTTGTGAAAGAGTTGAGAGCAAGCTTCGAAATGGCACTGAGAAGACTGATGGGTCTGTGGTCATATGGAGATGATTTTACTCCTCTATTGGGAATAACCGTTATATGTGCGTGTTTCCAAGACCTCGGGACATTTCCCAATATTTTGCAGCCTTATGATGGAGTTAATGATGTTTGCCAATTCCTTTTTTTTTTTTTTTTTTTTTTTTGTTCTGGCCTAAAAACCAGGCGGTGGAATGCATGACGCATACCTGGTCGCGGAGACTTGCCCTGGAGTGACAAGTTGGACCGGGTTATGTGGGACTGCCTCTGGGCTTACCAATACACTAAACCGAAACCGCCTCACAGTTGACCCCTGTGGATCACTACTGCTACTGCATTAAATTTGGGGATATGGCACCCGCTGATCGGGCAGCCGTTATTGGGCACGAGAGCCCGGCGATTCTATTGATTCGCGAACCTGAGTTAACACACAACTGGGTACTGTTGTATGGGGGCAAAAGTTATGACTGTAGCGACGGATGAGGTCGTTTCAGCCTGGAAAAGGGGGAGAGCTTAGCGGTGACGCGGTGCTAAGCTCCCAGCATGTCGACCAGCTCGCGAACAAGCACGTTTTCAGAAGAACTTGAGCTGAGTTGTTGTTTGTGGAATGATTGAGATATGAAGTGCTTGATTTCTGGAGTGTCAGTTTCCCTATGGATTTGATTATTTCTGACAAACCATGGAGCGTTTAATATTCTCCTGAGGAGCTTATTTTGGAAAACTTGAAGCCGTTTGACCTGGTTGGGTGTAACAAACTTGAAGTAGACATTAGATCCGTAGAGGAGTACGGATCGAATTAACATCTTGTAAAATAAGCATTTGATGGAGATGGGAAGCCTGCTAGAAGGGCAGATCAGAGGAGATAGCAGGTTTGCTATCCCCGAACCTTTTTGGATTGCTTTCTGGATTTGGGAATGCCAACCGAACCGCCGGTCGAAGTGAAGACCTAGGTACGTGACGTTATCCAGCCATGGAATTATTGCGGTGTCGATCTTAAGTTGCGAGACGCGCAGTGCGTAACGCTTCTTATGGAAAATGATGGCCTGGGTTTTCAGGGGGTTGATTTGCAACCTCCAGAATTTGAACTACTTGACCGCATGATCGAGCTGTTTTTGTAAACGCTCATGAATTGTAACTTCGAACCTGGCGGCCGTGAAGAAAGCAGTGTCGTCAGCGTAAAAGGCGACGTCAATATGCTCTTTTCTCGGCATATCTGAAATAAAGAGATTAAATAAGGCTGGGGCCAGCGGGGAACCTTGAGGTACGCCAGCATCGATTTGTTTACGACTGGAAAGTGACGCCCTGATCTTGACCTGGAAAGATCTGTCCGAGAGATAGGACTTGATGAGAGCGGTTAGGTCTTCTGGGAGGCCTAACCGCACGCACTTTGCGAACAATCCGTCGTGCCAGACCTTGTCGAAGGCTTTGGTTAGGTCCAGAAGAACTGCTCCAAGCTTTTTACGTTGGTCAAGAGCATGATGGATGTGTGCAGCCAGACGGGAAGCTTGATGGACGGATGAATGGTGAGCGCGAAAGCCGAATTGTTCATCTGGAATGATGTTGTTTTCCTTTGTGAAAGAGTTGAGAGCGTAGAGTATTGCCCTCTCGGCAAGCTTCGAAATGGCGCTGAGAAGGCTGATAGGCCTGTAATCAGATGGAGATGATTTTGCTCCTTTCTTGGGTATAACCGCTATATGTGCGTGTTTCCAAGACGCCGGGAAGTGTTGCAGTCTCATGATGGAGTTAATAATGTTTGCCAGTTCTGCGAGTTGCTTATGCGGGAGCTTTTTTAACTGGGTAATCGATATTCCATCGAAACCTGGAGATTTTTTGGTTTGAAGTTTGCCGATCATAGTCTGTAGAGACTTTGGAGATACAAAATGGTTGAGAAGAAAGGCGGGGGTTACTGGTCTTTTGACTGAGTTGGATTCGTTGATGACAGTGTCAATGTCTTTAGTTTTAGTGTTCTGTGCGGGTGGGAGGCATTTCATTTGAGCTTCGTAGGTCTCTGCAAGGAGCTCGACTTTTTCTTGGTCAGTGACTGCAAAATTTCCTGTAACCGCTGACTTCAGGGGAGGGATGACATTGTGCGTCTTCCCCACGAGGCATTTGGAGACACGCCAGAAGGAAGGGGGGCCATCCAGCCTTTGGTCCGCGAGAAATGAGTTCCATTTCATTGCTCGCCAAGTCGAGACGGCCGCCCTTACCCTCTTGCATGCTCTGTTCGCCTCCCTTTTGTCTGCAGCATCAAGGGTGAATCGAGCTAATCTGCATAAACCGTTTTTGATGCGAATTTCACGTTTAAGAGAAGCGGGAAGATTGTTTTTCCACGGCTGGGGTTGTGATGAAATTTTGACTGTGGAAGATTCGTGAGCAGACTGAATATCGCGAGTTAGCTTGAGTACGGCTTCCTCGAGGTGTTCTGATGTGTTAATTTTCGGAATTGGATCGGATTTCAGGAGAAGAGATTGGTAGTTTTTCCAGTCGGTTTTTTTCCTGAATCTTGTTAGTGGGACTTGAGTGGTGGCGCAGTTTCCGAGTTTGAGAAGGATCGGACGATGATCAGAGTCTAGTTCGTCAAGGACTCGAACTTCGGAATGGCGATTTACGTCTTGAAGAATAAAGAAATCAAGGATTCTTGCTGCGCCTTGAGAGACTGTACTAGGGTGATGGGTGGGTTCATCTGGCAAGGCAAGACCGTAGCCCAGATCTGCACTTAGAGCTACGATGGCGTTACCCGCGGGGTTCGCTTTGGAACACCCCCAGGTGGGGTGGTGGGCGCTGAAGTCGCCACCTATTATTTTTGGAAATTTTCCTTCGACGAGTGATCGGTATTCGGCATAGTTGAATGCAGAAGATTTCCTGTACAGGGATGTAATCACGAAGGGACGTTCTTGGATATCGATTTTAATGGAGGTTGTTTCGAAGTTGTTTACTGATAACGATGGAAGGAGCTCGTGTTTGACTCCTTTTCTGACGAGAATGGCGGTTCCACCGCCTCGACCCGGAGTTCTATCGTTTCTGTAGACAAAAAAGTGTTCGAAAGAGAGACGATGCGAAGGTTTCAGGAAAGTTTCCTGGATGAGCACGATGTCGACGTCATAGAATGTTATGACGTCCTCCAATTCCGCTTGCTTTCCGCGTAAGCTATTTGCATTCCATGTCATCAGTATAAGAGATTTCGGAACAGCCATTTCGAAGAGTTAAAGGCTGCTGAAAGTTATAGAGACAGGTAAGTGTTGCCGCTTAGGCGGCGACATTTGGAAAAAGACGAGCAAGTTGGTGAGCCAGGGCGATCACTTGTAGGAAAGCCTGCGGGTCAGTAAACGCCTGCATGGTGGAGTTAAGGTCCGGTGTATTGGTTGGAGCAGGAGTTTGAGTTGGAGCAGGCTGGGTAGCGCTGGCTAATTTTTGGGCTAGCTTTCTGCCACCTTGGTTACTCCATGCAGAACCTTGTGGAGGTCTGGTTTCGGTCGGAATTTTTGGTTTTCTTGGAGCAGGACGGCAGGTGCAACCGCTGAAGTTTGCGGTATGAATTTCACCGCAGTTGCTGCACTTTGGAGGTGCTTCTGGGATTTTGGTACAGGATCTAGTGTCGTGATGCCCGGCACATTTGACGCACCGTGGGGGGCTCGGCAATATGAGCTGGAGTGCCCGAAAAGCTGGCAGTTGAAGCACTGCACTGGCTGGCCGTTTCCCCTCTGGACCTCGACCTTCACTGTGATGACGCCGAGTTTGGTCATATATATGATCTGTCGCTCTTCGCGAGGGACAACTACCTGAACAATGGGTAGTTCTGTCCCGGATTTTAATTTCCATCTTTGCACAAATTTGGGATGGAAGCCTTGATCAAAGAGAAGTTCACGTACTTCGTCAATGCAGAGTGATTCTGGGATGTTTTTTATTATTACCCGGAATGCTCTCTCCTCCGGATGACAGAAGGAATGGTAAGGGTAATTCCTTTCCTCGAGCAGGGTAGTAAGTTTACGGTAATTGTCGCTTGTGGCGACGAATAAGAAAATGCCGTCCTTTTTATTTCGGGTTATAATGTCTATTGATTGTGCCTTAGTAATTCTAATGAGCTCCATGAACCTCTTCTTATCACGGAGCACTATAGGCGGAATTTTTTCCTTTGGGGGACTTTGAGAAACAGTCGCCGAAACGGTTAGCACTGTTTTTGCTGTGGAGGTTAAGACTTGTTTAGTGACCTGGCTACTTACCTGCGCAGGCTGGTCTTGGGTTGGTCTTGTGGTAACTTGTTTCGGTACTGGCTGTGGGGCCGTCTTGGTGGTCGGCTTGTTTTGCACTGGTCTGGTGGCAAATTTTGTAATCGAAGGCTGTACGTTAGCCTTGGCTTTCGATTGGGTAGATTTAGTGGCTGGCTTGGCTACCGGATTGGGTTGTGAGTTTGCCAATTCCGCGGGCTGCTTATGCTGGAGCTTTTTTAACTGGGTAATCGATATTCCGTCGAAACCTGTAGAGTTTTTGGTTTGAAGTTTGCCGGTTATAGTCTGTAGAGACTTTGGAAACACGAAATGGTTGACAAAAAAGGCTGGGGTTACTGGTCTTTTGATGGAGTTGAATTTTTTGATGACAGTGTCGTTGTCTTTTGTTTTAGTGTTCTCTGCAGGTGGGAAGCATTTCATCTGAGCCTCGTAGGTCTCTGCGAGGAGCTCGACTTTTTTTGGACTTTTCCAGTGGGAGGGATGATATTCTGCGTCTTTTCCAAGTTGCATTTGGAGACACGCCAGAAAGAAGGGGGCCATCTAGTCTTTAGTCCGCGAGAAACGAGTTCCATTTCAACGCTTGCCAGGCCTTCCTTACCTCCTTGCAAGCTCGGTTCGTCTCCTTTTTGTCTGCAGCATCAAGGGTGAATCGAGCTAATGTACATAGACCGTTTTTGATGCGAATTTAATTTTTCCTGATTCTTGTGAGTGGGACTTGAGAGGTGGCGAGTTTTCCGAGTTTGAGAAGGACCGGACGATGATCAGAAATAAAACTGTTGTGTTTCTTCTCGTATTACGGTAGTTTTTCGCGCAGTGTTCGACTCAAACGCATCAACTGTAGTCGATAGCGAGTTCCATTGATGGTTTCACCGAGTAACATCTTCAAATCCTCGTCTTCAATTTTTTTTGGCTGTCTAGAAGGCTCTTTGTCTTCGGTGTCAAAAACATTACTCTTAAAACGTCTAAACCATATATGCATATGTCGAAGTTGATAGAGCATGGAGCATGATTCGATAACCTTCAGTCGCTTATTTCTTTAAATTGAAGTAAAAAAGTAAAACCTCCCGAAAATATAATTTACTCAGTTAAAATTCAGATATTTTCAACGTACTGAAAAAAATATGTTCACGCTTCGGCCTAATAACAAATACTGAAAAGTGAAGCCTGTCAGAGAGGCTTCAACATGAAGTTAATTACAAATGTACGTGATGCTATTTCAAACATAGTACCACCATGTATTCTCAATCCCTTAAAATGAATATATAGGCCTGTTAATATTTATTGACATGTTTACATATCTCTTAAACCAAGTCATGTAAGATGACGCTAACAGTATTAATATGATTTAATATGTCATAAATGGCTGGCTGTTAAAATAATAAGAAATGAAAAAAATAATTTTTTTATTAACCTTTTAAGCATTATTATCAATTTACACGTTATTTTAATAAAGAAGAAAAACTATATGACCTTCAGATATCTTCCTCGAAAACGATTAAACATTTTTCGTGCTAGTCAAATCGATAATCCACCTCGCACATAACTTTTCGTTTTTTTTTCTGTAGTTACACATTAACAGTATTTCACATAATAATAATTTCCGAGAGTTGCTCAATTTCCGCGTCACAACGACCGACGTAATAGAAAGAGAGCGAGAGAGAGAGCGCGCACGCACACTTCGATTCTTTGTATTTAAAACGTTCTGAAAAATAACAAGAACCGCGACTTGGCTCACCATTGGATCCGAGATATTACCTTGCGAACCTACGTCGTTTCAAGGTCCCTCCAACATAAATAATAACGATAACAACAATATGCTTGTTGTTTACGTAAATTGGAACGAAGAAACGCTAGCTGCTACCTTGTTTTCTTCGGTGCATTTCCGAATTTATTACGTTCAAGAACCGTGGCCGTTGTTTTTCCTCTTGTTATTTTTAGTTTGAAAAAGGTTAAAGGTAAATGAGACATTTTGTTTTGTAATGAACGAGGCGGTGTGCAGTTGTTTTATCAATTTTAACTAATCAATATCTGCTTGTTTTCTCGTATTTATTTATACTGATAAACTCGCTCTGTTACTAGTGAAATCCTTCATTTTTAACAGACTTCGAAAAAGGAGGAAGTTCTATGTTCGGCTATATATATATATATATATATATATATATATATTTTTTTTGATGTATGCTCGCCAATTTCTCCGTCAATTCTGGGACGATTTTCAAAATTATTTTTTCATTCGAAAGAGTGCATTTCCGAGATTGGTCCCATTGGAACCAAATCAGGATCCATTGGGTGGAAGGGGGGGGGGGGGATGAAATCGAGGGAAAGGCTCAAATATCACGTCAAAAGGCACGTACAAAGTTCTCGTATATTTTCTATCTAAAATAATCAAATATTTGGGTATAAAGTTATTCGAAAATCAGAAGTCGTTCAGTGCAAAAGCATTTAGTTTGCTTTTTAAGCACTATCTATGGTACAAAAGATGTAGAAATATTGAAAAGAACTGATTCTATTGTGTAATGGTTAAAGCGTTTCTAGGTTCGATTCCCGGCAGAGACAATAACTTTTTATTGTTTTTTAATTAACACATTTGTCAAATCACCTAGGTTAGGAACCCTGGTGCCTGGAGCGCTCTTTATTTTCAGTCATGGTCTCTTTATTCCTGTATTTGCTTGGCCTACCCATTGTAACATTCAATAAAATAACTAATAGCGTGATTTATTGAGTAAAAATCTAACACTAAAAAAGTAATTAGAAAATATTTTCACAAAAAAAATTAACCGACTTAAAAAAATATATAAGGAGCTCATTAAAAATAAAAAATAATAAAACTTGGATTTTTAATACGAAAAAAAAATCATTTTAATATAAAATATGTGGGTAATAATCGTTGCAATAATTATATAAAAATAAACAATTACCTACTTTAACCTTAATCTACTACAAATATTTTATGTTCTACTATATACACACAATTTAGCTTAATACCTACCTAAAACTATTTAGCTATTTGTAATATTATTTTAACTACTACCATCTGATCACTGAAGTCTGTGCCGAGATTTTTTATTATTAAATTAAATATTTAAGTGATAATTATATATAAGCAAGAATTATTTGGATATGTAGAAAGAAACATTGCCTACAATAACACCTTTTGTCTGGATGAACTCCAATAGATACACAGAAGAACAAACTAACAAATTATGGAATTGCGAAAAATGGTTAGATTAGGAATGAATGGTGAAGTGGATTTGAACAGCGTCAAAGAAAATGACACTGAATGAATGAAACTTTTCGAAAAATCGAGAGAGGGTGATGAGAGTGAAAGCAGCTAATATAAGATAAGAAGGATTATTGTAGATTATCGTACCGTAAAGTTTGAAAGTTTTAAAAATAAAAAGTGTATATTTACTTGAAAATATTGTTCTATTTATCGGAAAAAAGACTTGTTGACTTGTCGAACGGCGACACAAAGTGACACAGGGGGTTCTTACTTATTAGAAAACAGACTCCTCCGTCTTACTCGTCCACCATTCAGTTGGTTTTTACACACATGGTTGGATAGTCAAGACTGTAATGTAACAATAAATGTACACAGGGATGTATGTGGTTTTTATTCCCTCTGTACAGCTTATAGTTATTGTAAAATTATGTTGGCTGTACATTTGTCAGCCACTTTTCCTTTGAAAATAATTAAAATTGCATTCTTTCTACTCTAAAATTTCGATGGTACCCGTCTACGGAATGGTCTTTCAAATTTTGGTGACTCCAGGCTCCAATAGTCTACGGCTATGAAACTGAACTACTACAATATGCCTTAGGTGACTGTTCACCATAAACTGCAAGCTTTTATCTAAATTCCAGTAGACTATGTTAATTCAAAGCAACTTCAGTCCGTCTTTGGTGGCCTTACACCTTCAACTATGAAGCATGTACCGAATAATCCACGAATTAAAGGAATTTTCAAAGCTTGAATGTTTCTTACTTGGAATAGTTTATGGCTAGGTGTCGTTGAGTACCTTCAATTCACCTGTTGTTGCCTTACAACCTCAGCTGCAATACTTTTGTCCGAAGTCCACTTAACTACACCAAGAAGGATTTCGAGTAACACAGGAACGATTGTCAATACAACGTCAACCCGTCTTCGGTTTTTTAGTAATTAATTCGACTCCGGTTAAATGAATGAATTTAAAAGAGAACTTCACGAAATCCTGCTGACTGCGTTAGTTATAATCATATATTAGAACTATAAGGGTTTAGAAAATAAAAACTGTTAATTTACTTGAAAATATCATTTCATTTAATGGAAAGAAGAGGTAACGTGTTGAACGGCGCCTAGAACTCTACCTTATGGGTGGTGTGGAAAAGAACTGATTGTAAATATAATAAAACAATCTCAATCTACAAACTATTGTGGCTCTATAATAACAGAAGTTTAAATCTTTCAAGACTGTGATCGTTAGCTGTACTATAATATTAAAATTAATATTTGAAAACGTTATTGATATTGAAGCAATGTATCGTTTTGACGTCATAAATTTTGATTACATTAATCCACTGTTTTATTGGATGCATACACATTATTCCTCATGTTATTTTTAGTTTAAAAAGAGGTTAAAGGTAAATGAGACATTTTGTTTTGTAATAAAGGAGGATAAAAAGTAATAAAAAGGGTATAATATTATAGTCTTGCGGTTGTTTTACCAATTTTAACTAACCAATATCTATTTGTTTTTCCGCTATTTATTTATTCGGTTAAAATAGCTTTTTTTCTGGATGAATTCCTTCAATTTTGATTGTTTTTCCCGGTTCTCGGGCTGTGTGAGCAATATTAAATTCTTGTGAAAGAAATTTCAATTGTTGGTAATGTTACATATACTGAAATAATTTATATAACCTATATTTGAATATAATAATAGTTTTATGGCAATTCTTACATATTTCAGTCATTTAAAATGAGAAATGTTTCGACATTGTTTAAATTGTTATATAAATTGTTGGAATTATATAATGTAATAAGATTTGGGTGTTTGGCTAACAATTTATTAGGTATTCGCACGTATTTTAATTAGTAGCAACATGTATTTGTGAAAATGTCAAGTACCAATGTAAATGACGTTAAAACTCGATGGTGATACGGTGGTAATGGTAAAATACCCCCTCCAATTAAAGGGGGATTAAAAACATATAGTGTATCTGTAAAATTTAAAATGGACATATCTTTAAGCTAACAAATAAAATAAAGTAAAAAGACTATTCAGATAGTATTTATAACGAACACTAGTGTTGACAATGGTACGGGTTAGATACTATAAAGTATCGATCTTTTGTAGAAATCCAAGAAGTCAGTATTCTCTCCTGTGAAGGGGTTCCTGAAGCTGTGTAAATATATATATATATATATATATATATATATAAAACTAAGCTTTGTGCGATATTGGCAGTCACCCAGTATTTTGTAGACCAGGGTAAGGGCAAGGTGACAAAACTCGTAGTGAGTAGCCGGGCTCGAAGACATCTTACTAACCGTGGACGTTTACATGCGATTAGAAAAAACCGAAATGAAAGAAAATGTTAACCACTTGATGACCCAAAAATTTTATCGCTAGTGGCTTATTGCCACTGGTGATGAAAAATGTATCTACTACGATGTACCTACTAAAATGTACGATAAAATAAAGTGCAAATATTCAAATCGTGTTAAATATTACAATAAAAACTAAAATCAGTCTCTTTTGAACCTTTATTTTGCCAACCTTTCAGCATGGCTGTGCGAGTTGGTCACTGCTATTGTCTGTAGGTTTCAGATATTTCGAAAGCTTGCTTAAGGAGAATTTTACATGTTTCATGCTGAGATTGTATATTATACATAGTTGAGACACAAATTCAGAGACACAGATTACAATGATTTGAAACATGTCTTCCAAATGCTGGAGAAGTGCGAAAATGGATCGATAATTACCACACCATTTTTCCGGAAAAATTCTTTTAATAACCTAAAAAATGACCAGAATACATGCAAGCAGCTAATAATTTAATTATAATTGACATAAAAAACGTATCTAAACGAGGACAGTACTGCATTTTTTAAGTAATTTTAATAAGAACCAAATTATCTTGTGTTAAAATTGATTTTACACCATAAAATCGCTATTTGATTTTTATGGGACAAGCTTATTTCTATATAAATAATAGAAAAACTGAAATATTAACAACATCACTTCTACCAAACTTTAATGGAAAATGATTACCACATGAACTGACTACAAATCCCATTTCAAACTCTTTGGAAAAGGAGGTTTGTTTGCTTGTTATGAGAAAAAGAAGAATTTTCTGTAGTTTACTGTGGCTATACAAAACGCCTCTTTTGATTGCTTGTCTTGCCAAATCTTCTGCATGTCTCCGGGACTTGAACACTGTTTTAGTTTAATAGAATAATAAAGAAAATTATACATGCCTTATTTTGAGATTGTACGTAATAGACAGTTGAAAAACAAATTTCGATACCTAGGTTACAATGGTTTGAACATGTTTTAGTTGGTACATGGTTTCAAAATGATGGAGAAATGCAAAATAGATCGATGATTGTATAGCTGCCAAATCAGTGTCATAAAATCGACATGGTATCGCAAAATTGTAGAATCTGATGGAAAATATTTTGATCAATATAATACATTGGCTGAAACGTCCCGGGCGTTACAAAGAAAACGCATTTTTTAGTTAAAAATTGTCTTTATTCAACGATGTAATCTCCATCAAGAGCTACACAATAATTCCAGCGCCTCTCTGATATTTCAGTACCAGTTTTGTAGAACGATTTATCTTTTGCCTCAAAATAGGCCTGTCACCAGTTGCTGTCCTCTCAGATGACGATTGTTTTGATTTGAGTGAAAAATTCCGATTTTTTACGTCTAAAAATGGCCAAACACTACTCAGAATCATTAACACGTTCTTGATTTTGGTCAACAGTGAGCAAACGCGGTACCCACTTCGCATCTTTCTCATAATCAAGTGATCGTGCAATATAAAACAGGTTCTTTTGATATCTTTACGATATTAGTTAATTTACGCAACTTCACTGTTCGATCATTCAAAATCAAAATGTAATGAAATTCTAAATTGGATTTTGTGGTTTTTTATGTTTTCTGGTGTTACCACCACATTTGGAAGTCCACTGCGTTCTGCATCATCCGTGTCTTTACGACCACGTTTTAAGTCAATAAACAAATATTTTATTGTTGTTTTTAATTGAGTAGAGACCTTATAACAATTTTCAAGGCATTACTTCGTTTGAACGGTATATTTTTCCATCAAGATTTATATTTTTCCAACACGAAATTGTTTTTGATCCATTGTTTTGAAAATGACAAAAGTAGTGTCACTCTTAGCACAATAACTCACAAAATTATGAATATCATGAAGTTTTCTTTTGAAGGTTAGTACTAACTGTAATTGATATAAAACTTTTTGTAAACCAAAACAATATCGTATTTTTTATTTAATATTAATAAAAACAAAATTATCTTGTGTTAAAATTGATTTTACACTATAATAACGTTCGAAAAAAAATTAAACAAACAAATAATAATCGATTACATAAAACGCTATTTGGTTTTTTATAGAACAAGTTTATTACTATATAAATAATAGTAAAGCCGAAGTATTAACAATATCAATTAGTATCATCAAGCAAGCGCCAGACTCTACCAATCTCTAATGGAATCTAGTCGGTTGGCAAAAGTAGCACTGTTGCCGATCTACTTTCTCTTTCTGACTTTCACCCTTGACAGACCAGTTACGACACAACGCGCGGCGTGCAACGGATTTTATGTTGGCCATCGACGTCCACGGACAATCTTTGCTATAAATCCAAATCGATTTGTCGCATTTTCGATTCACTTAAAATCGTTTTAAGTGTCCGAAACGGTCGTTCGACTGATTTTTCCTCTGCGATCGGTTTCCGCAAACAATCGACAATCGCACGGTGCGGAATCAGGAAACGTTTCGGGGCAGGGTCCTGACCGAGCGACAGGAAATCATTATAATTATAACTATTACGCGATAGCTGATTTATTTTTACTATTTTAGAACGTTGATTTATTCCTCATTCTACATAAAAAGTATAGAATATTAGAAAACATTTTTTTATATATATAGGGTGGGACACGTGTAGACTTATAATGCAGGAATAAATCAGTTTCGACGTATCAAAAGTATAGATGATCTTGAGCAGAAAACCCAAAATATAATTGACCAAATTCGATCTACTTCAAAAGAAGCTACCCCGACATCAAGAAAGAAATCAGAATAAAAGTAAAATTACCGTCTTGAAATTAGGGAAAGTGAAAAAAGAAAGACAAAAAGCTAGAAGAATATGGCACATAACCAAAAATGCTGTGGACAAAACGATTTTTAATAGAATTAGTAATCAGGCAAATTAAAAGATTAAATAAAATAGACAGAGCTGCTTAGCAAAAATATGTAATTGAACTAAGCCTAGAAGCAGACAAAGACTACTCGCTATGGACAGCAACTGGGAGATTTAAAAGATCATCAACAGGACACGGCCTATTAAAAATTCGAATCGAAATGAATGGGAACGTATTCCAACCGATTGATATAGAATTTACAATGGGCAAAAATGGTGTTGATCAGATCGATGTGGCTGTAAATATGATTACTTATATTTCACCTAGGTTATTAAAGAGCTGCCACAAAAAACAATAATATATAACATAATAATACTTAAATACAGAGTAACAAAGGTTGTTCAAAAGATATTCGAAGAAAATAAATACTGGACGTCCCACAAGCTTTTGACTGGGTATGGTATTTCGAATTAGTTTACAAAAAGAGCAAATTGCTACCGCGGAATTACTGTAGACTTCTGGAATCATATATTTTCTAAAGAAAATTTACAGTGTCGCATGAGGGAGCATTTTCAACACTTAAACCTATTTTGCCTGGAGTTCCACAGGGTAGTGTCTTGGGACCGCTCTATATCTGCTCTATTCTGCTGATATCCCCACAACAAAAGAAACAGTACTCGGAACATTTGCCGACTACGCAATTATCATGGCAAAAGATGTATCTCTGTCTAAGGCTCTAGAAAAAGTATAAATAGTGGTCAAGAAGATCTACAAATGGATTACGGACTGGAAAATACATCGAGCTCTATTTAGTAGCTCCAAAATTGACAAAAACATAATAATTACTTAACCTCTGTCCGACTCCTCGAGCGGAATCAACTAAATACATAGGAATACATCTCGAAATTGGAAATTTGATGTTAGATAAAAAGCAGAGAAGGTTTGACTCAAGCTCCTTGACTGCTACTCCTGGGACAGTGCAGACAACTTCTAATATTTTTCGTGATTTAGTTCGCATTGTAGAAAAGAAAAAGTATTGATAATTCCTGATATTGTAAATCTCTACGGGATCCAGTTATGGCAAGTGTGGGAGTTCGAGTACTTGGAATCAGTAATACATGAGAAGGAGCTCGCATCTACTGCTGAATATTAATAATGATCAAATGATCAAAATGTCCTAGTATGAAATAAATATGAACGTCTGGTAAACAGTAAGATAATATGCCTGATGAGTAAACTGTTGCGGCAGATCTTCCCATTCGAGCTGCAAAAGTAAGGACAGACTTTATATCATATACACACTTACAACTTTTGCGATGTATGACTGAGCATTGCTATACAAGAGGATGATTGTCCTTCTATTACTCGCTATTAGTAACTATATTGGCTGATAACCAGCAAGTTGAGTAGGCAGGAGCCTATGGCAGCAAATTTGGCAAATCGGGAAAAGCAAAACCCCAAGAAGAGATAATTTATTGGTTAGTTAGCGATGACGCGCCTAAACTCTGACAGGTTCTTGACATGAACTTCTTCAAACCTTGGAATTAAACAGGGACGATTGTAGTGAAAAGCGTGTAGTAAGACAAGAAGCGGAAATATTTCGAAGGTGATGGAACTTAAAATTTCGAAGTAATATACAAAATAATTTGGAAAAAAACAACCGAAATAAAAATCTTTTGAATAATTACGCGATTAAGAAAGCAGAATGACTGCGAGTGAAAATTCCAAGGTTAACACGTCTCTCGTTATAAATAGATATAAAAATTCTCTCATAAATACAACGGATTTAACTAGAACTTTTCATTTCTCACGAAAATGAGTGAGCTTTTATCATCGACCTTCAAGCGGCCATTGTTTTTTTTTTTTGAAAAATATGTGTCCTGATGATTTAGAAACTGACCTAGTTCAGAATGTGTTTACTTTCTCTGCCACCTTTCTTCTGACATAATTTTGATAAAACATTGATTCTGTCTCATTAAAAGGTCTATGTCCGTTTTTATGAAAACCGAGTATCGGTAACATTTATATAATCCTGGAGTCACTTTGAGTCGCTCTGTGTACATTAGCTATAATTTAAATCAAGAAAAGTTAAACGCCTTAGCTTTTTGTGCGTAGAATCTAACGAGAAAGATTTCGTAAGACGACATAACTGATGATTTTGTGGATTTTAAATTTCACAAGAAGATAATGTAAAACTTACATCTCAATACAACTCAATTGAGTCAATTGTCATCACCAACCAGGTTGTTTACGGGTAATTTAGTAGTGATATTATGCGTATTATTTTTAAATTGTAAGTTCAATAGAAATATTTAACAATGTTTACCAAATGTACATTATTTTGTATAAACTGTAATGTGACCTTTTCTTCTGAGCCCTTAAATATACTCAAAAACTATTTCTTGTATAATTTTCACTAAATTGTAGGTTATAAAAACAATCTAGGAATTGACATAATGATTTCTTAGTTCTTAGATCTTTTAGATCTCTTAGTTCACAATCAAAATAATAACGGGAAATAGCTGTAAGTGTAGTAGCTGTAGACGAGGACGATGGAGGACAAATTCTAAATTTACAATTTCATTGCTAACAAAAATGCAATTAATATGATTGGGGATTAGGTTCTCGAAAAATTTGAACAACTTATTGGCAGCAAATCTGTTAAATATAATATGTCGTTCAATTGACGCCGATAAACATCTCTAGTAACTATTTCATTCCGTTTAATTATTAGTAATATAGTGCACCAGTGTAATATTAGTAATATATCTACATCTCGGAGTTATATAAAACAATTGAAAAAATAAAAATTTGGAAAAACTTACTCTTAGTTTTGATTTATAATATATTCTTTCTTTCACACGCCATCTCAAGAAAATGAAAGTTCTGACTTTCTCGTTTTGGTTATCAATGCTTTAAGACTTAATTAACACTATATGGAGGATGCTCGACGGTTATTTGGTTTAACTTTGTGCTACTAACTTAACCAATTTATTATCCATAATTTCTTTTATTAGGAGTTGTTGTAGAGTCACTTTTAATCGCCAGTCATAATACGTCATCGAAAACTGTTCATTTTTTTCGGGCAAACAATGAAATTTTATCATCGTTTTGGATCTTACCCATCGCATCGAAACACTAAGAAACAGTCCAAACAACTGCTAAGCAGCATAAAAGTTTTTTGGGAGTTTTAGTTGAATTTTCATCCATACAATTCATTACCTTCATTATTCACTGCTGATCAAAATACATGCAAGCTTCATATTTAATATATAGTAATATTTCCATTGATGTTTAAATAATTTATATTTATTCTATAACAGGTATAAGGAGGCATTAATTTATGTAGAGGAATCTACATACTTCTTGATAAGAGTTTAATAGTTGTAATTAGATGATTACACGAGTTTACAAATAAGTATACCCGGTGTGCAGGACTAAATAAATATAGCCATTAGATCTGTTTGTGCTTTAATGGACATGACTAATACCTAAGACCTACTTCAATATATTTTGATGTAATTACTTTACCCAAAATACACTTTATTTCGGTCAACAAGAAATTTTTTGTTACAAAGATTGACGTTTGAAATAATAGAATTTTAAATATGTACCAAAACCCTTGATAGATTGTAGTTACTATCATCGGTAAATGTGGCCATCGTCACATGTCACATCACATGTGTAGGTAAATAATTGGTCCAAATTCATTTCCTTGTCATACACCTGCTTTACCTTCTTTTGTTGTAAAGTAGCCTTTCTCTTATTTGACTCTAAACTTTCTGGCTATAATGCAAGATTTCAATAGTTCAGTGTATTGTTTCTGATCATTTTCTGCAGCTTATGAACAGGGTCGTCATGCCATACCTTATCGAAGCCAAAAGACGTACTGATATAGTTATCCAGTACTTCTTTTGCTTATGTATTGATACAAGCACTTAACATAGCAATATACTAATTTGCCAATTAAGCGTGTACTATATATAGTCAATTCAAAATAGCAGTGACACGGGAAACGTCGCAATGTTGTCGCAGTTATTCAGATATTTAGTACGTTTAGGCTCTGATATATAACAAAATTTTAATATAAATAAAATAATTGAACAAATATTTTACTAAATATAAAGAAGAACTTAAAATTACAATTAATTTTACAGCGACAATAATTTATAGGTTAGAGTTGTTTTATTATATATACATTAACATTATAGCTTTTTTCCACACTATAAAGAAGAACACAAATAGAAAGAAGAAATATAAAGAAGAACTTAAAATTACAATTAATTTTACAGCGACAATAATTTATAGGTTAGAGTTGTTTTATTATATATACATTAACATTATAGCTTTTTTCCACACTAGTATCGGTAGTGTTCTAGACGCATTTTTGTATGTAGTGGTATCCCCAGAAGGCCTTATGAATTTAATTAACAATTTTATATCTGAGTAATGTACTTTACTTTCATTAGAGATCATATTTATGTTTTACGCTTAGTTCTTGTTTCTTTCCATTATGATATTACTGTATTTCTCTTTAGTTTGTCCTGTTACTGTCTGTATATATCTTTCTTGATAAAACTACATTTAATCGCTGCATTCTCCTTAATTCATTTGCCATATCTGTAAAACAGTTAGTATTATTTCCCTACTTATACATGTTAATCAAACGTTTATGTATATTCTGAAGAATAACACACATGCTCATAAAGCTTTCACACTATAATAGAATTCGCTACAATTAAAGTATATTAACTGTATACTGACCTTTAGTGCTTTCCTCTTTCATCACCCTGTCTTGGTAATCGTCAGCAATGAATCAAAAACCAATATTCATAAAGTTTTATTCAATCACAGTCACTTTCAGAAATACTAGTCAAGTTAATAACCAAGCTGTTTATTTCCAATTTATTAAAAACTTCAAACTCAAAATTGTACCATTTGTCAATTTTTTCTTCAATGTGTCTTATCGAGCTCATAGAAATCGAAGGTGTTATTTTAGCAACCCAATGCACCATTCTGAAATATTCATGTCTCTTTTAAATATATAAATTGATATAATTCTTCCTTGATTTTGTTATATGTTTTTAAAAATTGTATTCCTTTAAAAGCAATCTCTGGAAGATCCATTAAATCCCTTCGTGGGTTATCTTTACACCACTTATATCCTATATTATCCAACAATGCATGAACGAATGCTCTACATCCCTCAAATAACTGTATATCTTTTGGATCTTTGTGGATACTACCCAGATTAATTTTTTTTCTGAAATAATTGTATTAAATTATGTTTCGATTGAAAAAACTACTTACTGTTTTATACATTTCGTATATTTGATCTCTGAAACACCAAGATTGGGCATGATTTGTCACTTGTTTCGCATAAACACGGTTTCTTTTCGGCGAATTTAAGGTTATATTGTTTTTTATTTTTTGAGATATTTTAGTGACCGTGTCCGTACTAATATATAGTGGAGCTGCAAGGCGCAAAAATATTTTCAATAAAATCCGCGGCGATTTCAAATTTATAAAAACAAAGCGTTAAAACAACGTTTGTCGGTTTATAACCCGTAATTATAATATTTTGAAGAATTTTCCGACGTTTGGCAAACGGACAACATTTGCAGGTTCATTCTGTTACATGTTCGAACTTGTCTAATAGCATTCTATCTCTTTTTAAATAGAATAAAATGACAAGGACCTTGTCTGACTGTAAAACGAATTTACAACTTTAGACAGACATATATTGACACTCATGTCACTGCTATTAAAACAAATCTGTATCAGTAAATACATACGAATATTATAAGGTACAACATCAATAGTAAGAGCATTTTAGAAGTATTATGTACCCACAAATTAAGTCATGATCCTAATAGAATAGAAATAACCAAAATTGCAATCACTTTTCATAGTTATACGTGAAACATTAAAAAAAAATACGTGTAATTAAAGACATTGATTCAAAAAGAAACTTTATAACATTGGTATTTGTTATAAAAGCAGTGCTTGTTATATCGAATGGATTTTAAACGAGTTCATGCTGATTCCATGGAACTTTCTAATTAATTTTTACAACGGTTGTTTTAAATTTAGCGATCTTCAAGCCAAAAAAAAAACGGTGTATTTTCATTTGAGTTTTGTTTTGAATAGGTTCTGTTCATTGTTTTGAAGTTACTTGTAAATATCTAGTTTCACCGTCATTCTTAACCTAACATTGTATAGAAAATGTCTTTTTTTTATTCGAGTCGTTATTGAAATGTAACTTCAGCCGGAAAACCTTATTCTTAATTGTTTTTTAATTGATGTCGGTTGAATAATCGAAATGCATAATAGTATCCTGTTTGCGGTGGGTAATATAATAAGAACATCAGATAAAATAAATGGCAAGTAATGAAGATAATTAACATTTCTTGATGTTGTATTTAAAATATAAAAACTGTGTTGAGTTGTTTTGAATGGTGTTATTTGTTTGTTCTTGGTCCACTGTTATTTATTTTTGAGGAAGACCATTTTCTCATTCTACAATGTTGTGGATTTATAAAAGATGGATAACTGAGTTATATTATTGGAAATATATTATTGGTTACAGAGTCTATATCTTTCATATGAAATAACATCCAGTCATGAATAGTCAATACGAATTGTTTTTTTCCTTAGAAGTGACCTAATGCATGAAATCGTTTATGTTTACTGTCAACTGATTAGTGATCTAGCATTAGTTGTTGCCAAATTGCATCTAATTAATAAGGTGATATGATTTTTCATTTAATTATAATACATTCAAAATTCAAAAAGCTGACTAACTGTTATTCTATTTTTGATCTATGTGGTTGATCACTTTCTCTGTTCACAAATACAACAAAATCATATTTAGTAAGGCGTGAATTGCGTGATTTATCTTTTGTAATTATAGGGGTAACTAGGTGTAGCAAGTATAGTTAGCTATTTATGGGCGGGAAAGTATTAGTCCCATCTAACTGATCAAATAAGTAATTTAATTTTCATTTATTTTTCATAAGATATAGCATAGTAAAGAAAATTCTATCTTATGGGACGGGTATATGTTAACTCATGTCAAAGTCATACTTTTATAAAAGCAATACTTGTGCTGACATATATATTCAATGCTTGTTTGATACTGAAATATGTTCCGAAATGTCTTAAAGTTGCTTGAATGATTTTGCCTAAAAACCTGACCAACCAGCAGAATAACTTGGATATTAGAGCCTTATTTCACTGCTATATCAAAATTATTTGAGAAACTGCTGTCAGAACGTACTAAACTACTTATAGAAATACCAGATCTCCAGTTTGGATGTTTACTAAGGCGTGGATTGCGAGATTTTGATTTATCTTCCTCACTGTACATCTTACATCTATTGTGATTTCTGGTAAGTAACACATTTTGTAACTATTGTGGTAATCAAGTGGTACTTCTATGGGCGGGAATGTGTTAATCCCATCTAACTTATCAAATAAGTAATTTACGTATCAAATAAGTAGTTTATTAACTTCTCATTAGCTATAGCATTGCAAAGAAAATTCCATCTTGAGAGACAGGTTAACTTATGACAAAATTATAGTTTTATTGTCTGTTATATTTATTGGTAATAATACCTTTTCATAAAAATCAGAAGTAGAATGTTATCTTGTTCTGAAGGCACCCATTAAAATATCATTGAAGGTATTTGTGTTCAATTTTTTTTTTGAGCCATAAGAATCTGAAATAATGGCTACAAAAAGCATCAGTGTCAGGTATTTGTGTAATACCTATTTCAAATTACACTTTTCAGAAGTAGTTGTATTACAAATATCAAATATGTATTAATATTTCAATTACATATTTTAACTACAAGTAATTAAAATATTGTCCAATCCTAGATACACATTAGTACAATCTTAATTAACTAATGATTTTATTAATATTGTTCTGTTGTACTTGAATTAATACACGAGCAATACGAGTGGGGAATAAACATCGATCTGTGTGTATATCCTAAATTAAATTGGTAATTAATCGAATAATTTTATTTCGAAAGGGCAGTTTGATATATTCGTGCAATACCGAATTTTCACCCGATAAACCAATCTCCTTGATATTAGGTCTTTGATTTTTTGAGTCTGATGTGTTAAAGTTTTTGACTGTTGAATGTTTTGTTTCCTATTTCACCTACCATAGGGGTAGATGCCGAGGTATTTTGCTGATATTACTTGATGCATAGGCCATGAAAAGACGAGAGACAAAATGTGTATCATTTCTGTTATTCTCCAAGGTTGTTGCTCAAGTGCAGAAGCACCTGTTCTTGTTGTCACCTATATACGGGGTGTACCGGACAGTTATGTTATTAGTGATGTTTCTGAAAGACGTCGATAGGCGTAAGTATGAAATATTATGATTTGACACATATGTTATTTCATTTTACTGGCATCTCGCCATAGACTTATATCTCTTTGAAAATATTAGGTTACGTGTCTGAAAACTTGAATTAGTGGCACGCATTACTTTTATTATTTAATCAAAAGGAAAGAAAGGCGCTGAAATTCTTCGTTTGCTGGTAGAAACTTATGGTGAGTATGCTCTAATTTTAAAAACATGTGAGGCGGTTTCAAAAATTCAAAAGAGATTATTTTGACGTACAAGACAAATAATGTTCTGGCACACCGAAAAAAATTGATAAGGCGAAACTGCAAGAGGTATTGGATGAAAAAACCAACCTAAACTTAAAAACAATTAGCAGAAGCGTTAAATTGGAAACATCTAAAAGATTGGAAAATGGATGCCACGTGAATTGAATGACAAGCAAATGGACACTTGAAAAATCGTCTGTGAAAAGTTGCTTCAAAGTCATGATAAGAAAATTCTAAGCGCAAAAAATGATTTTTCAAGACAATACTCCGTGTTTGGTGGGAGCAGAGTGGCTTGGTGTATTACAAACTATTGAAACCTGTCGAAACAGTTGATAATTATCGCGACCGATAGGAAATGATCGATTAGAACCATGATAACGTGCCGTCTCATAAAGCAAAACCCATCAAGGAAGCGGTGAAAGCAGTTGAATGGGACATATTATCGCACCTGCCGTTTCCAGACTACTTCCCAGGTCTAGGTACTTCGCCAATTTCGAAGAAGTTAGAAAATGGCTCGATTGATTTTCTCGAAGGATGTTCTTTTCCGAAAAAAAAAAACGGTAATGATTTTCCTGTACACTGCAGTATGGTTATATACGCATAACATATTTTTAAATCGTTTCTTCTCTTTTTAATCAAATACATTAAGGTATTATTTTCTGATATAAAAAGTCCTTTACTTGTTTATAATGCAGAAGAAAATTAAAATGTTTTATTAGTTTTGTAATATTTTAAATTTATTTATATTGAACTAAAGTGGAATAATGAAATCACTATACATTATTACGAAAACCTGGAAAAATCCATAACTCAATATCACTTAAGAAACGATATAAACATCGAGCTAAATATAAATTAACAAGAAACTCACGGCAATGACTCACAACAAAATAAATACAGTTAATTGGCTGAATTAATTGAACTCCGGATTCAAGTTTTATGAGGTTTTAGTCTCCGCAGGAAATATATTCGAGATTCATGATCATTATGACGTAAATAAACATACTGGTTAAGTATAACGATTTATTACTATCCGTAACCACAATGTTCCTGTGACTAATCCCGTCTGTTTCGCAGTACAATGACTTCGTCTAAACACCTTTTAACTACATTGTAACATTGTACGTGTTGAATCTAATGTCGAATAATATATTGCAGGTAGAAAATCGTCAAAAATATTTTAAGAATGTCCTGTGTTGATGCCAAATCTCATTAAATTTGCACTATTTAATATAACTTTTTTGATGATTGATCGGTTTCACTTTATTTATTAGTACTAATGATTGCCCTCTGGTCAAAATTCCACTACAATTGTCATTAAGTTTAATTTAAAAAATAATATGTTACTAAAACTTGTTTTCATTGCATTTTCAATATAGGATCAGAAATATATTTGATACATAACATTAATTAAAGTAATAAATTCCTATATATTATAATATACTAAAATAACTATCTCAAGAAATCACTCACTAACATTTTTGGAATAACTATGCATAAAAATCCTGACAAACCGGTAGAATAAGTTGGATCATACAGGCCTATAGAAATACCAGAGTTTCAGTTTGGATTTCGGAATCACCATTCGACAATCGACCAAGTGCACAGAGTAACAGCGGTTGTTGAAAAGGCAATCGAAGAAGATAAATACTGCCCTGCAATATTCCTAGATGGCTCACAGGCTTTTGACCGGGTATGAAATTTGGGATTAATCAACAATATGGGCAAGTTGTAAAGAAAATTCTGTAAAGTATATTTTTGAAAGAATATTTAGAGTATCGCATGAAGGGACGCTCTCAACTTTTAACACTATTTCGATTGGAGTTTCACAAGGTAGTGTCTTGGGACCAAAAAACAGTTCTTGGATCATTTGCTGATGACACAGTTATAATGGCAGAATATGTATCTCTAAGGCTATAGAAAAAGTACAATTAATGGTCAACAAGATGTACAAATGGACTAGAGACTGGAAAATACAGCTTAATAGCTCCAAATTCGTCCATGTTAATTTTACGTTGCGGCGAATTGACAGAAATCTAATTATATCATTTGACGATTCTGTCCGATTCCTCAAGCAAAATCAGCTAAGTACCTCGGAATATATCTTGATGTTCTCTCTCTCGATAGAGCAAATTAGACTCAAACTCAAACAACTGTACTGTTTAGTCGGAAGATACTCTCAACTTGATCTAAAATCGAAGACATTAGTTTATCAGTCAATCAGATAACCTATTTGGACCTACGGCGTACAAATATGGGGTTGCACTAACATCAAACCAACTAGTAATCCAACGCACCCAAAACAAAGTTCTATGATTAATTACCAACGCTTATCACTACGTAACCAACGAAGAGCTGCACCATGACCTCGGAATCAAATGGATACACGAAGTGATCCAAGATTTCGCCCTAAAAAATGAAACTAGGTTGCTAAATCACAGTAACGTTGAAACAAAATAGCTATGGACAACGCGCAGGAAATCAGAAGATTAAAGCGAACCAAACCACACGAACTAGTTTAATGTATAAGTGTATTTTAACTTCAGCTTCAGTAGATTACTTTTATTCTAATTTGGGAAAAAATAACATTTTTACATATAATTATGGCATATAATTAAATCTAATTTTCATTAAGTTTTAGTAATCAACGAAATATTAATAAGTTTAAATTAATACCTCACTAAATATTATAACAAAGTATCATAAGTAAGATTAATTTCAGAATTCTAACAGCTTCAGAGTATCAAATATAAGCATACGTGATGTTTTTTTTATGTTATAAACATAAATATAGAGTAGTGAGTAACGTAATACATGTGTGAAATTAAAATAGAGAATATATGAATAAAACAATTACGAACGCAATTAGCCAATGTATGGATATAGAGCAATGCATTTACAGTCATTAAATTAACTATTGATTTTTCAAAACTTAGGTCTTTAAAGGAAATAAAAATAACAATAAAATGTCATATAACACATATCTTGGTGAATTAATCGTTAAACACCTTAATATTTAACAATTCTTTAAAATGTTTATACTGTTTCTGCGTTTCATCTATGTAAACTATGCAGTTAGTTTAATTTTAACTGATTATCTTTTATCTTTCATCCATATATTTCACCTAAAATATATATTACAATAATAATAAATGCATCAGGCTAATTAAGAGAATAATTTCTTTACCTAAATTTTTAAATACAATTTTATAGTGCTTATTTATTCCACTCTTCAATTTCATCCTTACAGATATTTCATCTTTAAATTGCCTTCTATAGCTTTCGTTTATCTACTGCTTTTTTTCTACTTCCTCTTATGTCTTTCGTAGGAACTGTTACTCACCAACAAATAAGAAATTATTATTCTATGAAGCTATTTTATAATATTCCATTAGTGCTTTGACAAGGAATGTATGGACTAAAGAAACTTAAAATTAATTAGTTGGGTGCTAGTCACATATCTTGTTGAATTAATCGTAATAATTACACCTTAATATTTAACAATTCTTTAAAATGTTTACACTGTTTCTGTGTTTCATCTATGTAAATTATGTAGTTAGTTTAATTTTAACTCATTATCTTTTATCTTTTATGCATATATCTCACCTAAAATATATATTACAATAATAATAAATGCATCAGGCTAATTAAGAGAATAATTTCTTTAGCTAAATTTTTAAATACAATTTTATAGTGCTTATTTATTCCACTCTTCAATTTCATCCTTACAGATATTTCATCTTTAAATTGCCTTCTATAGCTTTCGTTTATCTACTACTTTTTTCTACTTCCTCTTATGTCTTTTTAGGAACTGTTACTCACCAACAAATAAGGAATTATTATTCTATGAAGTTATTTTATAATATTTCGTTAGTGCTTTGACAAGGAATGTATGGACTAAAGAAACTTAAAATTAATTAGTTGAGTGCTAGTCACATATCTTGTTGAATTAATCGTAATAATTACACCTTAATATTTAACAATTCTTTAAAATATTTACACTGTTTCTGTGTTCCATCTATGCAAATTATGTAGTTAGTTTAATTTTAATTGCTTATCTTTTATCTTTTATGTATTATTTATCTTTTATCCATAATCTGATCTAAAATATATATTGCAAAACAATAAATACATTAGGCTAATTAAGAGAATTTTTTTTTACCTAAATGTTTAAATAAAATTGTATAGTGCTTATTTATTGCACTCTTCAATTTCACCCTTGCAGATAGCTCACCTTTATCTACTGCTTTCTACTTCGTCGTATGTCTCTCGTGGGAACTAACAGCTAACAAACAAATAAGGAATTAAAATTCTATGAAGCTATTTTATAATATTCGGTTAGTGCTTTGTTAAGGAATGCTTGGAGTAAAGAAACTTAAAATGAATTAGTTGAATGAAATGAAATGAAAATGAAAATCAAAAATAAAAAAATAAAAAAGAGGACAGATGATTCTTGTCATTCTCGAATTTGGTGACCAAAATGCTATGGCCCACCCACAGGCACAGCTCGGCCGTCTTTGGTGCACGTTGACCCGGAAAACCACACTGACTTTTATTGTTCCTTGATTTCTGGTGTTTTGTAATGTGTCCATGTTTCCAAATGGCGCAAAACTAGCCCGGGTTGCAGCTGAACACCCCATTGGTGATGTCAAAAGGAGGATGATGTTAAAAGTTATTAGCAATTATGGTGCAGTGTGAGCAATTGCGGCATCTAGCTTCTTTATATAGAAACTAGCGACCCGCCCCGGCTTCGCACGGGTGCAATGCTGATACTAAATTAAATACACTACAGAAAAAATATGAACGTTGTATATAAAAACATAGGGGCCCGCTCCGACTTTGCACGGGCATAAAATATATATGCCTATGTCACTCAATGAAAACATGATTAAAATCGATCCAGTATTTTTGGTTCATTCATTACTGCCCTTGGCCCGCACGCATTAAATTTGGAGTAAAACAATTCCTCTTCCCCTATACTTACTATGAAGATTTCCTGCTATCTTTGGAATATCTAAATTCATACAATTTTTATTACATTACACATTTTTAAACGCAAATTTTAAATTTGTAATATCTCCGAAAATATTTGTTTAATTTACATGCTGTAAGGAACCATATTGATCTATATTAATTGCACACTGTATTTAAGGTACTTAATTCGATAAGGATTAATGCCGTATTGCTTAAAATAGCTTCGTAAATAAGCCATTTTCTCACGTAAAAAGTAAATAATAAAAATGGTTAATGTGGGTTATCCCTAAAAGATAAACATATACCATCGCGAACTTTTTTGTAGACCTTTTTATGGTGTACAATACTGTAGTACATTAATTTGATCTAACTCGTAGGGTTAGGCAGCGTTTTTGCTAATTGCTAAATAAGCCTAAAAAAATAGGTTAATTTACGACATCACGTTAGAAACCTCTAAAATTAGCAATGTGGCCTTAGTATATTATGAATGTATTATACATATAAACCTTCCTCTTGAATCACTCTATCTATTGAAAAAAGCCGTATCAAAATCCGTTGCGTAGTTTTAAAGATTTAAGCGCACATAGGGATATAGGGACAGAAAAGGCGACTTTGTTTTATACTATGTAGTGATATTCATGTAAAATGGGATTTTCCTGCTCATTTGTCGTTAATTTTTACCTTTTAATATATTTTTTAAATATATATTTTAAACCCTCCTTTCACCAACTAGGAGTTTATCTGGATTGAACCTACAGTTTAACGTAATCTCTGAACCATGGTCCTCCGCATTAAGCCTACCGACTGGCAAGTGACCAACTTAGAAATCATCCCAGAAGACATTCGGTCTTACCCAGCCTGGTTACTGGCGTGACTGGGATCATTTTCCTTGTCGGATTTTGCACTCTTGTCTAGGACAATCAAACATATTAAACAATAACAAACATAAATTTACGACCATGCCCCAGCAGAATTCGAAGCCCCGACCATCGCCATAGTAGGTGGACCGCCCTGTCGCCTTTACCACTGCGCCACCAAGCCGGCTCCTTTTAATATAGTTGATTCTAAAAAGGTTTTTATTTAATTTTCTTTTAAATATTCGAAATCTTAATAGTACGGCGAAAATTAGAACAATATTAACCCAGAAACGTTTGAACCAGGAAAACATTATGTTGTTCTTATTCAAGCATAGCAAACTGATTACTTTTCATTACATGCTCAGCGATAAAATCAATCACCTTCATTGGTAGACAATAAACAATATAAGTTATAGCTATAACCACTTCTATTAAATTTTAGTAGTATTTTTATTTTTCTTAAACCTTATTCAATATTATAAAATACTTTCTTTATATTTACGCCTATTTAATAACACCAATTTTATTTCTGAGATAAATTAAATAAATATAGGTTTTAATTTACTTAAATTATTATACGAGAACATCATATCTTTGTAGGTATAATATAGGCGATATATCCTCTAATATAGGAGTTCATTAGTTCTTACTTATACAGTCTATCAATAAATTATGGCTGTTTTCCGTTAGAGAGCGATCTATTAACTCACTTTCTATCCTTTATTGGTCTTTTGAATATAAACAGTATACTCACCAATACTTGCAGGTAATTTGACTGCACCAGATTAAATATAAAATTGTTAATGATTTTCACAAATGGTCATTAAGTATTTCACAAATGGTCACTAAGTGTTTTCACAAATGGTTTTGGTGCTTCTGAAGTCTTGTGATCATTTATTTGTTATCTTTCTAGTGATTTCATAGTTAGACTCAAAATTTGGTGTACAGACTATGTGTTCATCACAAATGATGTCTTAATCACCTTTTATTATATCTGCGTCGAATATTTAAAAAAATAACATTATACATTATACTTATTCAAACATAGCAAACTATTATTCTATGAGATTTTAGTATTCTTTTTTTTGTTAAATGCTATTGAACATTAAAAACATTTTTTGTCTCTATTTACGACCAATTAATAACAACACAAGATCAAAAGATTACAAAGTTGCATAGAAAAATCACAAATTATTTGATATCTGAAATAAATAAAATGTCTCTGATAAAGGAGCTAATTAGTTATAACCTATAAAACCATAAATAAATTTATAATAAATTAATATAAAATTTGATTGTTGAATAAATTGTCTCGCATGAAGGGGCATTCTCAATACCTAAACCTATTTCGTCTGGAGTTTCACAAGGTAGTGTCTTGGGAACATTCTATATCTGCTCTACACAGCTGATACCCCAACAACAAAACAAACAGTTCTTGGAACATTTGCTGACGACACAGTTATAATGGCAAAATATGTATCTCTGTCTAAGGCTGTAGAAAAGTTACAAGTAGCGGTCAACAAGATCTAAAAATGGACTAGAGATTGGAAAATTCAGCTTACTAGCTCTAAATCTGTCCATGTTAATTTTGCGTTGTGGCGAATTGACAAAAACTTAATTATCACTTGACGGAAGCCCGATTCCTCAAGCAGAATCAGCTAAATATCTAGGTTAAACTGAAAACACCATATGAGAGAAAAATTAGAGTAAATTAGAGATTGTACTGGTTAGTCGGAAGGTACTCTCAACTTGATCTAAAATCAAAGATCAAATCATTCAATCTATTCGGACATATGGGGTGTAAATATGGGGTTGCACTAAAACATCAAAGAAACAGTAATCCAACGCACCCAAAACATAGTTCTACGTTTAATTACCAATGCTTATCGCTAGGTAATCAACGAAGAGCTGGACCATGACCTCAGAATCAAATGGATATACGAAGTGATCTAACATTTCGCTCTAAGACATGAAACAAGGTTGCAGATAATTTGATTGCACCAGAATAAATATAAAACTTGTTAATAATTTTCACAAATGGTCACTAATGTTTATTTTGGTTTTGGTGTTTCTGAAGTCTTCTGATCATTTATTTGTTTAGATTTTTTTATTTGATGTTTAGATTTTAGAATTCTTTTTATTTTTGTTAAAAGTTAATAAATATTAACATTATTTCTTTCTATTTACGGCCAATTAATAACATTACAAGATCAAAAGATTACAAAGATGCACAGAAAAATCACGAATTATTTGATATCTGAAATAAATTGAATAATTTATCGGTGTAATAGAGGTTTTAAATTTCTATGATAAAGGAGCTAATTAGTTATAGCCTATAAAATCTTAAATAAATATATAATAAATTAATACAAAATTTGATTGTTGAATAAATTATTGACATTAAAGATAAAACCTCATCTTTAACAATTATTTCTTCTGATTTTGGTGCTTCTGAAGATTTCTGGTGTTACATTCAATGTGATTGTTGTCAAAACGGGTAAGAACACTTGTTTACTCCAACCATATTGCATTTCTGATGTATTTCTCTACTTTGAAAGTTGTATGTACTTCAGCTAAGTTTGTTCTACAATACATTCATACATATCGGGTTAGCACAGTGTTTAGTACTCTAGTAAAGAATATGTAAAGAAGTCAGCATAGTTACCTAGCGGCGAATATACCTAAAATGTGTAGTGGTTGATGGTTATACACACCTAGGTTTTGCAAATTTGATAAATAGTTTTAAAACCAATCTATATAGAGGATGGTCAGACAGATAGGGATATTTTGGAGATCAAGTTTTCCATGAGAAGCTTAACTAAAAATTTAGCACTGTTATTCAAAACAAAGATTAAGAAAGGTTAAAATATATGAAAAATATTCAGCTAGTTTCCTTAAGGTATGACATTAGAGGGCATACAGATAATACTCTCAACATGTGTAGGGATGAAGTTCAACAATCAGGAAGAAGTTCAACAATATATCCAAGAAGTACAATAGAGCAGATAAGAAAGACTTATTGACTTATAACCAGAATATAAAACAAGGATTAACCATATATTGTAGTGGTACAAAAATGCTGGAATACAATTGGTGTAAAATAAAAATAACTAAATATAATTTAAAAACACTCCTCTAATATTTATTGGAGAGATATTCTGGATGATGAAACAATTCATAGAACATTTTTCACGGATAAACGTTAAATAACAAAACTTAACGATTCTTCCAAAATTAAACTACTTCTTTGTGGCAAAATACATTTTGAAAGTTTTAATAGAAAACCGCTTTATCACCCTAATAGAAAGATTGGGCTATAAATCTGACGACCACAACAAAACTGTTATAAGGAAGTAGACGAATTTTATGGTGTATAATATTAACAAAAATAATAGTTTGGTGACATAGATACAGGATTATGCGAGGGGTGATCTTGATAGACAGGGGATACGTGAGTAGATGGGTGGCATATTTTATCATATTTTAAAGTAGTGTGTATTATATTTTAAAGTGTTTAAAGTGTTTATAGTGATCATATTTTAAATTTCTTAAATTTTTGTACAAAATTGAATCGTATCATCTTTATATATCTCATTTATGCATTGTTTTTATTAAATTGCGTTCTATTAAACCAACTTTTATTATGTATTCGTTCTCGGAGCGTAAACAACGTTTTATATTGTCACGAGGAATTACAGGGAATTTGAAATTACTACTACTAAATTATTGAAACCGACCAATAATCAATCTATAAAATTGATGTTACAAAATGATTAAAAAATTTTAAAAAATCATACGTTATACTGTTATTTTCGTATCTTTTGCTGTTAATTTTCTTTGTTAAATAATAAATAGTTATATTACCTCAACAAACTTTTTTAAACATAATATTACGCTACATGTTCCTTCATAATCGCAACCATTAAACAATAACGCGTAGCTGTGAAATCTTTCAAGCTAGTTTAGAATAAATGCGCGTGAGCTGTTGTGGTCAATCCCAGCAAGTACAGGATAGATTACTAAACAAATATCTCCGGGTTTGGCGTATGCGCTTACCGGGCTTATCTTTGAAACAGAGAGTAATCAAAGTTTGGCGCATGCGTATATACAGCTTCATTTACTTACTCCTTTTTTATATATAATTTTTTTTTGATAAATATACACAAATTTGATAAATATTTAATTTAATGTAGAAACTATATATAAAGAAGGAAATAAACATTGAAATTTTTTTTGAAATAGCTCATTTTATTTAAGAAACTATTGAATAAAATGAAATAGTTTCTATATGCCTTCCTATTTTTATAAAAACATCATATTTAAATTAATTTACATATTTGAACAATTAACAATAACTCCAGGAACCATATAAATAAACGTTACCATAAAAAGGACCAAAATCGTTTAAATCAAACCTTTAATGTTGAAACTATATATAAAGAGGGAAATAAACATTGAAATTTTTTTTGAAATAGCTCAGTTTATTTAAGAAATTATTGAATACAATGAAATAACTTCTATATGCCTTCCTATTTTTATAAAAACATCGTATTTATATTAATTTACATATTTGAACAATTAGCAATAACTCCAAGAACCATATAAATAAACGTTACCATAAAAAAGACCAAAATCGTTTAAGTCAAACCTTTAAGGTTGAAACTATATATAAAGAGGGAAATAAACATTGAAATTTTTTTTGAAATAGCTCATTTTATTTAAGAAATTATTGAATAAAATGAAATAGTTTCTATATGCCTTCCTATTTTTATAAAAACATCATATTTAAATTAATTTATATATTTGAACAATTAACAATAACTCCAAGAACCATATAAATAAACGTTACCATAAAAAAGACCAAAATCGTTTAAGTCAAACCTTTAAGGTTGAAACTATATATAAAGAGGGAAATAAACATTGAAATTTTTTTTGAAATAGCTCATTTTATTTAAGAAATTATTGAATAAAATGAAATAGTTTCTATATGCCTTCCTATTTTTATAAAAACATCATATTTAAATTAATTTATATATTTGAACAATTAACAATAACTCCAAGAACCATATAAATAAACGTTACCATAAAAAAGACCAAAATCGTTTAAGTCAAACCTTTAAGGTTGAAACTATATATAAAGAGGGAAATAAACATTGAATTTTTTTTTGAAATAGCTCATTTTATTTAAGAAATTATTGAATAAAATGAAATAATTTCTATATGCCTTCCTATTTTTATAAAAACATCATATTTAAATTAATTCACATATTTGAACAATTAACAATAACTCCAAGAACCATATAAATAAACGTTACCATAAAAAAGACCAAAATGGTTTAAATCAAACCTTTAATGTTGAAACTATATATAAAGAGGGAAATAAACATTGAAATTTTTTTTGAAATAGCTCATTTCATTTAAGAAATTATTGAATAAAATGAAATAATTTCTATATGCCCTCCTATTTTTATAAAAATATCATATTTAAATTAATTTACATATTTGAACAATTAGCAATAACTCCAAGAACCATATAAATAAACGTTACCATAAAAAGGACCAAAATCGTTTAAATCAAACCTTTAATGTTGAAACTATATATAAAGAGGGAAATAAACATTGAATTTTTTTTTGAAATAGCTCATTTTATTTAAGAAATTATTGAATAAAATGAAATAACTTCTATATGCCTTCCTATTTTTATAAAAACATCATATTTAAATTAATTTACATATTTGAACAATTAACAATAACTCCAAGAACCATATAAATAAACGTTACCATAAAAAGGACCAAAATCGTTTAAATCAAACCTTTAATGTTGAAACTATATATAAAGAGGGAAATAAACATTGAATTTTTTTTTGAAATAGCTCATTTTATTTAAGAAATTATTGAATAAAATGAAATAACTTCTATATGCCTTCCTATTTTTATAAAAACATCATATTTAAATTAATTTACATATTTGAACAATTAGCAATAACTCCAGGAACCATATAAATAAACGTTACCATAAAAAGGACCAAAATCGTTTAAATCAATCCTTTAATGTTGGAATTATATGTAAAGAGGGAAATAAACATTGAATTTTTTTTTGAAATAGCTCATTTTATTTAAGAAATTATTGAATAAAATGAAATAATTTCTATATGCCTTCCTATTTTTATAAAAACATCATATTTAAATTAATTGACATATTTGAACAATTAACAATAACTCCAAGAACCATATAAATAAACGTTACCATAAAAAGGACCAAAATCGTTTAAATCAAACCTTTAATGTTGAAACTATATATAAAGAGGGAAATAAACATTGAAATTTTTTTTGAAATAGCTCATTTTATTTAAAAAATTGTTGAATAAAATGAAATAACTTCTATATGCCTTCCTATTTTTATAAAAACATCATATTTAAATTAATTTACATATTTGAACAATTAACAATAACTCCAAGAACCATATAAATAAACGTTTCCATAAAAAGGACCAAAATCGTTTAAATCAAACCTTTAATGTTGAAACTATATATAAAGAGGGAAATAAACATTGAATTTTTTTTTGAAATAGCTCATTTTATTTAAGAAATTATTGAATAAAATGAAATAACTTCTATATGCCTTCCTATTTTTATGAAAACATCATATTTAAATTAATTTACATATTTGAACAATTAACAATAGCTCCAAGAACCATATAAATAAACGTTACCATAAAAAAAACCAAAATCGTTTAAATCAAACCTAGCCAATATAGTTAAAACCAAACGAAAAGCTACCACTACTATTCTTGATCCACAAACCCCATTAATGAATTGACTACCTCGAGCTTTCGGTTAACATATTATACATTTACTAGCCTAAAACGAATGGATCATTGTACTTTTAAACTGAAAGAAATCTCAATCTATACATAATTATTTCTGCAAAAGAATAATTTATTTATCTATACTCATTTATTTTCCTTGTCATTATATCAATAGGGTGTCATTAATGCTTTTGTTAGCAAATTTAATGACTTCATAGTATCACTGTGCAATGTTATTACATCTTAGCAAAATGCCGTCTAAGTTCTTCTTCTCTAATTCTCTGAATATCACATTCTTCAACTTTCGTTCCCAACAAACTCTAGCTACACTTTACGTATAAAATAAAATTTGGATCATTACTAAAGTATATTATGTTTAAAATAAGTGTTTAAATTATTACCAGTTACTACAATTTTTGCTACTATTCTTGATGGACAGAAAAACATCATTACTTTACTTCCAACGCAACAAGAATAATTTTCTTCTCTGCTCTTGTTATCATTAAATTTTGGCATATATTGATACTTATTCGTTGTCGTTGAAAATTATGTTATAAATTTGGCAGCGAATTCCCACTATAAATAAAATTGATACGTTTTGGAATTTATAACTTTTAAAAATTTAATCTTACATTCTGCACTTACCCTTATTCTTCCATATTTTAAAACCAACGTCTGTTAAACCACCAAGAATAACACAACAATTTTATTATTACTACTCTAGAATTATTAATATAACACAAAATCTAAATATTCCAGATTTTTTATTGTTTTGACTTGATCGACTCTACCGATCGACTCTAAAAGAATTAACCGCCACTAGAAAAGGAAGGCAATATAGTGCACATATGCCAAATCCGGAGTTTTTCTTAGGTAATGTATCCTAGCAAGTACGACTTCGCCTTTTACTGTCGTCTGTTAGACATAGACACCTTTTGAAATAATCGAAAATATGTATTGTACCAATTTTTCCTTTACTATTATTCCTTTATTAATATTATTATTACTTTCCTAGTATTAGACGTTTAAATAAAGTTGTCTATTTTAATTAGGTATTTAACGAATCGGATTAATACTTGATGGCGTATTCTCCAAATCGTGTAAAGCAGTATTGGATATGTAAATCATTTCCCAGTAGAGTGGGTGGCAATTCTACAAACTGAATCGATGCGGTGATTATTCGGTCTATCTCGCAAACTAAATGAATCTCGTAATAAACTTTTCATCCTATTTTTAACATAACGAAATATTGCGGCATCATATAAACAAACTCAGAAACTAATCTAACAAAACTACGAAAGCAATATGTATGCGACTGGAAATAAATTACTTATTTGAACTAGGAGCAGGTCGAATTTTATTTGTTTTTAATAACTTTGGTCTGTAGGAAACTATCAATTTCTTAACTATATTCATGTCAGAGATTTCTGATAAAGTTGTATCAAAAAAACATTGAGAAAACTAGAGATTGAGACATTTCCTGGTCCTATATTCAATTTTTTCGGTGATACGAGTTAACCTCCTGCACCATTTGATTTCCTTTTACGAGGTTTAAGAAGTGTGTTTTTCTCAAATATAATATAGATTCGCCGAGTATAATCTTTGTTTTATTATTTAATTATTACATTGTTACTAGTCGTTTTCGTATAACCTACAATTTGTCGGTCCTATCTCAGTCCCTGGTGAAATAATGTTTATACATGTCACTGCTGATTTTTTTAATATATGCACCTCACTACACAACACTACACAAGATCAGATGGCTTGATTCTTTTGAGTCCGTGTCATGTTCTGGTGATATCCAAAAGCTGCAATACTTCAATATTCTTAGGAGAATAGAGTCTTTCCTCCTGCCCCCTTTCAATTCTCTTGATTTCTTAACTCACTGTGGATATCTGAAGATCTCGATGTAGGTAATTAGACCTATACTCTTTGGGTGCGCCTATAATACCTCTCAGGACTTTGTTATGAAAAATTTGTATTTTATTTATGTTACTCTTTGCAGAACATTCCCCTAATTGAACTCCGTATGTCCATATAGGTTTCAGTATTTGCTTATATAATAGCAATTTATTATGTACTGATAATTCTGATTTTCTTCCAATAAGCCAGTACATTTTCCTATATTTCAATTCCAGTTTTTCATTTTCTTCTTTATATGTTCCTTCTAGCCAAGTTTTGCATCAAGATTAATTCCGAGATATTTAGCGTTGTTGCTATATGGAGTTATAGTATTATTTAATGTTATTGGTGCTTGTACGGTCTGTTTATACGTGAACTGTACATGTACAGATTTACTTTGATTATTTCTTAATTTTCAAGCTTGTGTACAATTATTTATATTGTCACTTGCCTGTTGTAATTTTCGTGAGGCATTTTCACTATTGTCTCCGACAGCTATAATCGCAGTATTATTAGCAAATGTTGCCATCGTGATATTCTCCATTTGTGGTATATCACAAGTGTAGAGAGTACAAGTGTACCTGCTTAGATTCTTTTATTGTAGAGTAGGCTTCTTCCTGTGTGACTCTAAACATTTTGGTTGTAATGTACGATTTTAATAGTTCGGTGTGTTGCTTTGGTAACGTTTTCTGTAGTTTATGAACAAGGCCTCCATGCCAAACCTTATTGAAGGCTTGTGCTACATCTAAGAATATAGCTGAGCATCCTTTTTTATTTTCGTAGGCTTTTTCAATAACATCTGTTATTCTGTGGACCTAGTCAATTATTGAGTGCTTGTTAATAAACCCAAACTGGTGTGTTGGTATTAGGTTTTTTCTTTCTATGATCGGTTTTATTCTTTTCAATAGGAGTTTTTCAAAAACCTTAGATATTACAGGCAGCAGTGATATAGGTCTATAGGCTTTTATTTCGTTTGGTGACGAGTATAATCTTGACGATAAATTAATATAATTTGTACAAGTTCATGTTACTCTCTGCGTGCTGTCCAGCATCTTAGAATATTAGTATCTTAGTATGTAGCTTCCACATTAGTGTGATTTAGTAGCCTGTTTTCATATTTTACGCAAAATATTGGATAACTTACCAATAACCGTTGGTTATTAAACGAATAACTTTGTTTTGGTAGCGTTGAATTACTAATTGGTTTGATGACTTAGTGTAACCCCATATTTCCATATCCACAAATCTAAATAGGCTCTATAATTCACTGATTTAATCTACCATCGAGATGGGTGCCGATATATTGTGCTGATTCTGTTTGAGGGCTTCAGTATCTCTTAAATGATACCATTAGGATTTTGTCTTTACAACATTTTTTTTCGTTTACTAGGTTGACCAGCTAGTACCAAATGGTCTTCGGTTGATGTCACTTCAGGTTCGGGATATGTTTGTTTTGCGGGCGTCAGAGACCCTTGGTTACGACTGGGACTGCCGTAGTTTGCCGGTAGTAAATACCGGGGTTTGTGGACGGGTAGGGATTTTATTAATGTGTTATCGTGTGCTAAGGTTCCTATGGAGAACCTCACACTGAGCATGTTTATGAAACTTTTCACAAACGGGATGCCTGATTCGAGGTGTGTGTTAACGTTCCTCATAAACCATGGCGCTCTGAGTAACGCACGGACTTTTTTTGATTGGAACACTTTGAGCAGTTCAAGTTGTCTCTCCGAGGCCTACCTGTACCACACCTGTGCTCCATTGGGGCAGACTGGACGGACTAGTGTTTTATACAGAGTCGCTTTCTGTGGGATTGGGTCTTTACAACATATTTTATTGCATATTTTTTGGGCACTCTATATCTACAGTATAACAAAATAATATTTACAATTTTTTCGAAAGTTTTTTATATTTTGTTTTTAAATTTTTTATTGGTTTTGTTGCTTTGACGGGTGGCGTCATTTTGCGACTATGCAATAGTACGGTGTTGATATAAAAGGACAGAACCATAACGAAGTAGAGGCTCTATCCAGACAGCACACATCAGCACCCATACCGAAGTGGTAATGGTTATTTGGTCAGTAACACTAAACTTGGCATAGGATAGATTCTATGGAGAAAATCGATCTCTCGTAGAAATCCGAGGAGTCTGTATTTTCTCCTGTTAAGGCATTTCTAAAATTTTACAGCCCATACTTAGTTCTAATCTGAGTAAGCCGTGGACAGTCGTTTAGTATGTGGTAGACTGAAATAGGGGCACGGTGACAGAACTGATGTGAGCAGGCGGGCTCGAAATCATTAAATGACCGTGCGAGAAACGCGAGAAAGCTGAATCAGAAATCAAGAACCAAGAGGAGAAAAAATCAGCTTTAAAGAAGGCTCCTGAAAGAGCCTGTTGTGGTTGGCCTTCTGAGCCCAACGACATTGTACCTTGTTCATTGGGAAACAAGAAACGAGTCGGATAAAATCACGGACACAAACATATGTGATGGGGACCGAAACTTTTAATTTTAGTTTTTATTATCTCTGCCTTCACAAATGAACTTAATACTAATGTTGAGAAATTCTCTTGGCCCTTGGTGGTTTTTGTTGACTGTTACTTGTAGCTTTTCTGCAGTTTTAGTCAAATATACACATTCACAGTGCCAATTCATCTACATTAGTGTAAAATGATTGACACAATTTTAAAAAATAAGTTCACTATTGAATTAAAATACTGTATACATTTAGGACACCCTATATTTACAACTCTTCACAAACCTTTAATTTCAGTTTTTACTTATATTTCTTTCATATATAGGCTTAATTCTAAATTTTGAGGAATTTTGAGGAAAATCACGTTCGATAATGTAAACATCTCGATGATGAGTGAACTTACTTTGAATTCGTTCACATTAACGAGCTTCTATTCTAATCAGTTATGAAATAAAAATATTGATTTCACTCGATTTATTATTAAAGAATCATGTAACGACTAGATGTACTATCGAGTCTTCATTACTTAAATCGTGTAAACCATATTGTATATGTAAATTGGTTCCCAAAAGAGTCGGTTGTAATTTCACGATCTGAATCAATGGCCTAGATATTCGGTGTCCCGCAAACTAACTCAATACTGTAATAAACTCTTCATACTTTTAAAATAACGAGATACACGACTATCCTATAGGGACACTCATGAATTATTTAAATAAAACTATGAAACGAAATATGTGAGTAATATTGTTTTAATATTATATTGAAGCAACGGTTCCTGGAGTTTTTTATTTTAACCGACTTCAAAAAAGGAGGAGGTTCTATGTTCGGTCGTATATTCCAGGCAGTGCATTCCCAGGGTGGTCCCATTGTAACCATTGGAAGTCGGGATCTGATAGGAGAAGGGGGAGAAATCGAGGGAAACCCTCACATTTCAATGGCACGTACAATGTTTTCACATATTTTTTATCTAAAATGATCAGATATTTGTGTATAATGTTATTGCTGAATTGATGTGACGAAAAATCGGAAGTAGTTCAGTTCAGCTTTTGAAGCACTAACCATATCATATGAGAAGTCGTAGAAACATTGTAGGCAACTGTCTCTATGGTGTAATGGTTAGAACTAGTGTTGGGAACAATCGACTGAAATAGACTATCGACTGTTCAGTAATTGACTACTTTTTACTATCGACTATTTCAGTCGCTATTTTTGGTTCTACTGTTTTTACTAGTAACTGTTTTCAGTCGCTATTTTCGGTCCGACTGATTTTATTACTATTTACTATCGATTATTACAGTCGTGTACTGCTGTACGTTATATTTTAGTTGCTATTTTCGCTTCTACTAGTTCATTCGACTGATTTTTAACAATCTGGCCTTCCGTCCTAGCCGCGACCTTGAAAGTAACGTGCCGAATTTATGCTTATATAGATTTATATGTAATATATGAAACTTTTGACTGGCATAAAAGATAATACTTTGGACTGGTATAATAGGTAATACATTTTTGATAAACTTTTAAGATTTTTGTCCAAGCCTCTTGTTTGTCGAAACTTTTTTCCTAAAATCTTAAAAACTAAAATTAGGTTCCAAAGGTTTCAGAAATTGCATAGATCCAAAAGATTTGAAGAATTTTTAACAGTAAAATTGTTCCAGTTGTTAAATTTCTTTTAAAAATATTAACCGTAAATAGGCGAATATAGCATATAAAATATTTGTAATAAATACATTTTCTGATAGAAAACTGTACTTTAATGTTCAACAATTTGTTTTGTTGGCTATTAAGAAGAGCACCAGAGTTTTTATTTGTTAACGAATGGACTATCTTAACAGAATGTGTTCAACTTTTAAAGTCCATTGAAATAACGACCACCGAATTATCTGGTGAAAGATATCCCAACGATGTCTTTAATTATACGGTTGATAAGAGGACTACAACATTCCATCAAATCCAGGATTTTAACAAGTGAAAGTGGGGGAAAAATGACAAAATTGTCTATTATATGTCATCAGTAAAATACTGGCAATGTTAGAAATGAATACGATATGCGGGAAATCCACATTTTTAAATCCTAGATTTAAAAAAGCAGGATTTGATATTGCAAATAATGCTGAGACGATAAAAAAAGTTATCACAAAAGAGGTATCTTCCATTCTACAAAAAATACAAATATAGTTCCACAACTCGAAATTCAAGACAAAACAACTACTGACCAAGAATGTATTGACATCTGGAGATATTTTGATAAAATAATGGCTAGAATGAAAGAAGTAATTACTCCAAGTACTGCAGCACCTTTACAAATTTAGCAGTATTTGGAGAAACTACCTGAATTATATCAGTTATATGTATCCTCTATACCTGCAAGATCTGTCCCTTGGGAACGAGTTTTTTCAAAATCTGGGCAAATAATTAACGATCGAAGAAATCGCCTCATGGTAGAAAAGTTGAAAATGATAATATTCACAGTAATTTAAAAATATTTCCGTTCAAAAATAAAAAGCTTTTATTTAAAAAGGGTCTGGTAGTTATCGTACGATCATTTTTAGGTTTATCATGGATTAGATTTTTCAATGATTAGGTATATGTATACATTTTATTTAGTAATTATGGTTATTAAAAATCGTTAGTTTTTAGGTCTTATTTAAGTTGTATTTAAGTTTATATTTATTATGTTATGTTATTTAAAAATAGTAATTAATATATTAAAACAGGACAAAACATTTGTGGTGTTATTATTCTATTCCTTTTTACACACCCACAAAACATTCAGTATAAAGGTAATTCTACTTCCTTAAAAATTATATTAATTACATGATAATAGAAATTAGTATTTTTTTTCCTTTTTTATAAGTTATCACGTGAATGAATATATATGATCTCTGAATATCTCTGTCTCGCTTATACTACCATGGGAGAATATAAGGACATTTAAAATTAACTGCTCCAAGCATTTGTCTCCGTCCTTTCCTATCTCATATTTTATGCAGACAAGAATTCGTACATCTTCGTCTGACATCACGAATGGAAAAAAACAGTCGAACCATGCATTTGACTGAAAATAAAAATTACTATTTTCAGTCGCTATTTTTTTGACTATCGACTATTTCGACTGTTTCGACTGTTTGCAGTCGATAGTTCCCAACGCTAGTTAGAACGTTAAGTTCATATACGGAGGGCACGGGTTCGATTCCCAACACTGCAGCAATTTGAAGTTTGAAACAAGTTTGAAGTCGGTGCCGAGCCTAAACAATAAAAAAATGATGATATAATTTTGTGATATATACAAAATATTAAATTACAAATCTAATTTGTTACTCGGAACCGACGTCAAAGTGATCAGTTGGTAGTAGTTAAAATAATATTGTATATAGATAAATAGCTTTAGGTAGGTATTAAGCTAAATTGTGTGTAAATAGTAGAATATAAAATACGTGTAGTAGATACGTTCAAGTTTTTTGTTTATTTTTATTTAGTTATTACAACGATTATTATGTACATACTTTATTTTAAAACCCTTTTTTTGTGTTAAAAATATAAGTTTGATTATTATTTACTTTTCAGTGAGTTTCTTTTTTTTTGAGATCAGTTAAGGTTTTGCTAAAAATATTTGTATTTCTCTACTTTTTATTAGTTACTGTATTTTTTCACTATGTTTCATATCATATGTTTTCACTTTATATCATCAGTCGTCGAGAATGAATGGTAGTATTTAATGAATGCCAACGAGGCTGGAAAGAAGTGTTTTCAGTTACCAATAGGATGATTTCTCAAAATTATAGATTTCTCTAATAAAACATTGAACTTTGTTCAAAAGGGACATAAAAAATCCTAGAATGTTTCTAATACTGATCTGTAAATTAGTTTTAAATGTTATTTTTTAAATTTGAATCTTCTCTTTTATTTATTTATTTATTGTGAGCTCAGATATTGTCATCAATTCAAAATATTGTCCATAGATAGCCGCACATATTTCCTATCTTTCAGGTAATTTGCGAATTTCACCTTGAAATAACGATGTACCTTTTGAGGCTATCCACATTTCTTTGGATTTTCATTAGAAATAAAGTACTGTTGAAACAAGTAGTAATCCGAAGGAGCGAAGTCTGGGGAATAGGGCGGGCGAAGTAACACCCATTTTAATATTTCCAATTATCTTTTTGTCGGCTTTGCAGCATGTGCTCGAGCGTTGTCATGTTGAATAAGAGCATTATTGTGTCTTTGCTCGTATTTCGGCTATTTTTCGTGCAGTACTCGGCTAAAACGTACCAATTGTAGTCCATAGTGATCTGATAAGCTGATTCCATCAAATATAGAGCATTATCTTGGAGACATTGGTATTTATTGATGTTGGATGACGAAACCTGTCCCCGAAAACTCGATTTAGCCGTTGAAGTCTTTCAATGTCTCTTAGCGTCATGGCCCATCTATGTTCTTCAAGCGATTGGAAGCTTCAAGGAATGGTTTCTTGTGTTACATCCAATAACTCCGCATATACTTCTTGTGTTTTACATGGATCATCGTTGAGCAATACCTTCAAAGCCTTGTCTGCAAATATGTTGTCTGTCCATAATGCTTCAAAGCTTCATGTGATTACTTGATCAGTCACCTTTTTCTTTATATTGAAGTAAAAATGTACAACTTCCCGAAGAAGAAATTTACTTGGTACAAATTTAGAGATTTTCAACGCACCGAATTTTTTTTTGGTCGCATTTCGACGAATTGACGCATACTGGGAAGTAAGGCTTCTCTCATCCGTTCAGACAGTAACATCATGTATTATAAATCCTTTGAAATTAATTTTTAGTTGCAATATAGTAAATTAAAGATTATACCTAACGTATCTAATATCAAATTTCATATTTAAATAGAAATAATAATTCCTTGAAAAATAAATAAACAGTGGTTATTATATTATGGTCTGTAACTGATTTAAGTAAATTAATTGTTAGCTAAAATACGCCTTTGGGTCAGCCATAGCAGATATGAAAGTTTGAATGCTTTAGGGGTGATATTGTAGACCAGGGAATTTAACGTTTTTGTATCCTCTACCCATATCAGCGTTTGCAGTTAATTAAGATATTTATCATTTATTTATAATACGTCGTGTTCTTCTTTGTCTCGTTTAAGTTGTTTTTACGCTTCATTTATGCGTATCCATGTTAAACAAGGCTAATGGTTATTTAATATTCTGTCGTGAATATAACGTGAGGACTGTAATTTAAAAAATCAATTTGAAATCATAAGTTATATTTGTAAAACGATTTATAACGATTAATAACGATTTTAATTAATAAACATTATAATAAGAAGGTTTTGAGTAATTTTTCGCTGTTTATTCGAGTAACTTGTATATAAAAACGTATGAAAACATTCATTTAAATATTGTTACTATTTATTTAGGATTAGACGGTTCAGAACAAACCGTTCTACTTTTGAACGATGAATTATATTAGAGACATCAGCTAAATGAAACCGGGTGAAGCCATTATTGGTTTGACTATCAGCAACTGTATGCTCTACTATTATGAAAACTAGTGATTCTATGACTTGTGACCATTATTAAGACAATTTATTAAGTTAATTACATTTCTCTCTTAACAGAGTAAACGGAATAATTTAAAAATGGTATATTACTAAAACTTGTTTTCAATATAAGATTGTATAGAATTGTATTTGATATACAACATTAATTAAAATTATAAATAGCTTTATATTAAAACATATTAAAATATATGTTTATTTATCTCAAGAACATACATACTAAAAATTTTTTAAATGATATTTAATTAAATCTAATTTCGATTAAGTTTCAATAACTTACGAAGTATTAATAAGTTTAAGTTACTACACCACTGAAAATTATAAAAAATATTTTCAACAAAAAAATTGAATCGACGTCAAAAAATAAATAAGGACCTCACTAAAAGGTAAAAAATAATTAAACTTAGAGCTTTAACACAAGAAAAAAAAACGTTTTAAAATAAAATATGTACATAATAATCGTTGTAATAACTGAATAAAAATAAACAAAAAAGTTGTTTAGCCTATGTACTACACCTATTTTATATTCTACTATATACACGATTTAGCTTAATACCTATCAAAACGTATTTATCTATTTACAATATTATTTTAACTACTACCAACTAATCACTTTGAAGTTAGTGTCGAGCAACAAATTAGTTTTGGTTTGTTCGTAATTTAAATTTGCAAGTTTGCAATAATTTTTGTAATATATCGATATTTTTCCTAATTGTTGCAAAGTAATAAATATCGATATATATTTTTCTCTTGATATATTATTTAAAAGAAAATATCTATAAGTTTAAGTTACTACACCACTGAAAATTATAAAAAAATATTTTCAACAAAAAAATTGAATCGACGTCAAAAAATAAATAAGGAGCTCACTAAAAAGTAAAAAATAATCAAACTGAGATCTTTAAGACCAAAAAAAAAAACGTTTTAAAATAAAATATGTACATAATAATCGTTGTAGTAACTAAATAAAAATAAACAAAAAAACTTGTTTAGCCTATGTACTACACCTATTTTATATTCTACTATATACACAATTTAGCTTAATACCTACCAAAACCTATTTATCTATTTACAATATTATTTTAACTACTACCAACTAATCACTTTGAAGTTAGTGTCGAGCAACAAATTAGATTTGTTTTGTTCGTAATTTAAATTTGCAAGTTTGCAATAATTTTTGTAATATATCGATATTTTTCCTAATTGTTGCAAAGTAATAAATATCGATATATTTTTTTCTCTTGATATATTATTTAAAAGAAAATATCGATACTTCGAAATATATAAATGGTGATTCTCTGAAGTGTAACATACCTTTTGCAAATTGGTGTCTCTTTCAGTTTCGAGTATAATTTCCAATAACATTTTTATGTCGCTTTTTGTAGTATTTTATTAAGATAAAGAACGAAAGGAAAACAAGAAATAATATTATAAAACCATTCGTACTTCCGCCAACTGTTTGATGTTCTTACATCAAGCACAATAAAACCCTTCTTTAGCAGTGTTGTCACTACGTAATAAAATGAAGAATTACAGGTAAATCATCCAAAAATTATCTAAATGAAAAACTAATAAAAAAATGGTATACAAAACAGAAGCACCCTGTACTATTGTCCTCGTTAATCTCCTGCTATGAGGTAAATTGTGAAGGGCTACGGGGCGTTCTTGTGACGATCTCTTAACTTTTACCACCCATTCTTAAAAACTTCCAGAGTTAGGGTGGATTAAATCTGATTGTTGCTTAAAAGGGGTTGTCTGGACATAATAGCATAATAAAAAAAGAAAGTAACTATGCCTTTACTTATTTTAGCCAACCATAAAGGATAGTTTAATAAGGACGGTACCTGAAAGAAGAAATACCTTTTTTATATTTTTACTTTTTCAGGGCAATGTTTGTTTTGAATTTTTGTTGAACATATTCTTGATGGGAGCCTATTAGGTTTTTATTGTTCTCATTTATTAGGGCAGCGCGTGAGAAAGAGTCTCATTAATATGTAATTTCTTACAACTATTGTCGAGATCTAGGTAATAAGTTGCGTTTTATTTGCAGTACATATTTGCACAGTTTCTCATATCCAACTATTTGTGGATTATATGATGTACACGTTCAGTTGATATCTTTAGAGTGTCTGCTATTTCACTCAATTTCAATTTACGGTCATTCGAAATCATTTTGTGGATTTTTTAAATGATTTCGACGGTAACAACCTCTTTTGGGCGTCCACTGCGTTCACCGACTTCGGTGCTCATTTCACCACGTGTAATCTGAGCATGCCAATCCTTGATGGTTGATTTTCCTTGGGCAGTGTACGGAAACTTGGCATCAAATCAAGTTTTCGCTTTAATTGTATCGTTTCCCTTCAAAAAACAATATTTTATCAACACGCGAAATTTCTTTTTATCCATTTTTTTCACAATAATAAAAGTTGCGTCATTTAAAATGCTATAATTCACAAATTCACGTTCCGACAGCTGTCAAATTTATACACGCATCTTTGGAGGGTTAGGGCTAACTAAATAAGCATATGGATTTATTTCTAGTAACCATCTACAGGCCGGGGCTTTACAATTGACCTGTCATATATATATATATATATTGTTGAATAACAGAATAACTGACATTGATCAAAAATAATCATTTTCTTTGTATTTTGAGTATATATGGTGGTGGAATCGCCGTTAATTTTCAGTTAGAAATTCATCTTCTTCGGTCTAGTTGGCATACGAATCTTGCAGAAACATATTTTGATTTCATGTATTAGATTCGTAAGACAAAACTAGTCGTAACTAAAATATATTTCTAGAAAAAAATTGAACAGACTTTAAAAAATAAATAAGGAACTCACTACAAATTAGAAAATAATGAAACTTTGATTTTTAACAAAAAGAAAATTTTAAAACAACATATGTACATAATAATCGATGTAATAACCAAATGAAAGCAAACAAAATACTTATTTAACCTATCTACTATATGTATTTTATCTTCAACTATATACACACAATTTAGCTTTATACCTACCTAAACCTACTTATCTATTTGCAATATTATTTAAACTACTACCAACTCATCGCTATCTAATAACAAATTATATATGTATAGTTCGTAATTTAATTTTGTGTATATGTCACAAAATTTTATTGTTATTTTTGTATTGTTTGGGCTTGCCAGGTATACTGAACCAGTACTGAACCAATTGGCAAATTGTGTCATATCAAATAACAAGAAATAATGAACTTCACTGTTAACATCTTTATTAGATATGCTTGTACTATTTAATTACAAATTAATTTATTACTACATTTCATTTGTACTTGGATTAATTCACAAGCAGGACGAGTGCGAAATAAATACATCAATATGAATTCCTCAATTATAAAATTATAATAACTTAAGCTATAGTGTACATTATAGGTATACAGTTTATATAAGTGCGTATAGTTTGGTTCGCTTCACTCTTCTGATATCCTTCGCGTTGTTCAGTAGTTGTATTGCTTCCACGTTAGTATGATTTAGTAATCTTCTTTCGTGTTTCAAGGCGAAATCTTGGATAACTTCTCAAATCCGTTTGATTACCAGGTCATCATACAGTTCTTTGTTGGTTAAGTAGCGATAGGCATTGCTAGTTAATCGAATAATTTTGTTTTGGCAGCGTTGGATGACTAGTTGATTTGAATTTTTAGTGCAACCCCATATTTTCACCCCATAGGTCCCAAATTGGCTTTATTATTGACTGATAAATCAATCTATTTGATTTTAGATAAAGTTGAGAATATCTTCCGACTAACCAGTACAGTTGTTTTATTTTGGTTCGAATATGTTTTGCTTTTTTTTGGAAAAGTGGAAAAATGTTATACTTTTCGTTTTTACTCATTAAAACGTTAGCACGTTTATTAATTAAAATAACATAAGTGTTGTACTAATTTAATTTTCAAATTATTGTTATAATTAAGAGACGTATCTTACTATAAAATAGACTTTTTTAATAATTATAATTAACATTTTTTAAAAATGTAGGCTACATATTTATGAATAATTAACTATTTTCTTAATTTTGTGTTGTAATTAAAACTAACGTCCTTTTTCGAGCTCCATAACGTTGTCTTTACGTGTCGACTCTTTTAATTTCGAGATCATTTCCGGTATACAATGGACGGTAATACGAACTGGAGCGAGTGCAGTTATTCGTCGCAAGTAGCCGCATTTTTCTATTAAAAACGTCTAAAGAGATTTCGACCTGGTCGTCTTGACGATGAACCGTTACGAAACGTTCATAATTCCTACACAGTTGTAATTCATGTTGTAAATTTGTGCCATGAAATGGACTAACAGTAAAATGGCGCGCTGCTTAGTACGGCCAGCGGATGGGAACCGTTCACGCCTATACGAATACTCTTTTGTCGTGCTGGATGTTAAAAATAAGCCACAAAACATAAAAATATAGAATGGGAACTTGAACTTGAGCTAGAAAGATGACATATTTTACTTTAAAATGTTTTTTTTCTGTTTTTGTTTTTTGTGTTGTGTAAGTTTGATTATTTTCTAATTTTTAGCGAGTTCCTTATTTATTCATTTTTTTACATATTTTAAAGTCTCCTTATCTGGATTGGACCTACTATTTAACGTGGGCTCCGAACCACGGTCCTCGGCATTAAGACTGGCGAGTGACCAACTTAGAAATCATCCCAGGAGACATCCGGTCTTACCCAGGCTGGTTACTGGCGTAACTGGGGTCATTTTCCTGGTCCGATTTTGTACTCTTGCCTAGGAAAATCACTAATATTAAACAATCACAAACATAAATAAAACGCGGCTATTGCAACAGTAGGAGGACCGTCCTGTTGCATTTACCACTGCGCCGGAAGCCGGCTTATTTATTTTTTCAAGTCGGTTCAATTTTTATGTTAAAAATATTTTATAGGTTGATCGTTGATCACCTCATCAACAATTCTAAGGAATGTGCCAGCCAAACCATGCTGCATCGATCTGAATAAGTGTTAATCACGTGTTTTGATTGGTTATTTTTTGGATGATACAGAAATTCTCATTCGAGCTTCGACATTGGACTCTCCGTTTACAACTCTTGTAACGTGTATCCGAAAGTTGTCATGTAAGAAGATGACGTTGGGTCTGAATATGTCATTCACTTAGATGAATTGACGCTAGTAGATATTTACAGTAATAGTTTCATTCGGCTTTAGCAGCTCGCAAGATACTACATCTTGCTGAGCCACCATATATGTCGATGCTTCGATGTCGATATAGGTGGTTTTTCTTGGCTAATCCATGACGTATTGCATTTTTGATTGTCGCGGTCGTTGAAATTTTGCTTCAGACCCTTCCGCCAGCTAAGTTGAGTTTATTGAACGTTTAGAATGCTGGGATTTAGTAAGTTTTGCAAACTATTGTTTTCGAACTTGCTTGCTTCTCCAGAATGCTGTAATTACAAACCAAAATCACTTCTTTTCAATCAAAAAGTTGCTAAAAATGTTTGATGAGCTTTTGTAAAATTTATTAAATATATTGTTACTAGTCTTTGCCGATTAACCTACAAATTATATTTACAATAACTGAAATCTATGTATATATCTAGGAGGACCCATCGGATTTATCTTAGTGTCTAATAAAGTTTATATATTTTTTATCAGTCTGTTCGAACTTCAACAATCTGCCCATGGGCAATAATTATTTTATGACTTCTGTTATACGATATAACTCTACTGGCATGTAGAAGATCGCTTCAGTAAGTGATCTGCTGTATAAACTTACAATCTAAATCTTATTCTAGAAACTTATTTTAAACTCTCTCCTAACTTATTCTAAAGACTATTCTAACTTATTCTAGAGATTATTATATCTCACTCTATGTACTGTAAATCAGTTCGTATGGTAGTTTACGTTCGAACCTACACATTTCACTGTCATCGCGCACATTTAACTCTTTGGCGAGTGCACTGAGATGCACTAAGAGTTTTTCTCTTCTTTCAGAGTAATTTCAGAGTACTTCGCATTAACACTTCAAATCACACTCGTTATGAGTTCTAAGGGGATATCGCGCTGAATTAGTTTGTTGGACATGTAATATGGGGCATTGACGATGACTTGCAACACTTTATTCTGGAACCTCGGGAGGATATCTATATTATATTTGCTAGTAGTACCCCACAGTTCAATACCATGAGTCCAAATGGGCTTAAGAATTTACTTATACATCAAAACCTTATTATCTAGTGATAATTTAGATTTACGCCCTAGATCAGCCCTTTAGATTAGCCAATACATTTGATTTAGTTTAAGCCCAAGTTGCTTGCTTTTTGTCACTGTATGTTTTTTTCATGTTAAACGGAAGAAAAGTTATTCATGTTAAAAGAAGTCGGTAAAAATGCATTCCCAGATATTTAACATTGTCTGCTTGCGGAAGTTCACGATTATTCACTTTTACTGAGGTACAAGTTCTTCTACAAAGGGTGAATGTCTGTGGGTAGATTTTGTCTCATTTGCTTTAATACTCCATGTTTTCAACCACAATTCGACTTTGTTAAGATGAAGTTGGAGGTTTCTTGTGGCTGATATTAGATGCTTGTGTGATGATAAAAGCGATGTATCGTCAGTATATGTTGCAACAGTAGTGTTTTTTGAGGTCGGTAGGCCAGCTGTATACAATAGATATAACAGTGGACCAAGTGCACTGTCCTGCGGAATATCTGAATATATTGGGTGGAGGTCAGTGTATTCGTCACCCTGTTTCACGGTTAAATGTCTGTGTGGTATGATTTGAGTAGTTGAAAGTGCGTATGGGGCAAAAGCTTTTTCAATTTAACATGCGGTGTAGTGTGGCATACCTTATCAAAAGCTTGAGATATATCGAGAAATGCATTTTCTTGACTAATCTATGCATTTGTTGTGTTACTCCATGTTTAGTACGGAAGCCAAATTGATGATCTTATGATGGATGATAAAGTTTATGTGTTTAACTGCTGTTGTTCTATTAAATACACCTCACTACACCACGCTGCACAAGATCAAATGGTTTGATTCTTTTGAGTCTGTGTTCTGTTCTAGTGTTATCCAAGAGTTGTATTGCTTCGATATTGACATCAGAATGGAGTCTCTCCTCATTTATCCTTGCGATTCTCTTGATTTCCTGATTGACAGTCGGTGTCTGAAAGTCTCGGTGTAAGTAATCAATCTTGTAGTATCTGAATGCACTTACAATACTTCTCAGGACATTTTTTGGAAAGCTATATTCATGTCGATATAGGTTTCATTATTTGTTTGAATAAAAGCATTTTTTTTGTTGCTACGTATAGCAACAACGCTATAATGTTTCCATAGAATGCTATATGCAATGATTATGCATTATATATTGTTATTGGTGCTTGTGCGGTCTGATTATACGTAAACTACACATGCATTACTTTCATGATTTACTTTCGTTAATGTTTATTTTCCAAGTTTGACATCTTCACTGTGTCTATTTGTGGTATATCACATGTCTAGAGTAGGTAACGAATTGGCCCAAATACACTTCCTTACGTTACATATGCTTTAAATTTTTGTATTGTTCTATAATGTTTTATTCTTTTAACAAGAAAAGGAAGTTTCAAAATCAAATTTAACATGAAATTACTATATTCAGTAAATTTAAATAGTGTATTTTCAAATATATTTTGGACAAATGATTTTTATTTATAGTATTTTACTTAATCATATTTAAGGGAATAGCAATGTACAATTGGTAAATAAGTTCAATAAGTTGATGTATTTTGAAAATATTTTATACAAATGTTAACTAGTACTTAATTAAAATATTTTATTACAATTTCTTCTGTAGTAAAGTTGGCTAAAACTTGGATAAAACTTTATACATGGGAGATCGCATTTTAAGTCTGTCTATTTTGTGAAATAAGCGCCTAGCTCGGAAATTATTTTCCTTTTTTTTCGCTTTTCATTGAAACGTTTTTGCTTTACGTACGGTACCTGATAACACGCCATTTTATTTAGCGATTTTTCAATTTGTTTGCCTTCGAAAAATGTTCGACATCGACACGAAATCGTACCAATCGGTTATAATGTTTCGGGGAAATTAATTTTGATTCTTGTATGAAAATAAAACCCAATTTTTTGTTTTTTTTTTTCGTGGTTTTTTAATGTTAATTTTTTTTGGGTGTAAAATTAGCGTCACAGATTCGATGTTTCTTTTTGTCTAATTTTTGCGGTATCTATTGAGATTTCTTTCGCTTATTATGATCGCAATTAAGTCGCCACCCCTGAGGATACTCTTTTCTGCAATCAAACTTGTAATTGATAAAGTCTTATATTGGAATTTTTTATTTTGACATTATTATTTTAAATTAATTACTTACATAGTTGTGCTTAATATAATCTGCGCATCAACATACAAAGATGTTGTGTAGGGGAAAATACATATGCATTTCCCAAATTAAAATTAAATTAGACTACTTAAGCTAAAATTATGATTAAACACTTTTACTCTACACGAGTTCATGTGGTTTGGAAAATATCATGATGGCTACATTTACTGACGACACCGCAATTCTTGCTGTCAGAGATAATAGCGAAGAAGCCACATGGAAAATACAACAGGCAATAAAATAAAATAAAATAAAATAAAATAAAATAAAATAAAATAAAATAAAATAAAATAAAATAAAATAAAATAAAATAAAATAAAATAAAATAAAATAAAATAAAATAAAATAAAATAAAATAAAATAAAATAAAATAAAATAAAATAAAATAAAATAAAATAAAATAAAATAAAATAAAATAAAATAAAATAAAATAAAATAAAATAAAATAAAATAAAATAAAATAAAATAAAATAAAATAAAATAAAATAAAATAAAATAAAATAAAATAAAATAAAATAAAATAAAATAAAATAAAATAAAATAAAATAAAATAAAATAAAAAAATTTTATTAATCCCAATGGAATATTTGGCTAGAAGGAACGTGTAAAAAAGAAAAGGAAAGAACTAGACTTAAAATATAGAAAAAATGTAATTAATAAAAAGTTAAGTAAAAAATGTAGTTAAATTGAAAGATAATCATAATTGTCAGTGCAAAATAAAACACTATTATTCAAGAATTCTATTGAAATGTATATGGACATACATAGTGAGGTACATTTAATAAAAAACAGCATTGTTAATACATAAACATTATTACATCACAGGCTAAGCTAGGCCACAAGCTGATGGGTCCTCCTAGAAATATATCTAGATCTAAATTATTGTAATGACTAATTGTCGGTTAGTCAGCAACGACTAGTAACAATATAATAAATAACTTTAAAAAATCACCAAAATTTAACTCATACCTTTTGGTCAAGTAAATTAATCAATACATTTAGTCTAGTGTTTTTCCAATTTTTTATTTTTTTCCAATAATAGGTTCTTGTTTCCATGATGACCTCGATTCAAATGATGTTCACAATTCGAATTAAATGTTTTACCACCAAACTATTTTTTCAAATTTAAACAGAGGAAATAATCACAGGGTGCTATATCTTGAACAATTTGCTGGATATGGTAGGGGTTCGTAGTCAATTTTATTGACGATTTTTGGCGTGGCGACCTCATTCGAGCGACCTGAAGCCTTGCCATCATTTTGGGCTCGTACGATCACCGCGGTACTAGTTCTTCTACAAGAGCGTAGCTCTTATACAAAACTGCCCATGGGCATTTATTCTAAACTAGTTTGACATATTTCACAGCAAACAGCAAACCGTGCGTAAATAAGAGTAAGGTATTAGTAAAATGTTTTAATGAATTTATGAATATTAATCTTATTTCTTTATTATATTATTATTTACTATATATTATTTCTTAACCACTAAAATTCATAGTGTATAGGCCCCTAGCCATTCTTGGCTTGGTGATGATGTTTTTTTACGCAAAAAAAATAATAATTTAGCGTATCAAAATTACTCAATTATAATTTTTGTTGCACTTTGGGAGGTTGTATTTCAGTGGTTGTCAGACTTACTCAAAATCTCACAGTAATTTATTAATAAATGACAGTTGGGGATGGCAGCGATACATTTTAAGTTCCTGTGCGGGACATTCAAAAAGTATGCCTTCCTATCCAATGAAACAACAACAAACAATTGCTTAAATTCGATTTCTACAATGTATAAAGCTTCCTTCGGTCCCAACCGATGTCAGTTTTTTTGACTTTGCAAAAAAAGTAACAGTTAATCGAAGTTAAATCATACAAATAGGATGGTTGTTGGATAATATGCATTGAACATTCGACGTAAATATGCAAGAATCATTACTATGTGAGAAAGCGCACTGATGTAAAAATAGCGAGAGCTAACGGCCCATACTGTTAACAAATGCAGCAGAATCACATTGTAACGAATTGACGTAAATAAATGAAATATTTCAAGGTATTTTTTTTATATGATCAAAATCGTTTTGTTACCGTACAGTAAATATTATTCAAGGCCAATCCCAGCCAATAACAAATTTTATTATCGACCTTTTCTTAACATCACACAGAAATAATTTTATTAAACCAAACCCGAAAAGAATTTGATTTGTATATGAGATAGATTATCTAATGAACCTAATTCGTCGTATTCTGCTCCACTTTGTTAATGAAACGTCTAAAATTAATTACTAATTTCGTTTTTTATCGTTCTTATATATTAAACCAGAAGGAAATGGCGTAGGCATGAGTTAATTGATCGTTATTTCGTTTTCTTTCGCTACCAAATGACCTTTAGTCGCTGCTGGCTGAACGTGTTAACGTTTGACGTTCATAAAATTACTTTAAATTTAATAAAATATTGAAATATTTATGGTGTAGTTATGGGGTCGTAAAAACTGGTCAAATTTTTTCAATGAAAATTCATTTCAAGGACTTGATAATCTTTCGTGGTCATAATATATGTCTACTAACGTTAGATGTACAAATATGGACAAAACCTTGGAGGAAGCTTGATAGTAGTTACTAACAATTGTAGCCATGAGCATAATGGAAATGGAGGATTGGAAATCATCTGAAGAAATGTATAATTTAATCAAAATGCTAGTCGAATGTATTGTCTACCGCAATTTGAAAGTTTGTTGTTTGTCACAATGCTGTCTGATCCTTGGTGCAGTCGTTAAGGCGAAAGGGTGGTCCTCCTACTGTTGCGATAGTCGCAGATTCGAATCCTGCGGGAGCAAAGATGAACTTTATGTTTGTGATTGTAATTGTAAATGTCTTTAGGCAACAGTGGAAAATCCGACAAGGAATAACCATCCCAGTCACACCAGGCAAGGTAAGAATGGATGTCTTCTGAGATGGTCTCTAAGTTGGTCACTGGCTAGTCGGTAGGCTTAATGCCTAGGACCGTGGTTTGGAGCACATGTTAACCTGTAGGTCTAGTACAGGTAAACCCTCCTTGGTATAAAGGGAACTTAATATAAAAATGCTATTCGAACATGAAATCGAATTAACCTACAAAATTCCCCTGGTTGCTAAACGTCTCCAAAATTCTAATATTTTTGGAGCTTTGCAAAGCTTGGCGCTTGCTTTTTCTTGATAAATTTCAAATTACTGCTTATTATTACTCTGATTGAAAATGCTGAAGTCATTAGATAGTCAGAAACAAGTTGTCTCTAATCATATAATGTTTGATAACATTATTTTATTTAGATTAGAATGTTATAGAATGTATGTTAAGTTAAAAAATGTTAAAGCCAATATAAACTGAAACTCAAAGTTGATGCGGCAACACTGCGACATATTGACGTCATAAATTTTGATGAAGTGAGTTCACTGTTTATTGAATATACTATAGATAAATTTCTGGGCAATGTGAACATTCCTAACTATAAACATTCCGTATATAATATTATGGACAAATTCAAAACCCTTGGTTGTCTGGTGAGATATCTGAAAGTCTAGTACTCGTACAAGGTCTTGGCTTTTCGTGAAAATTTAGATGATGTAAGTGAAGAACACGATGAAGGAAGTCGTTATGGTACCAACAGAAATTACACAGACATTACTATTATTTTCTGTTTGTTTTATATTTTGACGGAATCAGGTTCCATGTGTACATAGTTTTTGTAAATATTTCTCTATGTTGGCGATTAATGTAATATCGATTATGAGTATATATAAAATCATCCAGCTGGAAAGAATATAGATTAATACCCGAAAAATTATATCTATGTTTTAATAATTTACTTATAAATGAAGGTAATATAAACATAACTACAGCCTGAAACTACAAAGCGACTCTTAAACATGAACGCACAAACTTTCATGATAAGAATCGAGTGATTGTTGTCTAGAAAATATATCTCAAGAACGAACAAAGGAAGGTAATTTAAGAATTTCGTGTAGCAATTAGAACAACCTTGATCATTATTATTCAGTACACAATAGAGTAGCGATGATTTCTAGTAGGACAGCATGGTCGGACATAAGCGTTTTAGATATTTAATTAACTGTATTTGTTTAGGAAGTAACATTTTAAAATAAAAGATAGATTAGATAAATATTATCGACGATAGGTTTACTTTTTTAAACAGGTTTTAATCCTTTGAAAAATAGATAACTGAACTTACCTGATTTCAATCCATTAATCTGATTTTATTATATAAATACCATTTATATAAATAATTTTTTTTGATTTTTGGCTCTATCGTCCTTTTTACATCAAAATTTTTCCGGTATTAGTTGTGATTTAGTGAAAATTACACAAGATTTTGGATATATTTCTGGGCTAAGACTGCATTATGTAGTACTTTCAAGCTGGGGTATATAGACAACAGTAACAGGACATTGGCGTGCGGGCGGATTGGCCAAAACTACTCGTGCGCATTTATTCTAACTTAACTTGACATATTTCATAGCCACGTGTTGTTGTTTACGAGACTTCTAGTTAGGAAGTAATTTTCTTAATGTTCTAGTTATTAATTTTATGTTTCCAAAAGTTTGATAGAAGTACAAAAATAAGATAACAGAGTTGTTTATTATTTAATGGAAATAATTAGCAGCAGATAATGCGAAAATAAGTGTACAAGGTATAAATTATTAGTAAAATGTTATAATACTAAAATACTAATTTTTTAGATTCCTATGGAACAAAGGTATATTTATATAGGTATGTTAAATAGTATGAAAACAGAACTTGTTTAAATATTATGGTAATGGTATAATAGTAGAAAACCATTGAAAATAGATAGTTGGTAAAATATGTAGTTGAAAACTATTAGATTCTTTAGATGATCTGATTGATTTGAAAGTATAGAACAGGGTTTTGGATATTAAACGACCAAATACTAGATAGATAATAACGATAAGAAAAGAATAAAAGAAATAGAAAGAATAATTATCAGAGCTTATAAGAAAGTACAGTACAAAAGATACAAGCATGATACAAGTATAAAATCCATACAGTTTTATAACATTCAGGCAAATTTGAAATAAAATATTACAATAAAACATTTAATGTAAACTTCAATCAAATTTGTGAGAATAGTTGTAAAACGTTTTATTGTAGAGTATGTAATGTTTGATGAAGGCTACCCACTTTCTATTAATATAATCTTATATTTATACTATCTGAAATGACATAACTGACATGAAGACAGAAAGTTATAAATATAATAACAAATAAAGAAAAAGCGTATAAAAATATGACTATTTTTGGACTAGACGAATAATATTCCCATTGAATGATCTGTTAACTGTTGATGATGACAATGAACTTAATTAATTTATGAAAGTTTTACATTACATTCTTGTGAGATTTTAAATCATCAAATATATCATCATTATTTCTGATTCCATGCATTACAACTAAGGTGTTGAGCTTTTCTTAACTGAAAGTATACCTTAGATATTTTTTTCCTTTTTAAGCAAGAAAAGTTCTTTTTACTGGAACAATTTGGAGAAAAGAAGACTACAAAAATTCCTAAGGTATAATTTACAAAAAGTAATTTAGTAATTTTTCATATACAGGCGTTGAGGTATTTAGTACACTGTATAGTATTAAAATATTATAAACTTTCGAGCTTTGTTTTCTACATGTATATAGTAATTTTCTTTTTATTTCTGTATGACAAAAATATTTTTATGCCAAATATCTATCTGCTGGCCTACTCAATCTGCTGGAAAATCTGTCACTAACTGTAATCACCAATTATAAACTCAATTAATTCTTTGTAGATAACTTTTTGAGGGTTACCCAAAGGGGCATGACTTTCCCAAGTCTTAAACAGGGGCTCATTGTTTTAAAAATGGGCCAAAAACTATATCAACGTTTGCATGGAATTTATTATTTGTCCATTGACCAAGAAATATTAACTAGTTCAGATATTTCATTAGGTTAAAAAAGCTGTGGGCACAATAGATAGCAACTTCGAATGATCAGTGCTTTGTCAGCAGTATTCGAATTGTTTTAGAAATAAGGTTTGGTCCTCACTAAATGTCGGTGGGGTCTACCACAACGATTTTAAATTAAGAATAAGGGGCTAAAGGTCGGTTATACATAAACACGCGAAACAGCTATTCTCCAGATTTACTTCCATCTGACTTCTGACTTTTCTGACACCTAAAAAATATTTCTTGGTGAACGATTTTCATCAACAACCGTAAAGGGATATTTTTTGATCGATGTTTACAAGGCTACACCCTTTTTTACATTTGCTCAAATTTATTGAATAATCTACTATTAAAAACTATAGCATAACATACCTATTTTTTGTCTAACAAGCAGCATTGTGTACCTATATTATAACTAAGTTATTCACTATCTAGTAATTTTGCTTAATATTTCTCTTCTGAATTACGGTATGACGCAATGTCCCAAAGGTGAGGTGAATTTTCAGTCCCTGGTGGGGTTTGTCTTTTATATTTCGGGATTAGGTTGACCAAATGTCAATAGACGTCTTTATCAAAACTTTGACAGTTTTGAGAATAAAAGCGAACTCCTTTATTTCAAAAACAATATTGAACGTATATTATAACTGATTTTTCACTATATAATTGTTTTAATGTATACTAATATACTAATACTAATATATGCTATTCTCGAGAATTACAATAATACAAAAGTGCTCCCAAATGACGTTGAAATTAAATGATATTTAGTCAGTAATGAGAGTTGTTTTTTATATTTTGGAATTTTGTTAATGTGATATCAATTGACGTTCTTATTAAAAGGTTTGATATTTTTACTGCCTAAAAGATCATTTATTATATAAAAAAAGCATGATACTTATTTTAAAACTAATTTTCACTAACTATTAACTTTTCCTTAATAATGTTTTTCTGAATTACAACACTTGGAAGTGTTCCAAAAGGGCGGTGAAGTTAATATTTAATCAGTGATGAAGGTTGTCTTTTATATATCGGGATTTTGTTAATGTCATGTCAGCTGATGTTCCTATCAAAAGTTTTGATACTTGTTCTACATAAAAGGTAACTTTTTATTTAAAAACCTATGACGCTAATTTCACAACCAGTTTTAATTTTTGCTTAATATGATTAATTAATATTCATATTTTAATATATTTCCTGTTTATGTTTCACTGAATTACAACATTACGAAAGTGCTCAAAAGCGACGCTGAAGTTAAATAATATTTAGTCATTGATGAACGCTGGACTAGATACTGGAAAATACAGCTTAATAGCTCCGAATCTGCATGTTAATTTTGCGCTACGGCGAAATGACCTAATTATATCACTTGACGGATGCCCAATTCCTCAAGCAGAATCAGCTAAATACTTCGGAATATACCTCGATGGTTACAACTAGTTTTCATTAACCAGTAATTTTTAAAATAGTGTTCCATATTTAATAATCTAGACCCAAATTTAATTAGCGTTTGATGGATGTACTCCCACAGGGTCACTCGACATAATAACATATAAATGATATATAAATAATATGGTATGATAAAAAATTTAGTTAATTAATCTAAAAAAACGTATAATCGAGCTTTACGAAAACTGCTTTATCGTGTTAAAAGAACGTCACGCTCGGAAATTATTCTCGTTGTTTTTTTTCGTTTTATGTATGACACTGATTCTGATAACGTGCCATTTTATTTCGCGATTTTTCAATTTGTTTGGTTCCGTAAACGTTCGAGAATGGCATGGGATCGCATCGATCTGTTATTATGTCGTCGGAAAAGTAATTTCGTTCCTTGTATGGAAATGAAATGCGATTTTTCCTTTCTTTTTCCTTCGACGTTAATCTACTGCCGACTTTTTCAACTTAACTTTTACGTACAATGCTTCTTCATTTCCCGTCTGAATTACGGCGTTATGGGAGCATTTCAGAGGGGCGATGGAGTTAAATAATATTCAGTCAATGACGGGGGTTGCCTTGTATATTTCGGGATTGACTTAATGCTATATCAACTGATGTTTCCATCAAAAAGGTCAAAAATATTTTAATTAAAATGGACGTGATCCACAAATTACATTTAGTTCGATTGTCTAGTAATTTTTCTGAATACTATTAATAAATATGTTATATAACTGGCGTTTGATAGTTGTTCTTTCTCTGGTGCAACCCACTTAAGTTTAAAACTCGGTATATAGTGTTATATCATAAGCCCATAGCACATATTACTTTACTCATAGCTTAATTATCTTAGTATAAAGGGTTTCTGCCTCTACAATTTTTGGGTAAGTCCACCGTTGCTCTTTTAATTGCCTTTCTTGGTTGTTGGTTTCCTCAATAAAGTTTTTGAGTGCTGAAATGCCGATTAGATTTTTTTTTAATTTATTTATTACATTATTACCAATCGATTAACTTAGAATTTGTCTTTGCGATAACCTAAATCTAGGTATGTACATAGGAGGACCCATCAGTCCTATCTTAGTCTCTCGTGTGATACTGTTTATGTATTATCAATGCTATTCTTTTAATAAATTCGCCTCACTACATTACATAAGATCAAATGGTTATTTTTATCCTTTTGAGTCTGTGTCCTGTTCTGCTGTTGTCCAAGACTTGTATTATATCAATTTTAACAGGCGAATGGAGTCTGTACCCATGTCTCCTTGCAATTCTCTTGATTTCCTGAGTGACAGTCGGTATCTGAAGGTTTCGGTGTAAGTAATTGGTCCTGTAGTATCTCGGAGCACTAGGATTTTGTTCTGGAAAACTGGTATTGTATTCATATTAACATCTCCATAATTGAATTCCGTATGTCCATGTTATTTCGTTTAACGCTTTACCTAGTTCAGAGATAACGATAATTTTCGCAATATTCCACTGAATAGTTATATATTTCAGCCATACCATAGTCTTGAATAGGTATGCAAGTCTTATTCTTGGCTTTCTTAGCAGCATATTTGACTACTATTATTATTAGGTTGTTGCCTGCTACCTTTTTCATAGCACAATTTTTTTCTTGGGTTTAAGAAGCATTAAGAGTAACTTCTAGCAGAAATAGAATTAGATCGTTACAATTTTTAATACCTCCTTTACAAAGTTTGCATTCATTTATTTGTAGTTTTGATCATGAAACACCATCATGCACTCCTTTTTATCATCCAACTTCTATCGTACCTGGTGTTGATGTAGTCGAATTAATTAAGAATCGTTTATTATTAATATTTTTATGTAAATAATTAATTACTTTACAATCAATTGATGTTATAATATCGTAGATAGAGTCTTTACATTTTGTTCTTGAGAATATGTTTTTGTCTTAATTTTGGTAGAATTTGTCAATAAAAACCATATCTGGTCGATTAACACAAAGAAATGTCCCTAACCTTTTTTGTTATATCATTTAATATATACGCTTAGTACAATATTAATTTTGCATTCATTTGGTACTATTTGTTTGTACTTGGATGAATTAATAAGCGAACTTCCCAAATTAAAATGAAATTTAACTAACTTATGTTAAACTCAATAGTAATACTTTAATAACAGGTCAATTGAGAAGTCCCCGACCTGACACATAGATGGCGCTACATGAATTAAATCCATATGTTTTTAGTTAACCCTAACCCTCAATAGAGGTGTTTATAAATTTGACAGCCGTCGGATTATTAGTTTCTGAGTTATAGCAATTGAAGTGAAGCAACTTTTGTTATTGTGAAAAAAAACGGATAAAAAGGAATTTAGCGTCTTGATAAAATATTGCTTTTTGATACAGTTGAAGCAAAAACTTGACTTGATGCCGAGTTTCCGGACACTGTCCCAGGAAAATCAACCATCAAGGATTTGTATACTAAGTTTAGACGTGGTGAAATGAGCATGGAAGACGGTGCACCCAGTGGACAGCCAAAAGGGGTTGATACCGCCGAAAACATTAAAAAAATGCACAAAATGATTTTGAATGACCGTAAGTTGAAATTGAATGAAATAGCAGACACTCTAAAGATATCAACTGAACATATACATCATATCATTAACGAATATTTGGGTATGAGAAAGCTCTGTGTAAAGTGGGTGCCGCGCGAGCTCATTTCTGACCACAAACAACGACGTGTTGATGATTCGGAGTAGTATTTGAAGATGATCAAGCGTAATAAATCCGAGTTTTTGCGTCGATATGTGATTATGGATGAAACATGGCTCCATCATTTCACTCCGAAATCCAAGACAGTCATCCGAAACTGCACATGATGAACCCGCTACAAAGCGTGGGAAAACGCAACAGTCGGCTGGCAAAGTTATCGCGTCTGTATTTTGGGATGCGCATGGAATAATTTTCATTGACTACCTTGAAAAAGGAAGGACCATCAACAGCGACTATTACATAGCGTTATTGGACCGTTTGAAGGACAAAATCGTCAAAGAACGTCCGCATTTCAAGAAAAAGAAATTGCTGCTTCACTAAGACAATGCACCGTGAAAGCGATGGCAAAAATCCATGAATTGGGCTTTGAATTTCTTTCTTATCCATGGTATTTTCGTCGAATGAAGAGGTGATTATCGAAACTGAGGCCTATTTTGAAGCAAATGACAAAACGTACTACAAAAATGGTGATCGAAAAGTTGGAGGGTCGCTATAATCAGTGTATCACCATTGAGTTGGAGTTATGTTGAATAAAAAAACTAATTTTGCCAAAAAAATTTATTTTACTATGGTAGGCCGGGCGCTTTTCTATTGATCTGTTACAAGTTCAAGTAGTTTTGTTCGTTTCAGTCTTCTAATTTGCTGCACATTGTCTGCTAGTTGCTTCCACGTTACCGCATCTAATAACCTTTTCTCATGTTTTACGGCAATATCCTTGATTGACCCATTTGATTTCGAAGTCATAGTGCAGCTCTTCGCTGGTAGTATAACGATAAGCACTGGTTTATTAATGCACGAACTTTACTTGCTTGATGCAATTCTATATTTGTACTGTAGCGACCTTGAGGCTTGTCGAATTTTACATCGTGGAATAACAGTCGTACCCAGAAATATAATCGCCGATGTTGAACACGGTTCAACTAGCACACGATAACGCATATCTGGCAACTCCGAGACGTTTATTGGGAGAATATTGAAGGGTATTTTCAATCATTAAGTGACTGACCATCGCTCAGATCAGACGTCCCACCTACGACTGCCCAAGCCTCGTCAACAGGCAAAACCAGCGTCGCTTCTTTTCATCTATTTGTATTTTTCACAATTTATATTACATCAATAAAAAACGGTCGCACCATGTAACAACCACTGTTTCATTTCATTTTACCTCCATTCCCCGAACCATATAATTTACCCTAAAGTACTATATTTGTCCAACTAATTTTATTATGGACTGTTTTTTTTGTAAATTATTTAATTAATATATTGTTACTAGTCCTTTCCGTCTAACCTACAATTTGTCTTTATGATAACTTAAATCTAGTTATATAACTAGGAGGACCTACCGGCCCTAACTCAGTCTCTGGTGATATAATGTTTATACATGTCACTGCTGAATTTTTTAATATATGCACCCCACTACACAACACTGCACAAGATCAGATGGTTTGATTCTTTTGAGTCTGTGTCTTGTTCTGGCGGTATCCAAAAGTTGCCATATTTCAATATTAGTATGAGAATGGAGTCTTTCCTCATGCCCCCTTGCAATTTTCTTAATTTCTTGACTGACTGTGGCTATCTGAAGGTTTCGATGTAGGTAATCAGTCCTATAGTATTTGGGTGCACCCACAATACCTCTCAGGACTTTGTTCGGAAAAAATTGTATTTTATTAATGTTACTCTTTGCAGAACATCCCCATAATTGAACTCCGTATGTCCATATAGGTTTCAATATTTGCTTATATAATAACAATTTATTATGTACTGATAATTGTGATTTTCTTCCAATTAGCCAGTACATTTTCCTATATTTCAATTCCAGTTCTTTTCTTTTCTTCTTTATTTGTTCGTTCCAGCGGAGTTTTGCATTGAGATTCATTCCGAGATATTTAGCGTTGTTGCTATATGGAATGATAGGTTTATTTAATGTTATTGGTGCTTGTACGGTCTGTTTATAGGTGAACTGCACATGTAGAGATTTACTTTCATTAATTCTTATTTTCCAAGCTTGTGTCCAATTATTTATATTGTCACTTGCCTGTTGTAATTTTCGTGAGGCTTCTTCACTATTGTCTCCGACAGCTATAATCGCAGTATCATCAGCAAATGTAGCCAAATGTGTAAAGTAGATAAAGTATTGGTCCCAGTACACTTCCTTGTGGTACACCTGCTTTAGCTTCTTTTATTGTAGAATAAGCTTCTTCTTGCTTGACTCTGAACATTCTGGTTGTAATGTATGATTTTAATAGTTCGGTGTGTTGTTTTGGTAGCATTTTCTCTAGTTTATAAACAAGGCCTTCATGCCAAACCTTATCGAAAGCTTGTGCTACATCTAAGAATATAGCTGAGCATACATTTTGACTTTCGTAGGCTTTTTCAATAACATCTATTATTCTGTGGACCTGGTCAATTAATGAGTGTTTTTTAATAAACCCAAACTGGTGTGTTGGTATTAGGTTTTTTGTCTCTATGATCGGTTTTATTCTTTTCAGCAGGAATTTTTCAAAAACCTTAGATATTACTGGCAGCAGTGATACAAGTCTATAGGATTTTATTTCGTTTGGTGACTTCCCAGGTTTTGGGATCATTATAATTTCATTATGGACTGATTAACCAGTATTTTTGATGTAAATTGAAGTTGGGGATATATTCCGACTAACCAGAATTATTTAATTTAAGTGTTATTCTCCAATATCTAAGTATATTTGTGGATCTTGTTGACTGTCGATTGGATTTTTTCTATAGTTCTATCGGAAATATGTTTTTCTCGCTATAGTGAGAGTAGCGACTAATTATGAACGATATACTGATTATAAATCATATAACATACCTTGAGTGAAAAAATGACAACATTTAAACTGCATTTATATTATATTGCTATAAACCGCCTTTGGAACCTGTACTTTAAAAAGACCACATCATTTAAGGCACTTTTTAACCCTCCCCAATTTATCATCAAGGGTGGGATCTTGAAGGGCATTAGATCCAAGGGCCGCACAATGCGTACATGTGAATTTGTAATGTTACGTTCTTTTATGAATATTTAAGAGCACTTCTAGATAATTCCACATGAATATGTTGATTTTGCTGGGAATCTAAATAAAATCTTATGTATTTCTTGTCTTGATTTATATATGGGTAATATTTTGAAATTGTTTATAGAATTCTCATGTTTCTGTAATTACGTATTAAATAAAAATGAATCATTTGATGTACGGAACTTACGTTAAAATTTTAAATTCATTTTAAACCACAAATAGCTTCGTAAATGTTTACATTAATGTTTTACTGTTGGTTCATATTTCACAGGAAATGTTATACTGGTGTTATTTGTAATATTATATTATTCTTAAAATATTAATACATTATGTTACACATAGCTGTTGAAATTTTTTTAAATATTACACATCAAAGAAGGTTTTTAATAGTATGAATTAACAAGAATGAATAATTTAAGTATAAACTGATTAATTGATTTTAAATGACAACTTAAGTAACACTGTAATAAAAAACTCCAATGATCTATGACTGTAGTAGAGAATAATTTTATAATTACACTAGCGGATCCAACAGAAGTTGCCATGTCGAACATTGGTTTTCTGTTTGGATGGAATAATTTATTTCGGCATCAGAGATGATGACAATAAAATCCTAAGAGTGATATTGTTATTATAATCGAAAAACGTTTAAAAAATAAAAATTCTGGAACCCTACCGCAGCATCGTCTACCAGGTCCAATTGTGAAACTAAACTGCTTAAATGATCTAAATGATATTCTGCTTTCCAAATTATCAATGGATGTAGCAGAGCATCGTAAGAATGATGATTGTCATCTTTACGTTATACACTTATATCTCGATTAAATAATTCGCTAGCCATAATAAATGCAATTGGCTAAATTACTATTTTTAAAAACTATTTTATGACAATTATGTACATTTACTTTATCCGGAATATAAGTTATATCTGCAAAAAAATGAGGATTGAGAGCATGACATAACTGTTCTGGTCATACTGGGCAGTTTGTATCGTTACAGATTTTATTAATACATTATTTTAGTAATTTTTTGTAATATTATTATACATTATAATGTATATTGATGGTGTGAGGGCCTCTAATATAATTATACATTCGTAAAAACTCCATATGTATTTTCGATGTAAGATAGAAAAATGTTAGTGAAATGAGGTTAAATCTTGCAAGGCGCGAACTAGCCGGTATAGATAATTATATATAATAATTATAGCAATATTCTAATATAATGATTCACTATTCTAAAACCTTTAATTATGGTTAAGTAAACAATTTTGATAAGATTGGTAAAGGTAAAAGTTAGATTTTTTTATTTTTTCTTAGTAGTTCGTTGCAGATATTTTGTTCTTCATGCTAGAAACATAAGGATCGCAACAATTGGTTGACAAAGGCTGTAATGAAGGACTGACTTGCAACATAAATTAAGTTTTAAAGATTGGTAAATATAAATGAAATATTTAATTATGTTTCATGTAATTTACTTTTTCAGAAATTGGCTTGTAAAAGGACAGACTGTAGATATGGCCACATAGTGCAACGTCTTCCTCCCTATCACTGCGTGTTCAATTAAATTGAATTGTTGTGGGTTGTGGTAGAGAATTTCTACAGTGGATATGCAGGTCTGGAACTGTTTGGATATATGAAAAGCAATATAATCTCTGCATTATGACCTACATCAAACGCACAGAAGAAGGTATTGACCAATAGTGGAATTGTGAACTAGTGTTAGATTGGCAATTAACAGCTTAGTTATTGTCTTGAATATTGGCTCAGAAGGAGACAGTGAACGAAGCTTTCTGTATGTGGGGTTATGATACAATGCTGGCGATGCTAAGGCAAAATGGAGAGTGGAAACCACTAAAGGTGAGTATATTGTGTGAGTGAATGATATAGATTGTTAGATGTAGAAAATTGTATTGTAGTAGTTGTTCAGAATATATTTGTTTAAATTTTGCTAGGAGAAAATGCATTAGAGAGAATGCAGTGATTAAATCTAATTTTATCAAAATGTACAAGGTAAAGGTAATAACAGAATAAACTAAAGGGACATGCAGTAATACGAGAATGATTTATAAGAATACACAGCAAAAGGGAAACGAGAACTAACCATGAAAAGGTAAATATGTTCTCTAATGAAAATGAAATACATTACTTGGATGTACAATGATTATTTAGGTGGATTAAGCCTTCAGGTGATACCATAGGTGGTTTAAAAGAAGGATTCAATGTAAATAGAATAAAATAAGTCTAACCTATAAACTATTGTGGTTCTTTAATAAACTGTGGTTTAAATCCTTCGATAGTATATGAATTAGATGTACTGAAATGTTAATATAAATCATATTTTATTTATATTGTTGTTATATACTGAATCTAAAATAAACTAAAATTTGTAAATTGTCAAAGTTAAATCCGGCAACATTATGACGTTTTGATGCCATTCATTGAGATAAGCTGAGTCATAGATACTTTGGATAGGCTTTAGCTGAGCAATCGTTTTTTTAACTTTGTAAGCTTATTCAATAATGTCTGCGATTTTATATACCTTGTTAATCGTGAAATAAAACAAAATTGATGGGCTGATATTAGATTTTCTCTATCTATAGTTTATTATAATAATGCATTATATCATTATGCCGTTAAAACAACTTATAAATATTTTTATTAATACCCTTATTTATCCTTCTCATTTTATTGTATTTAAAAAGACATAGAATGCTGTTAGAGAGGTTCGAACATGTAACCGAAAGAGATTGCAAAAGTTTTCCGTTTGTCCAACGTCTGCAAAATTCTTCAAAATATTATAATTACGGGTTATAAACCGGTAAACGTTGTTTTAATAAATTGCAAAACGCACTGGTTTTTATGAAAATATTTATTTACGCGTTGCATCTGCACTGAATATTGGTACGGGCAAATTAATTCACGAAAAAGAAATCGTTAGCTGTATCAGAGATCAAAAACAGTAAGTAGTTTTTTCAATCGAAACATAATTTAATACAATTTATTTCATAGAAAATTGTTAGTTTGGAAAATATCCACAAAAATCTGAAAGATATGTAACTATTTCTATGATGTAGAGCATCCCTTCATACACTGTTGGGTAATATAGGATTTAAGTGGTGTAAGGTATCCCATGAGAGGGGTTAATGGAACTTCCAGAGATTGCTTTTCAAAGAATACAATTTTCAAAATCATATAAAAAAATCGGGGAAGAATTATTATATCGATTTATATACTTAAATGAGACATAACTATTTCAGAATGGTACAGAATGGATTGGGTCGTTCACGGCAAGATGATAAAAATACAGTGGAAAGAAAACAAAAGTTGACGGAAAAAGGTAAACGTGAAAGGTATCTATTAGCTTTTGTTAGTTATAACATTTTTTAATAATTCACTGTAGACATATAGTTCTTCATGCTGGAAACAGGAATGGTTTTATTTCTGGTGCAGAATAAGTGTTTTCCTCTAAGTCCAAGGGTGACTATTATGGAGAAATGAACCATAACTTGTTATTGCAGTAGTTTGAAAATTAGTTTTTAAAGAACTTGGAGGAACCATAAGTTATTGTTATATACAATACACCATATCATAGTACACTGATGAAGAAAATCCCAACAAGTACATCGACAAAGGCTGTAATCAAGGAATGGCTTAAAATAATAAGTTTCGAGCAAACCATGTTACTCGGTTAATATATATGAAATATTTAATTGATTTTTATGTAATTTTCGTTTTTAGAAAAAAGTCTGAGAAAAGATAGATGGTAGATCAGATTACTGAACGTTATAGCCACATAGTTTTACGTCTTTCTCCCTATCACCCTATCTATTTAATCCAATTGAGTTGATACCCCATATTGCAAAGAATTATTGCAATAGACATTCAAGTTTTTGATAGGTTGGAAATAAAATGCTTAATTATTAACTTGATTAGTGTTTCTGAAACAGTGATTGAATAAAACTTAATGAATGTTAACTTGATGTATGATTCAATGCTGACAATTACCAATACAGGGTGATGAAAAAGGAAACAACTAGAGGTAAGTATACAATTAATATACTTTAATTGTAGGAAATCGTATTACAGAGTGTGAAAGCTTTATGAGCATGTGTGTTATTGTTCAGAATATGCATGCACATTTGGTTAAAATATATGTGGAGAGAAATATTACTAACTCTTTTGCAAATGGCAAGTGCATTAAGTGCATTAAGTGCATTAATTAAGTGCAAGTGCATTAAGGATAATGCAGTAATTTAAATGTAGTTTTATCAACAAAGATGTATACAGGTAGCTAATGAAAGTAAAATACATTACTCAGATATAAAATTGTTAATTAGGTGGATTAGGCCTTCAGGGGATACCACTACATAAAAAAATCGTGCCTAGAACTCTACCTATACTAGTGTGGAAAAAAGTTCAATGTATATATAATAAAACAACTCTAACCTATAAATTATTGTGGCTGCAGAATTAACTGCAGTTATTAGATGTACTATAATGTTAAAATAAATTATAATACGTGACATTTTTGTTTCATTATTTTACTTAGATTATAATTTTGTTATATGTCAAAGCCAAAATGTATTAAAACTCATAGTTGCTGCGGCAACATTGCGACGTTTAAACAGATCACGTGTATCACTACTGTTTTGAATAGACTATAAAAAGCATGTATTGTTGCCTACAACAAAATAACAAACCAACAACAGATGTCAAGACGAAAATTGAGAAGATCGAAAGGACGTCCCGTTAAAACAAACACGGACACAGGGACGAATTTTCCTTCTTTTGGTACCAGAGTCACGCGTTGAATTAACAAAAATAAAAAAATATAAATCAAGAGGGTAACGGCTTTCGGTGCCCTCGTAAAGGGTCCGCCACGGTTTCGGCCTAACGTCAGGGGATGGCCGCTGGACCGGGTGGGATTGAGGGGCCGCCGGGGCGAGGGGAGAGGGTGGATCCGGTGCCCCTTATGCCGGTCGAGGGTTCTTTTCCGGCGATTTTCAGTTTACAGATGATTTTATTTGGTCGTTAGGTGGCTTCGGTATAAATTGGACTAGCGTCGCAATCGTCGTTTATTATTTAGTTTGAGTCGGGCTTTGTTGAATTGAATGGATGGGAGTTATAGGGAGAAACGTTTGATTATAGGGGACATGTCGTTGATTCCTTTTCGCGCAAATATAAGAACGATAATTAGGAATATAATCTGATAAAATGAATCAAACAAGTCGACTTAATATCGTATATTTGAAATCAACAGGGTCTTTACATTCTTTCATGTCTACTTGCTTTTGATGCAACAGCCAATAAAAAAAACCTATTGGCACGAAATGGGGAACATTTGCAGCAGAAGATGATGTTTCACAACATTGTAAACACATTTCTTACAAAAATTCTTACACGTATGCCACCTACATTGATTTAACCGGTATACGTACTTACTTAAGAAGTAGAAAAATATTGTTAACTAGTGATCGCAATTAATCGAAAATCGACCACAATTTATAAAATTAATCATATTTCTTTCATAATAAACTAAAGAGAATAACTTACACGTCCATACTTACGGTATACGTACTTACTTAAGAAGTAGAACAATATTGTTAACTAGTGATCACATTTTATCGAAATTCGACCACAATTTAAAGAGTTAATCATGTTTCTTTCATAATAAACTAAGGAGAATAACTTAAAAATATTATGTTAATATTACTAAAACTTGTTTTGAAAATATTTTCAATAAAATATCTGAAATATATCTGATATATAATGTATTAAAATACATAAAAACTATCTCCAGTACTAACACTCACTAATATTTTTTAAATGGCATTAAATCTAAATTCCAACAAATTTTAATAATAAACAAACTATTAATAAGTTTAACTACTACATCACTCAACATTATAACATGAGTAAGTAAGATTATTTTCAGGACTGCAACAAGTTTATGTTATAATTATAAACATAGAATATTTAATGAAGTAATACATATTTGTGTATTACTTTAAATAATAATGAACACAATTAAACACTTTATTTTTTTACAATATAGAAGTTATACTAAAGTAATGTTTTCATTATCATTAAATAAACTATTGGCTTCTCAAAACTTACATATATACAGTAAATAAATAAAATAATTGATAAAGTTTCAAAGAATAACTTGTCAGCGGTTTAAAATATTTACCAAATTACTGTTAATAATTCATAATTTATTCTATTTGCAGTATGTGTTCTATCTAGGCAAATTATGTAGTTAGTTTCACTATATCTACGTATATTTATTACTTCACATATGTATTAATATAATTTTTATCTTCCATATATATTTTTTTATCAATATATATATATTGAGAAACAATAAATTGAATAGAAAACCCGGCTTATTTTATAAAAGAATAACTTTTTTACCACTATTTTGAAACAAAATTGCATGGTTTTTTACATATTTACTCCATTATTGAATATTTAAAACAACAGCTATCATCTTTTTTCTTGTCAGTATTTTTTCGGTTAGATGAAGAAACATAAACTATTAAGTTCTATAATTTTATGTTTTGGAATCAGAAAGTTTAAGAATAATATAAATAAAAGCAAAAATATTTTTTTACAAAATTATTTACACTCCAATGTTAACATTTAAGTAGAATTTGTTTTATAAAATTAATACAAATATAATAATCGTAAAAAAAAAGAAGAGAGCAGACAAGGACAAGGAACAGATAGGAAATGTAAAAAGTATTTTATTATCTAGGGGTTACATACATATATACATAATAATAGAAAGGATATTTAAGGGGTATGTAGACTAGAAAATTCTGTAAACTTATGCCTTGGAGTCAACAAGTTTAGAAGTATTAATAATATAATAAATAAAGGCAAAAGTAAATATTTAAAAAATTATTTACACTACGTTATTAACATTTAATTATAATTTGTTTTATAAAATTAATAAAAACATAATAAGTTAAAGAAACACAAGAAGAGTGTAAACGCGACAAAAATAAAAAAGGATAAGACAAAAGAATATGTAAAAAATATTTTAATATCTAAGATTTGGAACACAACAATGAAAGGGGTGTCATAAAAGGTCTATAGATTAGAAAATTCCGTAAACTTTTAAAAAGTAATAATAATATAATAAATAAAAGCAAAAGTAAATATTTACAAAATTATTTATAGTCCATTATTAAGTTTTATCTGTAAGGTGTATAACACCCACGAAAGAATACCTCAGAAAGTCCCGCTACCATTTTGATTGCGCGTCATCTTGGTGATGTAGACGTCCAAGTTTCATTATGGATAAATATACGCCAAAATACTGAGAAGAAATAGTGACAATATTTATTGAAAATAATCGTTCCATTATTGCCACTCAGCGGAAATTGAGTCAAAAATATCATCCTAATCGTCCAGTGCCTCACATAACCACAATTTATCGTTTACATGCGAATTTTCGGCAGTACAGTACGATAGCAGACAGGCCTCGTTCTGGAAGACAACGGACGTTGTTATATGGTTATATTTAGCCTATATAATTTTTCAATCTTAACGAAAAAAAAATGTAAAGACCAAATAAACTTTTTATGAAAATCAGACTTACTTATCTTTTCTTTGAGCAAAGTAATAGGCAATCAAAATGGTAGTGGGACTTTTGCCCCACGTTGTATCTAGGGATATACTGGACACTTGTCTTTATCGGAAACAGACAATAAAATTGGTGGGGTCATTGGAGCCGTAGGGTCCCCATAGCGATTTAGATTATTGTGACTAGCTGATGAACTGATGAAAACAAAAAAAATGAGAGCTGAGAACAAGAAAAAATACGGGCTTAGACAATCAATTAATAGTCATAATAAGTGTATGGTTTAGTTAACTCAAATCATTTACAAATTCAAAAATTATTCAACTTTTAAAATAGATATTCCAGGATATCATTTTGTGGATTACGTATAACAACAATGTGTGAGAAAGATCATGGTCAAGAATAAACTTCACAAATAGTTGCAAAGCTCACTTTGTGGCTGAAGTTGTTGATGCCTGTGAAGATTAAGAAAGATTATGCTGTTAAGTTTATCTAAAGGGGTATCGATGTATAATTAAATCGTGTTTGCTGTTAAACCATCACAACATTTGTTAATTAAATTACGTTTTATTTCAATACCTAGCTTATTTGCTATTCTGGCTTTACTGCATGAAAAAATGTTTTATGTAAACAATTTTCGTGAAACAAAGATATAATGTGGCTAAGCTGTATCTATTTTTGTGCAAAATACAACTTAGTATAAAAACAAGTAAATAAAGTAAGTTCTATTTTTGTTTTTATTATATATTTTCTAGTTAATTTCATTATTAATTATGTTAGAAAGCTTCTGTAATAACAAACCTGATTTACAATTTCATGTTCGATACAATTCATTCTTTATTCTTCAATTAATCATATTATTAGTATTTCAGTCAAACCATAAATATCCATCAAAATAAAACGGAACAATACTATTCTACTAATGATTGGGGTATATCCAAATTAAATAATCGATATATCAAATTGACAGAAATGTTTTATTATACTTGGCAGTTTGTGTAAGTATTAAAATATTGAAATTGAGACGTTTAGATGTAGTTTTAAGTTCTGTTTTCCACCAGATGATTGAATTCTTACGTTAAATATGCTAATTAAAATATATTTCGGAATATTGTTAACATATTATATTATTATTGAAAATTTTGAAGTAGTTTACTAGAAATATATGGACTGATATAGTCCTGCCAATAAAACAGTCTATGTACGTCATTTATTACGTCCAATACGGCCAAATGCAGCTTGTAAAAATACAAAAATTCGTTTTAATCTCGGAGTGGATTTTTCTCTCTCATTTTATCATAGTAAAATAGAAACAGAACGTCATCTGTTGCATCGCAGCATGTAACTGAATCAGTCTATAAAATTCGATTTGTAGTGGTACTTGTCGACTCTAAAAGTGCTAAAGCTATTAAGTGGTCAGAGTCAGGAGTTTATTGTGTCTCTAATCAGTTAGCTCGAACAGAAATGGGATAATGGCGACCCTCTCTTGATAGTAAAATACTTGAGAGAGGTAAGTATTGATACTATTAAATTTTACGTTGCTGTTGATTTCATTGGAAGTTTTTTGTAATGAATATTAATATAAGCACTATAGCTAGAATATCTCAAAAAATAAAAAAAACTCATAAGATGTACCTCTTATGATTATAAAGTATCTTTAGAAAACTTGGTGATGGCCCTTTGAGGAGATATATTAATTTATTCGTAGTAACAATATCATTCTAATGCAAGTATTTACTATTCTAAGCGCTTTTAATTATGTGTAAAGAGTAATTAACGTAACGTCAAGGTAAATGCCTTTGTTGACTTTAATATAATGTGACTAGCTTGGTCGTACATGTGTGCGTAAAGCATTTGTTTCTACAAGATTCGAATGCCAACTAGACAGAAGAAAATTGATTTCTATCTGAACTCATTGGACTTTCACTGTTGTTCACTACTGCCTTTATATTTTCAAGATACAAAGAAAATATTAATTAAATTCGAGCCTTCAACAATTGTCACTAAAATCTGATCATGGTTAGATAGCGAAAGGCCAATATCAAATATTTGGCTTTTTGTAAATCAAATAGTTTGATGGGCCTTCCTACTTCACTAGGTTAAGAGTAAGTTAGACATATTTGATTGAATGATGTGGTTTATCCAGTGTTTAGGGCCTGGTATGTATGTTATGGTAAACAGAAATTTTAAACATCCAACAATATTTATCTACAGAAAATCTATGAACCAAATTTTGTTACTGAAATCAAGTAAAGTAAATGAAACTAAGCAAATATCCAGTTGATGAATTCATAGGAGAAACTGATACGTTAAGGAATGTCTAAATGCAGATTTTGTATAATACTTGATGAAGTATTGTAGTTGCATATGCTCATAAGACTGTTAGGCAATTTTTGAAGTGAACTTCTAAATTACAATTAGGGCACTTTATTTACCCCAATATTACAAATATTTATCAAATATTATAGAGTAATTTTATATGATACAGAGCTGCATCATTTTTTTTATTACTTAATTGTAATATTGTTACTAGTCGTCTCCGACTAACCTATAATTTGTTTTTATGATTACTTACATCTAGGAATGTAACTAGGAGGACCCATCGACCTTATCTCAGTCTCTGGTGAAATAATGTTTATACATGTCACTGCTGTATTTTTTATTAAATGTACCTCACTACACATCACTACACAAAATCAAATGATCCCTTGCAATTCTCTTGATTTCTTGACTGACTGTGGGTATCTGAAGGTCTCGATGTAGGTAGTCATTCCTGTAGTATTTGGGTGCGCCAACAATATCTCTCAGGAGTTTGTTCTGAAAATTTTTTATTTTATTTATGTTACTCTTTGCAGAACATCCCCATAATTGAACTCCGTATGTCCATATAGGTTTCAGTATTTGCTTTTATAATAGTAATTTATTATGTGATAATTGTAATTTTCTTCCCTTGAGCCAATACAGTTTCCTATATTTCAATTCCAGTTCTTTTTTTCTTCTTTATATGTTTCTTCCAGCGAAGTTTTGCATCAAGATTAATTCCTAGATATTTATCGCTGTTGCTATATGAAATGATAGTGTTATTTAATGATATTGGTGCTTGTACGGTCTGTTTATAGGTGAACTGCACATATACAGATTTACTTTCTTTAATTTTTATTTTCCCAGCTTGTGTCCAATTATTTGTATTGTCATTTGCCTGTTGTAATTTTCGTGTTGCTTCTTCACTATTGTCTCGGACAGCTATATTTGCAGTATCATCAGCAAATGTAGCCATCGTAATATTCTCCATTTGTGGTATATCACAAGTGTAGAGTAGATAAAGCATTGGCCCCAGTACACTTCCTTGTGGTACACCTGCTTTAGCTTCTTTTATTGTAGAGTAAGCTTCTTCTTGTTTGACTCTAAACATTCTGGTAGTAATGTACGATTTTAGTATTTCGGAGTGTTGTTTTAGCAACATTTTCTGTAGTTTATGAACAAGACCTTTATGCCAAACCTTATCGAAGGCTTGTGCTCCATTTAAGAATATAGCTGAGCATACTTTTTTACTTTCGTAAGCTTTTTTAATAACATGTGTTATTCTGTGGGCCTGGTAATTGTTGAATGCTTGTTAATAAACCCAAATTGGTGTGTTGGTTTTTTCGCTCTTTTATCGCTTTTATTCGTTTCAACAAGAGTTTTTTAAAAGCTTTAGATGTTACTGGCAATAGTGATATAGGTCTATAGGCTTTTATTTCGTTTGGTGAAGAGCTGCATCATGAAATGTATATCTTTTAACCCTTTTTGTGTTGTAGTAAATAACACTGTTGATAACATTTGAGATCGGGCTTCATTTGTCTGGTTTATTGTGTATATAAATCCCTAATCATTTGATTCCAGTACGTAAAAGTAATATTTTGGTAGCCCTGTTAAATACATTTGCGTCTGTATCTTCAAATTATCATCATCTTAGCAAATACAGACTAGATATTGCATACTTGTAGGAGATATTACCTGTATTTATTAATTTCCTTGCCAAGTATAATAGTGATAGTATTATTACTTGATGTTCTTCAGTGTTCTACCACATTTTATGGTTAATATGTCTGGAATACTCACTCACTTCAATTCTTTTAATATTGTTGTATTCTTTAAAAAAACAATTATTTCAGTTACAGTCTCAGAGTGCAGCCATTATCGACGAATCGATTGTGGGCAAAATTAGGTTATTTGCCTTGATAAATCCAAGTTCAATTTTTTCGTTTATATTTTCTTTCTGTCAGTAGCACAAAACTAATTATTTAATTACGAAACATAAGATTATTCCAAATAAAATCGAAGCGCTCTGAAAAGTTGAAATGTTGGATTGCGGCAATGATGGTTAGGAAACGACAAGTGACGTCAATGTTTCGTAGCTCTTCAGATTGATCTTTGATTTAACATGTAAAAGCGAGTTTTATTTATTTATATTTTCTTGATAATTTTTTCCTAAAACACAGATATTTACCATTCAAGGAAATCATAAATCGTTCTGAATATCTGTGGCACTTAGAATTCCAACTGTAAATATACATTATAACTATTTTATAAACCAAGAACTAACGCCAAAATGGCCAGAGTTACTGATGTCTAGTTATGATCTATGGATAACTTGAATCATACACAAACGCCATCAAAGGTTTCTGCTAGCATTTATAGCTGTAGCTGGAGAATTGAGTGTAGTATAGCAACAGTACTGTTCATTGATTTATTTGAGAATTTAGCGTAATCCTAGCGAAACCTACTAAGCTAGTGGCAGGATCTCGCGCTTCCTTGATCTCATTGCACGTTCATTATTGTTAGTGTTTGGGTATGAGCTGATACGTTCCGGGTTACATTCCCCTCATACCGTTTGCCCATGTCATACTTCATTTTAGCATAGTTTATTATTGCTTTCAGTCTGTTTTATAATGATTGTCCGTCCGTGTTATTAAATACTTGGACTAAGATTGTTGTTCGTCCCGTTTATTCTATCATTGTTATTGCTTACCATTCTCATCGTCTTTTATTGATATCATCAATCCTACCCATTCGCACTATTTGTCCATACATTTATTTATTAACACTATTATTTATCAGTATGATGATCCGTCAATATAATTAATTACTTGTACATTTAGCTGCCAGTATATTAACTGTCACTACTGTTATATTTCAATATTATCTGACATTAGAATTATCTGTAGTTATAATCGTCAATCCTTGTTATATTTGAAGTAAATTTTTAATATCACGCTTGCTATTGAATATTGGTTGCTCAGGTACGTCTTTATTATGTTTTCAGCACTATCACCCGACCATCTCGACAAAATCTCGCACGCTTATTTGCTTTGTTTATTTTAGCATTTATTGTGTAAGTAGTTGTTGTATCACTTATTTTGATATCTGCTTTTATTTACTTAAGATATTAAATTGTTTACTATTGTTTTATTATATATAAATTTATTTTAAGCTATAGGTATATCACATAAAAAATAACTCTAGAATAATAAATATATTTGTTTATATATTAATAATCTCTCTATATTATATTTTAATTATAGATCAATATTTTTGTGGTTATTACATTAGTCTAGCCTATTGTTCAGAGTACATTAACACACATTAACACCGCCGAAATCATGATAAATATGTTACGAATCACTTATGATTCCGGAAGGGACATGAATTAATAATACCACTTATGTTCTTGTTCCAAAATGACCAGCTAGAACCAAATGGTCTTTTTCTGATGTCGCTTCGGGTTTGGGATGGTGAAGTGTTTTTTGGGCGACAGAAACTCTGGGTTACGACTGGGATTCTCGTAGTTGGTTATCTACCGAGATATGTGAATGGGTAGGAATTTTATCAAGGTGTTGTCGTGTCCTGAAGTGCCTAGGGAGAACCTTACACTGACAATGTTCGTGAGACTCTTCACGAACGGGACAGGCATCCCGCTGTTGAGTGTTGACGTTTCTCATAAACCATGGGGCATTGAGTGATGGTGGAATTTTTCGTGGAGTCGCTTTCTAGGGGATCGGGAGTTTACTTTTTCTGCAGAGGAATGGGAAGAGAAGACTGTACACGTCATTGCCTTTGCAGATAGCATGCGGGGTTTCGGTTGACCATTGGTACCTGCGGTCGAACTGGAGGTCAAGGTATGATATTTTGTAGAACCTGGGGATAGGAACCTTATTGATTTGGAGGCGATAAGCGCGGAACTCCTTCTTGCGATGGAATAGAATAGCCTGAGTTTGTACAGAATTTGTACCACGCAATCGCCTGGTTCACTTGGACTTGCAGTTTGTCGCGAATGGCGTCGGAACTGTAACCGGTGGTAGTGAAAGCTGTGTCATATATAAATAAAATAATACTGCATAAATTGCTGTGTAGGAATGTTTGTGGAGTGCAAAATCAGCCATCTAAAGGTTGAACAGCGCAGGGGTTAGTGGCGCACCTTGCGGAGATCTGTTTGCGCAAGGAAACTGCCTCACCGATCCTCACTTGAAAGGACCTACCGTCCAAGTATGAATCTATCAGGGAGACTAGGTCATTTGGTAGACCTAGCTGGTTCGCTTTGAATATTAGACTGTTGTGCCATACTTGATCGAAAGCTTTGGAAACATTTAAAAATATGGCTGCAATTTTCCGATCTTTTCTTAATGCCTGGTAGATAGTTGCGGCCACGCGAGCAGCTCGATGAAGGCTGGAGTGTTTGGCACGGAAACGGAATTGTTCGATCCGAATTATATGGTGTGCGTCTGTGAAACTGTTTAGAGCGTGTAATATCGCTTTTTGAACAAGTTTGGAAAGTGAACTAATCAGGCTGATGGGCCTAAGGTCAGATGGATTGAACCTGTCGACAAGCGCATGTTTCCATTTTTTGGGAAATGCTTTAACCTCAGGATAGAATTAATGATTTTGGCAAGCTCTGATAGTTGCTTGCTAGTGAGGTTTTTCAGATGGTTTACTGTTATACTCAGGGCCTGGAGCTTTATTAGAAGACAGACGTTTCATCGAGAACTGAAGGTCTCTGGGAGAGATTATGCTCTTCAAAAATTGCACTTATTGGAAGTTTTTCCTCTGCAGAGAAGGAATAGTGTCGATTATGATGGATAACATCTATTGAGGTAGGCCAACAGATGGATTGTATTTCATTTTGTAAGAAACTTTAGTTTCATCTTTAGTCTTTTATACCATTTTGAACATCCTCGATACAAAGTACAGCGCCCTCTACTAGTTATTCTCCTTTTTACATACTAAGGATTGGCACTTGTACGACACGAATTATATATTTGACAAAATAAATATTTTTCTGCAATCGTTCTTGTTTTATTTATAATCCCATGACTTCCCCACCGTACACGCAGAACGTACATAAACGTTTCATCGGAATTAAAAGTATTTTCGCTACGATATTTACGCTTCCCGATCGTTTATCGGGCGAATATATGAAAACAAAATCACCTCACTAACGATCCAATAATAATAATCAGCCGCAAGGCCTACGATGCCGGGCGCCCGGCCGGAGTCCCGCCGAAATCGGCCGTAGGGGGTCGGGTGGGTCGGTATAGGAGCCCGAGAGGGTCCCGCCAGAGCCTAATGGCGTGGCGTGGGACGTGACCCACAGCCTAAACGCCGTAAACTTAATAACGCCCCGCGACGCACAAAGGGAACGGCGCCGGGGCGGAGGCGACGCGGGACGCGACGCCTCTCAAATATTCATGATCGGATCCGGAAAGCGGTGGCGGCGGCGCGGGGCGGGCGGGAAGGCGGACGATGGCTGGATGAAGGCGGGAGGACGGTAGGGGTGGAGGAGGTTGGGGGATGGTTGGCGGAGCGTTTGAGAATTTGTTTTGGCGCGAGTGAAATTACTTGTTCTGAATTAAACGGCTCGAACTGTTGAATTGAGAAATCTTTTTGGAGTCGATGTACTTTTTTGTTTTTCGATTTTTCCGCCGATCGACGATAATTAACCCGGGGAAAGAAAGTTTTTGTCATTTCAATACGCCGACAAGAACTGTTTGGTTTATCTGTTTGTGTGAATTAATTTTGGGGGGGGGGCTTGTTAATGTCGTAGATAAGGTAATTGAATTCGACGTTATTATAATATAACAGCTCGATCATGCGGTCAAGTGGTTCAAATTCTGGAGGTTGCAAATCAACCCCCTGAAAACCCAGGCCATCATTTTCCACAAGAAGCGTTACGCACTGCGCGTCTCGCAACTTAAGATCGACACCGCAATAATTCCATGGCTGGATAACGTCACGTACCTAGCTCTTCACTTCGACCGGCGGTTCGGTTGGCATTCCCAAATCCAGAAAGCAATCCAAAAAGATTCGGGGATAGCAAACCTGCTATCTTCTCTGATCTGCCCTTCTAGCAGACTTCCCATCTCCATCAAATGCTTATTTTACAAGATGTTAATTCGGTCCGTACTCCTCTACGGATCTAATGTCTACTTCAAGTTTGTTACACCCAACCAGGTCAAACGTCTTCAAGTTTTCCAAAATAAGCTCCTCAGGAGAATATTAAATACTCCATGGTTTGTCAGAAATAATCAAATTCATAGGGAAACTGACACTCCAGAAATCAAACACTTCATATCTCAATCATTCCACAAACAACAACTCAGCTCAAGTTCTTCTGAAAACGCGCTTGTTCGCGAGCTGGTCGACATGCTGGGAGCTTAGCACCGCGTCACCGCTAAGCTCTCCCCCTTTTCCAGGCTGAAACGACCTCATCCGTCGCTACAGTCATAACTTTTGCCCCCATACAACAGTACCCAGTTGTGTGTTAACTCAGGTTCGCGAATCAATAGAATCGCCGGGCCCTCGTGCCCAATAACGGCTGCCCGATCAGCGGGTGCCATATCCCCTAATTTAATGCAGTAGCAGTAGTGATCCACAGGGGTCAACTGTGAGGCGGTTTCGGTTTAGTGTATTGGTAAGCCCAGAGGCAGTCCCACATAACCCGGTCCAACTTGTCACTCCAGGGCAAGTCTCCGCGACCAGGTATGCGTCATGCATTCCACCGCCTGGATTTTAGGCCAGAACAAAAAAAATAATATAAGTAGGAGCACGTACAAATGAAAAAAATATAGATATGAAATATAAGAAAACGCATTAGTTAATAGCCAGATAACTTCAATTATTATGCAATCTAGCTGTGGCGGTCAAAGGTGTATCTATAAGAAATTTAATGTATTGCCTACAGCAATTTATAAATTCGTTTAAAGATCAGACAATATTTTCTTTCTCATTTTATTCTAGTTATAGAGAAATGCCATCTACTTATTCCGAAAATGTGGCCAAATCAGCCTACAAAGTCGTCCAGTTGTCAAACGTCTGCAAAATACTTCAAAATGTTAGTTATAATAATTACAGGTTATAAACCGACAAACGTTGTTATAGCGCTTTGCTTGTTTAGATAACTTTGCTTGTCAGAGACAGAAACACATTGCATCTCTAACCAGTTAGAACAGGAATGAGATAATGGAGGCCCCCTTTTGCCTCCTTTTTGAATTCATTTGATAATGTATACAAAATGTATAAAATAGTCAGTAGTTTTTTTCAATATAAGCATAATTTACTACTGTTACTTCAGAGGAAGCTGTTAGTCTGGAAATGTATCCACCGTGTAGCCCGGACTCTGGTCCATTCGACTATTATTTAGAGACTGTATCTCTGCAAAACTATCTTAATGGTGTGAAGATGGGTTTAAAGATGGATTGTGAAAATCTCTTGGATTAATTTTACTACTAAAATGGCAAAGATCATCGATCAAAAAGGCGTTTATATCAATGATTAGCTTTTGATATTGAAACTCTTATAATTTTACTAAAAAAATCAGTTTAATTCTAATCGCTGCATATAAAAGCACGCAAGAAAGTAGACGCATAAAAAACTTTGTTCTCTATTTTTAACTTGCTCGTTAAAAGCACGTGGTTCAAGTTATTACACATGTTACAGTCGAGTGAATGTAAAACGGTTCTATTTAAATTGATGTAATATGCCAAATAAAAATAACATTTTAAAAATATTCATGCCACAGACCACAAAGACCTCTATTACTGAACTGAATATTATATCAAGTTAAAACCATGATATATGACATTGATAAATAATTGAATAAGAATACAGTTTTTTAAACTTAATAAATATATAGAAGTTTATACATAGAACCATATTAAATGCTAGAATTATTTTATTTTAGAGCATTTTATAAATATTATATAGCTCGATTGATATGGCCTTGATTGTTAGAAAAAAATACACTATATTTCTGTCTGTCAATAATGAGCAATGTATTTACTATTTGAATTAAGGATATTACTTAAATAGTAGAGTTATTAAGAACCAGGGCAATCATTCAAATGGCAAAAGATATCTCTGTGTCCAGTCATAAGTAAGCAAGTTAAAGTTACTATGAGATAACCTGGTCTACTAGAAAAAATGGGCTTGCAGTTGAGGGCGAGCTAATGTAGCTCTGTTGCTCAACAGTGTACTATTAAGATTTGTGGATACCATGCAGTCTATACTACGGAAATTTAGCTAAAAACAGGACAATTTAGAAGATCATCAAGGTCACTTGGCGGACGAAGGTACACGATACTCTCAACTATAGCAACTACCCACAGAGCCCTCCTAGTCGTTTAAGAAAACAACGGTTTGATTGTGAGATGTGATTTAAGTGAAGTGTTTAAAATTAAGTGTTTCGTTTATATTAAAATGGGATTGGTTGTAAATCTTATCTCTTTCATTATTGATACACAGAAACGTCTAACATTCCTAAAACATATGTGCAAATCTATAGGTATGCTAGCACGAATCAGTAAATAAAATAATGAGTGAATATTTTAATGAGTAATATTTCCAACATCTAAGTATTGAAGCAATCTAACAGATTCAAAAGAGCAACATATCAATTAATAAATCTAGGTGATATCAAATTAACCAATAGTTTTTAGGCAAAATTCAACTTCATTTCTCAGACTCATCACTAGAAACCATGTCTGGACTATATGATACAATTCGAAATGCAATTCGTTCAGTTAAACCATCAATTGTTTCAAGGCATCTTGATTCGCCAACCAAGGCTTTGATATCTGAGCCAGTGTTTGCCAAGAAGATATCTGTGGCGACGTGACGCAATGTTGTGGATTAAATTATGTGAAAAGTATTTAAAAACATTTAATTACAAAAAGAAGAAATGTGTTATTTATAATAGCACTTATTAATTACTCTGTAGCTCTAGATTATTCTTCATGATATAGTTCGCATTGCAGAGTTTGGACTTTATATTATAATTGATGAAGAAAATACAAAATATTGACAATAGGAGGATCATCTGAAATTGTTAATCTTAGCGGGACCCAGTTGCAGGAAGCAAGTCCAGAAGTTCAAGAACTTGGGATCAATAATACAGGGGATCAATACCATCTAACGCTGAAATAATATGCCAAATCCTATATAGCGTCCATCCTTTTATATAGCTTTGAGAATTGGACATTGTTACAGTCTGGCATCTGTAAGTTTGAGGTTTTTTAAATACGATGCTTCAAGATCGTATTAGAAATGAAGTCATTTGTTTAAGATGTAGCACGGTTGAAGAACAAATTTTGAGATGTAGACTACAATGGCTTGGAAATGTCTGTCCAATGAAAGCTTCGAGGCCAGAATAGCTCCGACCGATTGCCATCTGTGGCGAGATTTAATGAAGAATATCTGAAGTCCTGGGATACCACCAGCAGCGTATTGGTTGAGAAGTAGGGACTCCCAACTTGGCTATGGATTGACGATGGTTGTTGCAGTGCGTTATTTCCAAAATAGCCGTGAAGCTATATCATCAAACCATTGCAAGTTTGATTTAAATCCAAGATTGTATTGAAATTTTGATACGCGTAGCTTGAAATTTTAGACTAATAGGATAGACGTTGGTGGATGTATCAGGTCTGGGACTTATTGAGCTTTGCTTTCGTTAAATAATACTTCAGGGTTTATAGGTTGTTGTTATATTTTACACAAAACAAGGCCCTTGTTGACCAATGTTTAAAGCAATGAACTTCCAATAGCTACAGCTCGTAATTTTCATATAAGATATGGTCGTAATAGCGATTAAATCCATCAACGTTGAAGCAAATAATATAGAAATTATAGCATGTAAATCGACCAAATATTTTCAAGAAAGTAAAGTTTTAGAGCTTTTTTTTCTTGTTCCTGAAGGACCAGCTAGAACCAAATGGGCTTTGGCTGATGTCGCTTCGGTTTCGGGATAGTGGAGTGTTTTGCGAGCGACAGAGACCTTAGGGTTATGACTGGGATTGTCGTTATTAGTTATCTACCAAGGTTTGTGGGTGGATAGGGATTTTATCAAGATGTTGTGATGTCTCTGAGGCGTCTACGGAGAACCTTACACTGAGTATGTTCGTGAAACTTGTTCGTCTCTCAGAGACGTACCTGTACCACACCTGTGCTCCGAAGAGGCAGATTGGACGGAGTAACATTTTGTACAGAGCCGCTTTCTGAGGGATTGGGAGTTTACTTCGTCTGCACAGGAAAGAAGCGGAAATAGTGGATTGTACACGTAATTGTCTTTGCAGATAGCGTGCTGTATTTGGGCTGATCACTGGAACCTGCGATCAAACTGGAAACCGAGGTATGATACCTTCTGGAGCCAGTGGATAGGAACCTTATCGATTTGGCGGCGATAGGCGCGAACTTCCTTCTTGCGGTGGAACAGAATAGCCTGATTTTTGCACGGATTTATCTGCAGCCGCCAGAATGTGTACCACGTAATCGCCTGGTTCAGTTGGACTTGAAGTCTGTCGCGAATAGCGTCGGGACTGTAACTTGTGGTGAAAAAAGCTGTATTATCTGCATAAAATGCTGTGTGTGAATGTTTGTGGAGCGGGAAATCAGCCATGTAAAGGTTGAACGGGGCAGGGGCTAGTGGAGCGCCTTGCGGGACTACTGCGGAGATTTGTTTTCGAGAGAAGATTGCGTCGCCGATCCTCACTTGAAAGGACCTACCGTCCAAGTATGAATCCAAGTAGATCACGATGTTTCGCTTTGATTATTAAACCGTCGTGCCAAACTTGATTGAAAGCTTGGAAACATCTAAAAAGATGGCTCCAGTTTTTCGACGTTTTCCTAGCCACAACCCTCGTAAACAACAACGTATAGCTGTGAAATCTGACACGCTAGTTTAGAATAAATGCACACGAGCAATACTGGCCAATCACCACGCACGCTGGTGTTCGTTTACTGTCATCTCCGTAAACCAGACGGCTCAATAATAATAAAACGCTCTAAAATCGAAACGTAACGATGACGATGAGCGACATCGAATCTAACAGAGATTTTATTAAATCTTCGCGCGAACGACAAGGACGGTAAGACCTGGGGAATACGTGAGACGGGTAGAGATGGAACATGACGCGACTGCGGAGGGACGTGGCCCGGTGGCGTCCTAATCACGTCGAAGTTCCCAACTTACTACGAGTTTTCCATTTTAGCTGGAACAATATATTTTGCCGGGAGCTTTTAAGGGAACGAGCCGGGACACTCTCGACCGTCTGATTTATCGGTCCCTTTCATAAACACGCTGCGAATTGCGGATAATTATTTGGTCGCCAGTCGATTCGGCTTCCATTGAGAGAACGGGTGCGTTACGGATGCGATATCGGGATGTTTAACTGTTGTTTTATGATTTTATTTATCGACTGATGTTCCATTATTTCATTGGCGTTGTTTTCCTTGAAGTGATAGTATATAATTCAGGCTGTGGCATGAACTGTTCTAATAATTTAATCAACTAACAGATATGCCAACGTGAATATGTTTTCCTGGAAAAATTATATCGAAATGGATTGGTGTTATATAGTCCCGATTTGTTCCTTCTTGATTTATTTTTATTACGTTGTTATTAGTACTTGCCGACGAACCTACAATGTGTATTATCACTGATATTTTTCTATTACTATTACACAAGATCAAATCGTTTGATTCTTTTGAGTCTTACTTCGATATGGACATGAGAATGGAGTCTATTCTCATGTTGCCTTGTGATTCTCTTGATTTTCTGAGTGACAATTGATAATTGAAGGCCCCGGTGTAACTAATCACTCCAGTAGTATTTGGGCGCATCTAGTAGGTGAATTGAAAAGTCCCCGGCCTGACACATAGATGGCGCTATTAAAATTAAATACAAATGTTTTTAAGTTAGCCCTAACCCTCAAAAGATGCGTGTAGAAATTTGACAGCTGTCGGATCATTAGTTTGTGAATTATAGCTTTTTGAGTGAAGCAACTTTTGTTATTGTGAAAAAATGGATAAAAGGAATTTGGCGTGTTCATATAATATCGCTTTTTAAATGAAAAACATACAGTTCACTACAATCAGTGTATCACTCTTGAAGGGAATTATGTTGAATAAAAAAAACTAATTTTGCCAAAAAAATGAGAATCATTTTGTGGTTTTTTAAAATGTTTTCGTCGGTAACAACCTCTTTTGGTCGTCCACTGCGTTCACCGCCTTCGGTGCTGATTTCACGACGTCTAAACGTAGCATACCAATCCTTGATCGTTGATTTTTCTGGGGCAGTGTCCGGAAACTCGGCATCAAGCCAAGTTTTTGTTTCAACTGTATTTTTCGCTTCAAAAAGCAATATTTTATCAACACGCGAAATTACTTTTTATCCATTTTTTTCAGACCGGGGACATTTCAATTAATCTGTTAGCTCACTCGGAGATTAAATATATGAAATTTATAAAAATAGTGGGTATTTTTACTATACAAACATAGTTTAATATGATTATTTCAAAGGAAACTGTTATTTTGAAAAGTATTGAAGAGGTCAAATAGAACTTCCGGATATTACTTTAAAAAGTATAATATTTTTAAAAGGATATAGTAAAATGAAGGAAGACTTATTATTTCAAATTATATGTTTAGATAAAACGTGAATATTTCAGAATGGGACCAACACTGTCAAAGATCACTCATGGCAAGATGATAATAAAAATAGTGTTATGACAACAAGAGTTGACAAAAAAAAAGGTAAATGTTGGAATAACTATTGATTAGGTTTTATTAGTCACAACTTTAATTAATAATTCATTGTAGATATATTGTATTTCATGGTTAATGGTTAATTGGAATTGTGAATAAATTCTAGATTGATGGTAAATTAACAGCTTACTTATTCACATGAATGAGTCTTTCTGAATATGATGTGACTCAATGCTTCCAATTTCTAAGACAGGGCGATGAGAATGGAAACAAGTAAAGGTGAGTATATAATTAAAATAAGATAACTAG